>NW_006441953.1:9195395-9228682 GCF_000325575.1 Pteropus alecto | reverse complement strand
ATATATACACACACACACACACACACACACACAAGTACACATATATATATCAGAACTCCTATATTATATCTTAGCCTTTAAATCTCTTTTTCCTGTGCTTTATCATAGAAATAATTATACTGTGGTATCTTTATATCTTTTATAAATTAGTAAATATCCATGTATTTGAGCACATGCTTAAAAGTATATTGAAAGGGCTATGTGTAAAAAAATTAGAGACTGCTAGCCTATACTGAGCAGTTTACATTCTTATTTTACATTTATGGTTTTGAAAATTTGTAAAAGGTACCCAGAGATTCACAGTGTAATAATTTACACTTTTACAAAAGCGTGGATTCTGAATGCCACAAACTTTGAGGCAGGTAGCTAGGAATAAATCACTTACTAGGGAGTGAGTCAAACAACATTTAGAGTTTCAATGTAGCTTTGTTTTCTACTCAGAATTATATACAGTATAATTCTCAAGAAGTTATTTTTTAAAACTTCTTTTGAAAAATTACTTCATTGAAATACCTAACGAAAATTCTGATGATGAAAGTGAAATCTAAGTAGTTTATAATAAAATGGTAATATCGGCCATGGTAGAGATTGTGTGTGTGTGCCTGTGAACATATGTGTGAAACCTGAGGAACTGCAAGTGTTTTTTTTTTTTTTAGCTTATGAAACTTGAGTCTTCAAATTCCAAGTTGCTTCACTAAATATCTTTCTTTGCTTCCCCACAGCTTCTAACAACTATGCTGCATGTTAGGAGTTACTCTGTAAATAGTTGGTGACGATTTTGTTTGAAGCTTGCATCTTTTCTATGCATTTTTCTGCCTTACACATTTGTTGCCTGCTGCAGAGAGACAATAAGCTAAAAGTTAAATGTTTCCTTATAGCCTATAAATATTCAGCAACGTATAGTCGCTTATAGTGAAAGTCTATTAGAAAAGGTTTGATTTCATGTAATTCTTTGAAATGTGATTTACCATCTTAGTAACATCATATAAATAAGCAGAAATGTTGGATGTTTTTCCTGTTGTTATGTAAAATATCAAATAGAAATCACAGAGAAATGTGTTTTGATGCTCTGTAAATGGCCCATTCTTGGATGTTTGTATTGTGGGTTAGGATATCTCCTGGGTTTATTAAGGTCATTTTAATTAGGAAGTATGAAATTTAGTTATAGAAATTGATAATGCTGGGATCATTTTTTAAAAAGACAACCAATCAACATTATATGTAGACAAAAGAGTGAGATTATAGGTTTTCACATTGGCCATTGAAAAGCGAGATTCTGCTAATAGTCGCTTACCTTGATTGTGTATGTATTTTGTGCTGGGGCTATGCATTCATTATTGCATAGTCCTCTCATGAGGGGTTCCCTGAAACAGGCGTCCTCAGTCCCCAGGCCGCAGACTGGTACTGGTCTGTGGCCTATTAGGAACTGGGCCACACAGCAAGAGGTGAGTAGCAGGCGAAGCTGCTTCTGTATTTGTAGCTGCTCCCTAGCGCTAGCATCACCACCTCAGCTCCACCTCAGGTCATCAGGCATTAGATTCTCATAGGAGCACCGGTCCCTGGTGCCAAAAAGATTGCAGACCACTGCTCTAAAAGAAAGTACTATGTATTTCTTGTTCTCATTTTGCTATTGAGAGAGGTAAGGCTTAGAGAAGTTAAATAACTTGTCCAGAGTGATTCATAGTGACAGAGAATTGAATCAGGAGTGTGCAATAGAACTTTCTTCATTGATAGAAATATTCTATATCTGCACCATCCAGTTTGGCAGCCACTAACCCCATGGGGCTGTTGAGCATTTGAAATATTACTAGTCCAACTAAAGAACTGAATTTTTAATTTTGTATAATTTTAATTAAATTAAAACAGTCTGTGGGGCTATTGGCTACTGTATTGGATTAAAAGCATTTTAGAACCTTCCTAAACTGCTCTTAATCATTACATCTACCTCTCCAGTTCAATCCTCTAGACCAAAGCACAGAAGGAAAAGAAATAGTAAGGAAGTATTACCATTATAAATTATACAGAGCTGGAATATTAAAGGCAATTTGATCTCTATCCCATGGGAACGTAAAAGAAACTTGATCTCATACCTAGTTAAGGAGCAGTCATGTAACAGTAGACTTTTGTTTATGATCCTTAATTCTAATGTATTTTTTTCTATTAAATTATCCTCATTCATAGTGTATTAGCATTTTCCCTTCATACCCCTGTGTTCATTGATGCCCTAGAGTAAAGTTAAGCAAGAATTTTCATTCCTTTGTAAGTGGTTTGGCCACCACTCTGAATGCTTCCTGATACTGGATTTGTAACTAGCTGCCTATGTGTCCTTGGTTGATCATTTTGGCCACTTGGGGCCTCTAATTTTCTCATCTGCAAAATAAGAGAATTGAATTAAAGGATTGCATAAGTTTCTTCTAGATGTAAAAGTTCTATGTATAATTTTTCTAATGCCTAAGGTCCTATAGTTGTATATATATATGCAGTAAATTATTTTTTAAATAAGTTAAAATATATATACATTGTTAAAATATATATACAAAGTCCTTAAATTCTTAAAAACAAAACAAGAAATGCTAGAAAGCTGTGCAGCTCTTTAAAGCTATTGAGTAGCTCTGTTCCTTCCTCTTTCATGCTCCTTTTATGAAGAGATAGCTTCACTTTTCCGTAGAATACAAATCAAAGCCTGCACTTCTTTTGGTCTTTCATTTGGAGCAGTGGAAGTGATTGCTATACCCCAAAATATCAGTGAATTGTTGCATTGAAATAATATACTTATTTAACATGTGATGGCAGTTGAAGCCTTGAAAGCAAATAATAAAGTTTGAAATGTTATTTTAGAAGCATAATTTGTTTTGTTAATGTGTGCGCCTATAAAAAATTTAATTTTTTGCCTTTATGCTCATTTTGGAAATAATAGATATTTCATTAAGTTCTACTGTTCATTTAAAATATTTTATCAAAGGAATTCAGTTTACACATATTTGAAGTAGTCTCTATTGTGTAAATCAATGTTTTGAACCTGTAAGTTCATCACTTGCTGATTTCTGTAATGTATCCATCTCTTGCCTGAACTACATACACCAGTGGTCTTCAGCATGTGATATGTGTTAGGATCACCTGTAGGGCTTTTTAAAAATATGATGTTCAGGTCTCACCTCAGACCTAGTAAATCAGTCTTAGGGAATGAGGTCCTGAACATAGATGCTGAAGTGCTCCCCCCATTATCCTGATTCATGCTAGAGGTTGAAAACCAATACCCTGAATGTCTTTGGCAAGAGTTGATCTGTTTGTTAATTGGACTTACGTCAACATCAATTCTGGCCTGTAAAAATGTAGTGATGATAATATCATAAAATTCTGTTCTTTCAAAATTTAACATTAATTAGCATTTATGTTTGATGCTAGCAGTTCACTCAAAAAATATTCAACCAATTCATTTTCTAATCATTATTGTTAATTTAATATGAAGTATAAGAAGTGTGATACAAAAATGTAGGAACCCTAGGAAAGAAGTACTTGATTTATTACTTCAGTTTAACTTGTCCTTGAAAGAATTTGTGGCTTATGAAAATTAGATGTTATAATTTTCTCTCATCCTTAGATTACTAATACTCTAAAATCATTTGTCAGTATTTTGACAACATAAAACTTCATGTTATTGAAATATGTTTTAAATCTTCAAATTGTTATTCATCAAATCCACCACTATTTGTTTTTGCTTATCTTTTCTCCTAGGTTTTAAAGGGGTTCTAATTCTCATTTATGTATATAAGCAACATATAGTTACACATTGCTCAGTACATTTTTATGTTAATGACCTTAAATGTAAAGTTGAGTGTAGTATAATGGATTTTCCAAGTCATTACACCAATAGTATTCATAGTATACAGTACATCTTTTCTAGATATATATTTTGCTTCTATTAGCATTATTGACAGTTATTTGGAAAGAACATTTTTAGGGCCCATATTAATATGGTACCAAAAATATACTGGGCTGGGAGGATTAATATAGAGATATGTATTAGGCAGGGTACTGCAAACTTCCAAAACTGATAAATCTCAATGCAGTGTCAGAGTTCTTGTGAGTATAGTCAATGTGAGTGTTCTTACTGGAGTGACCTTCCATGCATGTAGTTTACCTCATCCTTCATCTAAGTTCTCAGTCCTCTCTATTAAACTAGTGGATAGAGAAAGAAAGACTGAGTAGGCACACCTGCCCCTAGCCACTTTAGCCTGGAGGTGACACAGTTCATTCCATCCATCATAAGACCATGCTTGTGTTGGAGAGAGCGCGGGAAACATAGTCTAGCTATATTTACAGGAGAAAAAGAAAAATGGTTTTGATGAGCATGTAGCAGTCTCTGTGACAGCCCTGATTCTGCCATGAATGAACTCTGTGATTCCGGGCAAGGCACTCAATCTGCTTGACTTCAGTTCCTTTTACTTTTAAAAGTAAAGGATCAACAGGCTTTTTTTTTTTTTTTTTTTTTTTGGTAAAGTTTATTAGATATTTCTATTAAGAAAATTTTCTTAAGATATAGTGGGGCTTGATTTAACAAAGCATTTGGCAGAATGCTAATCTTAAATGTGAAGCTGATGAGAAATGAAAACCACGCTATGGCACAGTTGGTGGTTTTGTAGTTAATTGCACAACCACTGGATGTTGATTACTTAATTCAAGTGATCTTGGAGAAGAGATCTTGTGGGGGTGATTTCATTCTTAGTACTAATTTTTTACTTTTTACCATTTCCACAGTAAATCATATGAAAATATAGAATTTATACTCTTCAAATTATAATTTGGAAATTTCAGATTATTTTTAGGTACCTGGATTAGGCCATCAAATTCCTTTAACCTGTAATATAAGTTGTAGTTTACCTGAGCTTTTGAAGACTGGCCAGAATAGCAAATGAATTATTTATAATACATTTTATGACAATGTTTCATATTTTAAATATCTTATAAATGAAGTGTGGAACATAATCCATTTTTAAGTAAAGGATGACTTTAATTTATATCTCCAAAATAGTTTAATCCTTCCTGCCTTCAAAAAATGGTTTCTTACACCCTTAAATATAATGTTAGAAGATATGGCTATTAATATGAATATAGCTTGGCTCTTTTTCAGCAGAAATGTTGTGTTGACCAGAGAAGAGACCTCAAAAATGGGCACTGCAAAGAATATGGTTAGCTATTAACTAACAGATGCCCCATTCACTCACAATGTTTGCAAGACACACATAGGATTTGAGCCATCATTGATTTTTAAAAGACAAAAATGATGAATGATTTACATTAATATTGACTGATAGTATTGATTACTTCTATTACATTTGAAGGCTTTAAAAGCACTTGATAGAAAGATTTTTTTAATGTAATGGTGATATTTCAAAATGTGTATTCTCTCTCTTTTCAGGACTTCCAATAGTAGTCAGACATTATCATCCTGCCATACTATGGAGCCATGTTCATCAGATGAATTTTTCCAAGCCCTTAATCATGCTGAGCAAACATTTAAAAAGATGGAAAACTATTTGAGACATAAACAGTTATGTGATGTCATTCTCGTTGCTGGTGATCGCAGAATTCCAGCCCATAGGTAACTGTTTTTTAAAGTTCTATGTGTGTGAAATATTCCCTTGATAATTTAGTTATATATGTTGTGATAACTTGTTCCAGTTGACCATTAGGGTAGAATGTTTTGGGGTAGGAGTTTATTTCATGGAATTTCTGCAAAAACAAACAAACAAACTGCATATGAAATTATTACACATTAAATGACCCCAAAAGAGTCACTTTCCTTCTGTAAAAGCATAAAAAAACACACTAGCCTCAGATCAGTCACTATTGTTTGGCATAGATTTCAGCTATAAGCAGCATTCATCCCACCTAATTCTACATATTAAATAGCTTTAAATAAACTCAGTGGAATTTAGAGCTGTGAGTATTTAGAATCAAAAAAGCTGGTGGAATGGAGTGGCAAAAACTGTTAAGAATTTTCTGATAACCCTAGCTGTCCCAACTTCTATTTGCTGACTTCCAAGAAATCTGAGAGGTAGTGGTGCTGGAGAACAAAAGCCTTTAACACAGTATTATTTCCTGATGTAAGAAAAAGAATAAAAAGAGCTGTTTACTAAATAACAAGTCATTATTTTTCTTCTAATAATTTCATATTCTGTTGTTTAGTGTTAATTACCATTATGATCCCAAAGGTTTTTTAGTGCTTTTCATATTAATTAACATCCTGTCCCAAAGGTTCTGTTAAACCCTCCAAAGTGGAAGTAAAATCAGGACAAATGCCCTTGGTCTTAGATTTTCAGTGACTTAAATCAGCATGAGATGCTACTACGTACTGTGACAAAAAGTCCATGTTACATGCATCAATTTATTAGAGAAGGTATTTTAACTTGAATTTCATAGAAGCATCTCAAATTCTCTATTTCTGAAACAAAACTCATTACTTACTTGTCATGCTAATATAAGCCTTCACCGTGTCACTTAGATTACCAGTGAAAGAAACTCCTAACTACTCTTCTTCCCTTAATTCTTTCCCCTACATTCTGTTTTCTACACAGCTGCCCGAGTGACCTTTTAAGTAGAACTCAGATCCAGTCTCTCCTCTGATCAAACTTCTCAATGACTCTGTCACTGAGTGTGAGATAGCCCAAGTCCTCACAGTGGCCTGTGTGATCCAGCCTGTCATGGTCTCTTTAATGTGCTATGCTACTGCTCTTCTTGCTCACTCTGCCTGAGACACACAGACCCCTTGTTGTTCCTCACATGAACCATGCATGCTGCTCCTGCCTTTGGATTTTTTCACTGGCTGCTCCTCATCCCGAACGCTGTTTCCAGATTCCTGTATGACTGATTCCTGCACCTCCTTCGATTCTTTGCCCAGTTGTCACCTTTCAATGAGATCATCTATTTAAACCCACCTCCCACTCCCCATTACTCTTTACCCCATTTTTTTCCCCATGGAACTTACCACTTTTAAATGTACTACAGAATTTATTTCTGCTGTGTATTGTTTATCTCCCTTCCCTCTAATATGTAAGACTCTATAAGAGAAGAACCTTTTCTCTATTTTACACTGATAATGTCCCAAGTATCTAGAATAGTGCCCCATACTTATTAGGTATGCACTAGAATTTTAGAATGTTCAGTGAATAAATGAATGAATAGGCATTTCTCAGAAGATGAAAGCTGAATGGGCAATAAACATTTGAAAAGATCTTCAACCTTACTAGAAATCAGGTGTATAAAACAACAGTGAGGTACCATTTAACACTTTGCAGATGGCCAAAATTTTTAACATCTGACAATATTGTAGGGAAGTATTAACTCTTATCCAATCTTGGTAGGGGTTTAAACTGGCACAGCACTTTGGAGATTAGGCAGACCTTAGGACTCAGCAGTGCACTTTTGGGAAGGGAGGGGAATGGAATGAGAGAGGAACACAGAGGGAGCTTCAACTGTTATCTGTATTGTAATCTCTATTTCTTTTTAAAAAGTGGATAAAGTAAATATATAAATGTGCCAATATGGAAATATCTTCAAAACATATCAAATGAAGAATACATGTTACAAAAGTGTATTTATAACCTGTTTTGTTTATATTTGACTATCAAAAATCTAGACAGAGTCATAGCTAATATAGAGTAATGTATTATTATAACAAAATATAGTTTTATAGGTTATAACAAAAATATGTTAAAAATAACTTGCTAAAACCATTCTCAAGTGTCTCTCAGATATTTACTACTTCTATGATTAAATAAAAAAAGTAACCGGTTACTTTTAAAAGTGATAAACAGAAAATAACCTTTATATTTTTCTCCTTTATTTATTTATTTATTTATTTTTATTTTAAAATTTACTTATTTATGTATTTTTAATTGAAGAAATTATTTTAAATTTTTTTTCCCTGTCTGCCTTCTCCCTCCCTCCTTTCCCCACCCTCTGGTAACCACTACTCTATTGTCTATGTCCGTGAGTCTCTGTCTCCTTTTTTTATATAGTCAATTTAATGCTGTGGGCTGGTAGCTTTTTTCCCCTGGATGTTATAAATCGATATTTGAGTAGTGAAATAATTTACCACAGCACAAAATTTTCAGTAATGGTAATTTATTATTCAAAGGAAGGAACTAGAGTATAAAGCAATTTGTCAAATTTAAAATACATTTCCCAGTACCATGCACTTTCTATGGGTAACAAAGTTTAAAAAAAAAAAAAAGGGAGAGGGAATAAAAAGCAGCATTTATTAATGAACATCAACTTTAATGTGGTCATTGGCTTTTTTTTTTTTTCTTTCTGATATGTTCTCAGATTGGTGCTCTCCTCTGTCTCAGATTATTTTGCTGCCATGTTTACTAATGATGTCAGGGAAGCAAGACAAGAAGAAATAAAAATGGAAGGTGTAGAACCAAATTCACTATGGTCCCTGATTCAGTATGCATATACAGGTAATAAGTCTAAAAATATTAATTTAAAACCTCTTAGTTGTATGTTGTATTATTAGATTTCAGATTTCTGCTTTTAATAAAGCCTGTCACAGCTAACAGTTAATTCTGCTATTATAATCACTACCCCAGCAATACCTGTTAAAAATCTCTATATTAGAACCTTTAAAATGGTTATCATAATTAAGCTTTGAATATTTTTAAATGTTAATATAATAATAAGATTAATTCTGTAATGTTTTTAAATTACTGTTTAAAATTAGAGTTACATATAATAGATACGTTACTAATGAATCATTCTTTAAAAATCCTGAAAATGAGCTATTAGTTATTTTAGCAAAAATCACAAATAGCTAATAATCTTTTTTTATAGTTACTATTTTTGGGGGGGGGGGAATGTCTTAAATCATCTAGGTCTAGAATACATGTAATGAGTTCTTATTTAGAATTATTACTGTTAACACCAATTAATTTATAAACTAAGGTCAATGTAGTCCCATAGTTAATGGAATTTTTTTTTTTTAATCATTAAGGCCGCCTTGAATTAAAAGAAGATAATATTGAGTGCCTGTTATCTACAGCTTGCCTTCTTCAGCTTTCACAGGTTGTGGAAGCATGCTGTAAGTTTTTAATGAAACAGCTTCACCCATCCAACTGTCTTGGAATTCGTTCTTTTGCTGATGCCCAAGGTTGTACAGATTTGCATAAAGTGGCTCACAATTATACTATGGTATGTATTTTTTGAAAAGCATGAAGGCATGTGCTCTTTACCATGTTCCTTATTGTTGCAGAATTATCTACATGTTGCTGTTTCCCATGACTCTGCCACAGGTCTCAAAGCTCAGGTACACTGTCTGATGTATCATATTTTCACTGAGTTATGAGGTAAAAACACCAAATAATATTTCTCCTGGATATATGAGTCAAGCTTTAAGTTATCACAGTTACTAAGAAGCAGAGCAGTGGCTTAAGATCGTTCTATTCAAGATTTTCAGATATGTGTTTTAAAGTTGGATTTTCTCTCAAACATTTTACTTTGTAGCACATGGGTGAATTTTAAAATTGCCCACATATTCACTGATAGAAGTTGGTGATGGCAATTGTAGTGTACTGGTGCAGTACTAGTACAAAAGATAGGGCGATGAAGGAGAGCTTTTATTAAGGGTAAATCTCATTATGTGTAAGAAGTATTTTTAGCAATATGGAAAGATGTTCTTATTAATTATAACAAGTTACGTGCTCAACATTAGTCACAGGGGGTTCTGATTTGGAAGCCCGGAAGATAATGGATACAGATTGATCTAGACCAGCAAGAAAATAAGGGCATGTTAAGGGCATATTGTTAGGCCCCTCTTTCATGGCCTTAATTATAGAGGGATTTGGGAGAGAGAAGGAATGTGGATTGTTAAAGAATGACCATCGTTCCATACTTGGGTCTTCACACCTGGGCAATGATTGAAGGAAGGCCGTTGTTTAAATGCTTCATTTAGGGCAATAGAGTTTCTTAGGAAAAGAATGTGAACATTCATATATACATATCAATTATCCACATCACTAATTTTATTAACCTTTAGGAGACATTTTTGTTAACCCTCCTGTCCATCCCCCATCCTTCCACCAAAATTTTTTATCAGTGAAGGGTTGATAGTATTTTAGGAATCTCTCACTAGAGAAACAGAGATCTGAAAAAATTATAATAATGGATATTTACAACTGTTAGGAAGATTAATTCTACCTACTTCATAAGCTTAATGTGAGGATTAAATGAGTTAATAGAAGTTTAACACTTAAAGCAGTAATTGACACATAGAATACCCAGTCCATAAATGATATCATCATTGTCACCATCATTGTATAGATTTACTCTCTTCAACACAGTTAGGGATTTATGTGCGTGAACAAAAGCACTCATACAAAAGCACAATCTTTATGATTCGTTTTCTCCCTGTGGTATAATTACTTTACAGAAATGTTCTTGTTTATGGATGGCCAAAGTGCTTCAAATGAAAAAATAGAGATTGTGCAACAGAACAATACTATATAGACCTAGCATAGTATTAGGTTAACATCTTTTAAATTAAGTCCTTTGAAAGACTGTTCCCCCTCCGTTTTGATCCTTCCTTGTAGAATTCTCATTTTAACCATTATAGCACAGGTTCTGATACTTTTTAGAATAACGTGACTATGAATAAAATAAAGCTAGATTTTTTTTACCTTTATAGTCAGTTCATAATTTAAATAATATCTCTTTTCTAGGAAGGAGTTTTATTCACATGAAAACATTCGTATGCATTTAGATCTCCAGTTGTTTACAGTAGAGGCACAATTGCTGCTTTTTAAAGGCTTAGACATAAATTAAATGTTTTTAAAGCTCTTTTCATAGCCAATTAGTTGTGGTAGTTTTTTTTTTTTTTTCTCAAGCCATTATTTGACATTATTCAGTTGCAGCAGAGACATGAAATTGAATTCTAATAACAATAAGTAATTTAGAGGCAGATTGTGTGATTTGAATTGCTATGGGAACTGAATGAAAATGTATAACAAAATTCAATCTTCAGTTTAAATAAATCCTCCAGTAATTCTATTTGCTTAAAAACTGTTCCAAAGGGGGAAGGGGCATAATGTTAGCAAGTGTTTGGCAGCATGATAGATGTTTGTATCATAAAATAGACTCAAAATGTGCAGTAAGCATAGTGCCATACTTGGTAAATGGTGCACATACTTGGGATGTTCACTGATCCTGCATGAATACAAGTAGGAAAGGATGAGGAGTTCCTTCTTGTAATCCTGAAATCTGGAAACTTTTGTTCCTGTTCTGACCACCTCTGAACTTGACCTGGAGCAAGTCATTTAACCTCTACAAAAAAATCTAAGACTGGTTATGTCATTACAAACATTTAATGTCAGTATGGATTTATATAATAAATATAAACATTTAATTTAAAAATTTTAAATTTTGTTTCTCGATCTAGAAAACCTATAAAAATATTGAATTCTGCTAAAATATCTGCTTCAAAACCTGATGCTTTTGAAAGGCACTTGGAATTTAACCTTAAGTTCAGTAGTATTTCTATAAGTTGATGAAAAGCTTGATTTTCATTAAATATGAATTATACTAGAATGGAATGGGCATTATTCTGAAATAGGTATATCAACAAATAAACATCAAAATGAATATTTACATAATAGTCCTTTTCTCATTGATGAAATGCAGTTAATATATTGTGAAAGTATTGCAGTAGTTACATTGCTGTTATAGAAATGTTGATGACTGTACTATACTCTATACCTTTGAGCAGTTAGAAATGTGTATTTGATTTCTTTAGTCTTAGATAAACATCTTTCCAAGTATCAGTATGATCTTTGTCCTTGAAATTTTTAATGCCTACTTAATAGTCCACTGAGTTACAATGCCCTCTAGCTGGATATTTCCTATTTTTTACTATTACAAATAGTAATACAGATAAGCATCATTAGAGAAGCTTTATTTTCCTCTTGTAAGTTATGTATGAAGGATGAAACTACTAGTGGGATAACTGGGTTGAGAGCTTCAACATTTTTATAGCTTTTGCTGTATGTTACCAAGTCATTTTATAATGTCAGTATATAATGGAGTGGAACAGTTTGCTTGAAACCACCTCAGCATTGAAATTTTATTAAAATATATTTCTGAAAATGATAATAAATCATTTAAAATAGATTCATTTTGGCATCTTGAACAAATCATGATGAATTGAAGCAATTGAATTTAGTTAATTATTCATGTATGGTTTTCCTCTTAAAAATTTCTACAGAAAGAAATGTCAACTCGAGATATATTTTAGATTAATACCTAACTTGGGTTACTACAGGCTATATGGAAAATATAACTCTCATTTAAATATAGAAGATAGTTCCTGAGAGTCCTTATTCTAGCTCTAATTTAAACAGGCTTAGCTATTTTACTAAAACTGTATATGCGGAAACAGTCACAACACATTAGGAAGTATAAGAAAAACATTAAAGGACAATATTCTAGCATTTGCATTTATATTATAACTATAAACAACCCAAGCATTAAGATTGGTGATCTTGTATACCAGAGAGTACATTTCCCTTCTCTTCAGATTGTTTAGCATAATAGCTTCGTAAAGGTCATTTTCTCACACCTAAGGGCATTTCCATCTGCCATTTCCATCTGCCATTTCCATCTCCCATTAGGCCTGATTCTAGCGAGTGGCCGAAACTGAGTCATCATCAGTCTAAGGTCCTGGAGTCCCAGCGCATTCTAGGTCAATGCTTTTACTTTGGCTTTTTTTCCTAGGAGACCTTGTACACAAATCAGATTAGAGGAGGTTAAAGTTTTCAAAACAGACCTAAAATCCTGGGTGGTCTTATAAATAACATTAAAACACTTTTTAAAGGCCCATTTGGTCTTAGGATAGTTGTAAGGATATATACTCTTCCTGGGCAGTCTGAGAAGACTTCTGTGGTCCAGAATGGTCTTGGGAAATCTGACCAGCATGTAGACCATTTTTGAGTAAGAGAAATAACTTCACAGCTCACCCAGGTATTTGGCTTCACTTTTGGCCAAAATCTATGGAAACTACAAATCTAAACTAACTTTCAGTGTTAGAATATCATACATCTCAGTGTCTAATTCATTTTTTCTATCTTCCTTTGAAAGACCTGCCAAAACTATTCCCTAACTTGAGCAAAACAATACCTAAAAGTCACAGGTCCATTTTTAAAATGTAATAATCAATATACCACTTTCATTCTACTTACATAGAAATAAAAAGTGTAACAGCGTGATTGTTGTTTAAATGTTATTTTCTACTGTATTTCTTTCCTAAGACCAGTACTACGTTGTAAGGCAGGTCTGAAGTATAAACTGTGTTTTGGCAGCTAATTAAAAAATTTTTAGGTTTTTTTTTTTAATAAACTGTGATAGATAGAAGGAACAGTATTGTTTATATGATATATTTTTTTTTCTCTAGGAACATTTCATGGAAGTAATTCGAAACCAGGAATTTGTGTTATTACCAGCCAGTGAAATTGCAAAGCTCCTGGCCAGCGACGACATGAACATCCCTAACGAGGAGACAGTATTGAACGCACTCCTTACTTGGGTCCGTCACGATTTAGAGCAGAGACGGAAAGACCTCAGTAGACTTTTGGCTTATATTAGGCTACCTCTTCTTGCGCCACAGGTGAACTATTTTTGATTGTTTAAAATCAATGTCATAATTTCAACAAAGTTTGAGTATTCACTTAATGCTGATTATATTAATATGTACTTGCCTATAGGTTTTTTCCTTTGCTATTCTAGCCCATAAGGTTATATTTTACATAGAGATTCCTATGAAATGTTTAGGTGAAAAGATAGTGAACTAAAAAATTCTTATGTTTTCAATCCAGAAGGTCTGGCTACCTAAATTACATCAATTAAGTAACATTGTTGCTTTGGAGTTAGTAATTTTATTTGACTCAGCCACGAACTTATCCTAGCAACTGAAGAGTTTAGAACTGCTAATAAAAGGAACACTGGACTCTAGGAACCAGAAATTTCAGATTAGTTTGTTTGCCACCCGTTTATGAAGTATCCACGAAATGCTAGATTCAGGTAATATGTAAATTAATGAGACATGGTAATAGTTCCAGCTCTGATATTTTAAAACTCTTTGACTTGGCATATTCACACACTTTAGTTTCTTTACCTGTCAAGTGGAGGTAACATCCTCTCTGACCACCTCACAGTATTATTCTGAGGATCAGAAAAGTGCTCTGTGAAATAAAATATACTATAAATAATAATGGTATGATTATTATTTTTGATATAATCTAGTTGATATATTCAAGGCAGTAAGTCATATTTACATGCAGAGTTTCCCCTTTTTACAGTTTTGACTGGAATATACAAAAATTTCCTCTGAATACTTTGCTGTTCATTTTGAGGCCTTGAATAGAGAAAGAGTCCTTGAAAATAGAGAAAGAATGAGCTGTTACTGCTCAAGGTCAGACATTTTTGTTGTTTAAAGGCCTATAAATTTTTCTTATTTATATTTATATTGATTATTTTCAAGATGTTTTGAGCAAAAGTTACTGTTTGCTCTCTCCCTTACAGAGGCAAAAATCAGTGCTGATGCTTTATAAAAAAGATCTCCCTCTTCAGAGGTAGAATGTGGTATAAATTCATAGGAATGAAACTGCACGAATTGGTGACAATTCAGGAAAAATGACATCATAAAACATTTCTCTTAAAATCAAGTTTAAAGAAGAGAGTTATATTTTTATTGATATTAGTAGAATTTTTTTCTTATCTTTTCTAGATGAAAATCTAAAATCTGAAAATTCCTAGAAGACTTAAAAATAATTTGTGCAATTAAGTAATTTGACAATTTACTTCAATTGTACAGTTTCAAGTATTTATGTACTATATTTGCATGACTCTCAGATATCTTTAAATTTTCTGTTAACCAGGATACTGCTGATAAATCCTAGCCATAACAGCTTAGATTTGAAAGTCACTCTGGAGATCATTTAGTCTAACACCTGTCATACAAATGAACTCTAACATAGATCCTCAGACTTACATCTTAATTTGGCTCTTTTGCCTTTAGCATGCTGTCCTAGGTTTCCAGATGCCACAAACGTTTTCACAGTGACTTTTGTTAGAAACTCTTCCTCCTCTTTCATTATCAAAATATAAACATATTCTCAATATTATTGGTCATTAAAGAAATACAAAGTAAAACTGCATTTTCCACCTACTCGAATAGCTAAAATAAAAGAAGATAGTAACAGTGGTTGGTGCGAATGGAAAGGAACAAGAACCAAGTACATTGCTGGTGGGAATATAAAGCTGCAGCCACCTTGGAAAACAATTTGGTAGTTTCTTAAAAAGTTAACATAAACTTACTACATGACCCAGCTGTTCTACTCCCAAGGGAAGTGAAAACATCTATTTCTCCATGAAGACTTGCATACAAATATTCTTAGCAGCTTTAGTCATAATGGCCAAAAGTTGGAAACAACCTAAGTGTCCATCAGCTGGTGATCAGATAGACAAAATGTGGTGTATCCACACATGGACTATTATTCAATGCAAAAAAGAAGTGAGGTACTGATACATGCTACACAGATGGATGAACCTCAAAACGTGCTAAATGAAAAAGCAATACACAAGAAACCATATATAATTCTATGTATATGAAACATCTAAAAAAGGCAAATCTATAGAGACAGATTGGCACTTGAGAGAGGAGATGGGAACAGAGATTAACAGTAAACAGGCATGATCTAATTGGGATGATGAAAATGTTCCAAAACTGTTTTATGGTAATGGTTGTACAGCTTGGTAAATTTACTAAAAATCATTGAATTATATACTTGAAATGATGAATTATGTGATGTGTAAAGTATACCTTATATTGTCAAATGCAATCTTGCAATGTATCAAAAGGATAAACATTGTGACCAGGAACGTCTTTTTCCAGGAATGAAAGAATGGTTGAGAATCAGGAAATCGGTCAAAGTAATTATTAATTATATCAGTAACTTAAAAGAGAAAAAGTCATATGATCATAACAATAGATGTGTAAAAAGTATTTGGAAAAAATTTAGCAATCATTTTTAATTTTAAAACTCAAGTGAAATAGGTAGAGAAGAAAACAACCTAAATATAATAAAGATGGATTACTAAATGGTACAGCAACTATTTATCTTAAATAATGAAACACTAAAACCATAGTAATTCAAACTAGAAACAGGAATACTCCCTATCACTCTAATTTTTTCACATTGCTTTGAAGGTTTAGCAATTGCAATAATAAAATAAAAATGAAATAATTAGCATACACATTAGAAAAAAGATGTCAACTATCCTTATTTGGTGATGATTATTATATGATTGATAGCTAGAGTCTTATAAGGGTTGTGGTAAAATAGTAGGTTATAATACAAGTATACAATAATCAATAGATTTATCTCTCTTCTAGCAAAAAAATGCAAAATGGAAATTTAAAAATCCATTTCCAATAGCAATAAAAATAATAATATATGTAGGAATATATTTAATAAAAGAAAGTCGTAAGACCTATATGAAGAAAACTGTACAACAAATGGGAAGGCTTCCTAACAGAAATTTAATATCTTAAAAATATAAATTCTCCCAAAATTAATAAACAATGCTCTTCCTATTAGAATTACAACAGGATCAAAGTGGTGAAGGGGAATTTATCTTAAGTTTATATGGAAAGTAAAGACTCAAAAACAGCCAAGAAAACTATGAAAATGAACAGTGAGGGTAGATTTATATCAGATAATCCAAAATGTTATAAAAACACTGTAAAAATTATGGTATTAGAGTAGGAATAGACAAGTAAGATCAATGGAACAAATAAAGAATCGAAAAATAGATCTCATATATCCTGAGATCTATTTATGAGAATGTAATATATGACCAAGGTTCAATTCAATTAGAAATGAAGGATATTATTTAATAAACGGTGCTCGTACAGAATTGGCTATCCATCTGGAAGAAAATAAAAAATATTCTTCAACTCTTTAAAAATTAATTTCACATAAATCAATATCCTAAATGAAAAAACATAAAGCAATAAAGGGGTAGTAAGGATCGGGATGGAGAACCAAGGAAAAGAAATTTATTTTTTAAAAGGATGTTACCATTTTATGCATTTATATAAAACTACATGAGTAAAAAAATAGGATTCAGTGAAGCACAAGGGATTTTAATTCTTTTAGAATAATTGCTGGTTAGTTTTTTGCCCCTTAAGAAACAGGTAATTGTTGTTTCTGCTGCTGTTTTAGCAGTGTAATTAAGAGAAGATAGTGTAATTAATCGATTTATAATTATTACTCAGTTAAATTATTTATAATTAAGAAGATAAAATGATTTGTTTTATAAAATCTGGAAAATATAGAAAAGTAGTAAAAAAGATTATTAAAAAGGTATCAAGATTCCCCACCACCCAGAGATAAAGCACTATTAAGATTTAGATTATACCACTTATCCTTCACAATTTTTATTTTTTAATGAAATTTAAAATGTAAATCTCGTTAATGTTGCACATTTGACTTAAAAATAGGTGTCCAGACTTAGATTTTTTTTTTAAATGAGATCATTTCCATTTATGAACTATATAGTGTATTCTCTTACCCTTACTATTTTCTTGGTCATTCAGTATACATACTCACCTTTTTTTTCCCCAGTTCCTTGCAGACATGGAAAATAATGCACTTTTTCGGGATGATATAGAATGTCAGAAACTCATTATGGAAGCAATGAAGTATCATTTATTACCAGAGAGACGACCCATGTTACAAAGTCCTCGGACAAAGCCTAGGAAGTCAACTGTTGGTACATTATTTGCTGTTGGAGGAATGGATTCAACAAAAGGTATTAAAAAATATTTAATAATATTTTGGGGGAACAGAAAAAATGAATTTTTTCTTTTGACGCCTATAGCACCTGGTATTCCTAGGTAGTCTCCCATTCAAGTTCTCACCAGGCCCGACCCTGCTTAGCTTCCGAGATCAGACGAGATTGAGCACATTAAGGGTGGCATGGCTGTAGACAAAGAAATGAATTTTAATTAGTAATAAGTATGGACAAATAGCTCTTTGGAGAAATGGCTAATTCTAGCACTAGGGTAGAAAAAGTACAAGATAAGTACATCTCGTAGAACCAGAAAGTAAGGAAGTGTGCAAAGAATGATTGAGACAGGTTAAGGAATACAGTTTGTAGGGGTAACCAATATCCAAATCTGGGATAATTTCAGCATCAACATAATTGATAGCGAAAGATTATGACCTATTAAATCAGGTATTCATGAGTCCACACTGGTTCAAATAAAGAAGGGAGAAGCAAAGTTCTTCCTTAAAGTAGAATGAATTCCAACTAATAAATGAAGCAAAGATGAGATTAGAAAAAACACTGTTTGGCAGTCATTATCATGATAACCGATTCAGTAAAGAATCATCAATGGATGCTGAGACTAGTGAGTTAAAGTTTCAGAACAGGATATTTAATCTCAAAGCATCTCCCTCCTTGCTTATTAGTTACAAAGGGTAAAATAGTATCTTTACAGTGGAAAAAATTTGGAACACATCACAGTAACCAAATAATCAAAGATCACTGCCAGTAATACTAACTGGCAGCATGTGCATTTTATAAGGTGTACTGAGAGGAACTCAGCTGCTCACTTGTGGTATTCTGGCAAAAAGTGTGTAATCTGACCTTAATCATAAGGAAAAGACAAACAAATCCAAATTGAGAGACATTCTACAAAATAATTTGTAGTATTCCAAAATGTCAAGAAATATAGAAAAGATTTAGAAATTGTTTCAGATTACAAGAGATTGAGACATAAAAGCTATTATAATGCATCATCTTGGATTTTCTTTTGCTATAAGGACATAATTGGGACAAATAAAAAAATACAAATGAGGTCTGTAGATTAGATAATAGCATAGTATAAATGTCAATTTTCAGATTTTGATGATTGTGGTTTTATTAGAGAATTTCTTGTTTTGAGGAAGATACACTGAAGTAATAGGGGTACAGGGCATCATCAACTTAAACAGTTCAGAAAAAAGAACTCACACATACATATACAGAAAGAAAATGTAATAAAATATAAACATTTGGGAAATCTGGGTCAAGGATATCTGGCAGTTCTTTATACCATTCTTGTCACAGTTGTTACTAACAGTAACAATGATAGCAACAAACAGCATATATACTGCCTACCCAGTGCCAGGGATTGTGCTAGAAGCTTTCTGTGTATTATCCTCAGTATACATTGATCTCTTCTTCCCCTGAATTCTTAGTACTAAGTCTGCAATCCCCTGATAATACCTCTCTGACTTTGGCCACCTCTCTGATCTAGGCTCATTCTACTTCTCCCCTCCCTCCTTGCGTTCCAATTGCATGGCCTCCGTGTTCATCCAGTGTGTCAAACATCCCACCTCAAGGATTTGCATTAGCTGTTCCCTGTCACTAGGATGCTCTGTGCCTTGATATTGGAATGCTTAGTTGAAGTTATTCATTCATATCTCTCGAATGTCAATTAACCAAAGAAGATTTTTATGACCATTCAGCAGCAATCTCTTGCCCATCACTTTCTAACCTTTTGTTTACCACGTTTTATCTTTTTGCTCTGCTTCATGTTTCTTTGTAGCACCTGATATGTTTGTTTATGGTCTGTCTACCTCTTCCCCCCAAGTAAGCTCCAAAACAGTAAGGATTTTGTTTTGTTTACTAATATAGTCCCAGAGCTTAGAACAGTGCCTTGCACATAAAAACCATCAATAAGCATTTGTCAAATGAATGAAGATTGCTCTCTGCCGTCTCTTGAATTACTTGTATGACTAAAGCACTCAATGCCATAATCATGTCTAAAGATTTCTCTTCTATGTGGTATCTCTAAGGAATATTTAAAAAATGAGCTCTAATCGAAAGTCTTGTTATTTGACTTTTAGGTTCATGGAAACAAAGATATAAAGATAAAGATATTATACTATATAGCATATAACATAGGGCTATGTATTTATAGATGCTTAAGTTCTAAGTATAGGCTGTATTAAATGGTATGAAAAATGAAGTAAGATAACTGACAGAGCTATAGTATAAATATTTGAAAAAGTTTGGAGATCTCCACAGTCCAGATAACAGATCTGCAAATATTTATTAAGTATCTACTATGTACCTAGAACTGGCGCTTGGTTTTATAGCCATTACTAGTGCTGCTTCTTCCCCTCTGTCTTCTTCTCCCTTTTTCAAGGCTTTAACTGTTATCTTTGTGTTAATTATACTCTCTCATTTTGATTTTATTCTTATATTTCCAGCTTGTATACAATATCCTATTTGATGTTCAACTTTCACCTCAAACTTCATGTGTTCAAATTTTCTCTGACCATGTCTCCCAGACTTAAGAACTTGGACTCGTAATTCATTATTCTTCAAAGGACACCAGCTCTGGCTTATTTAAGCAGATAAAGAATTTATTAGAAGGCTTTTGAGAAAGAGGCAGAAACTACATCCACTGTCCCTGCTTCTTTATAATTCCTGCTTTCGATTTTAAATCCTAGGTGTATGCATCCATTTGATTATCCTTAAGGTCAGTCCTGAGCCCTAAATTTCCAAGGAGAAAGAATGAATATCTATCTTTCCAGCTTTCTAGAAGATAGGTTACTGTCTGTCATCAAGACTCATACATACAGTGAAAATTCCCCAAGCGTGGAAAGGAACTCAGATACTAAGTACTCAAAATAAATAATATTTCTCTCTCTCTCCCTCTCTTCCCTCCTCTCTCTCACTCTCTCTCCCCCTCCCTTCCTTACCTCTCTACACCACTCTCTCCTCCCCACCCCCCGCAAACCTTAAATTATGACAGTCTCAGATGGATCTTATTCTTCCAAATTTCTATTGCTATTTTTCTAATTCCAGTTAGCCTTCTATCAACCTACATATTTTGATCACGTTAATTTAGTAGGAATAGCATTCATTGTGTTAATGTGTACCAGGCATTATGCTAAGCATTTGGCCTATATTATTTCATCTTCATAGCAACTCTCAGAGCTGAACATTCTTGCCATCTTTTATAGATGAGGATACCAAGACTTAGAGAAACTAAGTAACTTTCCCAGGATCACACAGCTAGTTAGTGATGGAGTGAGAATTCAGTCATTTTGACTCTGGAGGCTATACTCTCTGCTTTGTTAACTTTTCTATTAATACGCCATTACTCTCCCCAAAAATGCCAGCAGTCTTTATTTCTTAGCACATAAGATGTGAATTTATCTTTCTAGATTTAAGACTTTCTGTAATCTGGCTCTTGTGGCTCTGACCTTCTATTCTATTCAAGCTTTCTTCCTGGGCCTAACTTATCTTATTCCCAATGTCTTTATAATGAAGAGCAATTCATTTTAGTTGGATGGTATCTTGATCATGTGGTTCTTGGTCCCATCATATATCTGTTTGGTATAGAGCTCAACAATAACCTGGGAGTGGTTCTAAACAGCCACTAATAAAAGGTTAGCATATATTTGTACTTACTATTTTTAAAGGTTAATCCTTCAGTATAAATTAGGAAAGTTCTAAGTTTTTACATAAAGTTTTGCAATTGTTAGAATTTGGTTATTTCTCAAGTTTTTACATAAAGTTTTGCAATTGTTAGAATTTTGTTATTTCTCTGTATGTGTGTGTGTGTATATATACATATATATATATGATACGATGTATGTGTGTGTGTGTATATATATACATATATATATGATACATGTTTCAGACTGTTTAAGATTTTATGTAAAAATTAAGTTCGATATTAGCAAAATAATTTTTAGTTACCAATTTATAAGACTGTGATACTGCTTAGTGAACTAGATGTAAGAGAAATAACTTAAAATTCAAAATAAATAAAATGTTCTTAAATTCATTAGAAAGGAAAGGATTAGTATTGCCTTTTTATTTAATGAAGAAATTCTTAAGATTGAATTTAAAGTGATGAGTCAAGTATACTGTTACATAAAATAATCTGAGTGTGTGGGTAAAATCTCATTATAGTTTAAAATTATAGAGAAGGATTATTCAAATCCAAACATATTTTTGAACAGCTACTGACAGCAAATACGTCTATTATATGGTGCTGTGAAAATACAGAGATGGAAAAAGACTTGGTATTTATTGCAAATAACTCAAAAATTTTGTAGGGTGAAAAAAATAAAAACAATAATGAGAAAATATAATATTCTCTCTATACATAACAAAACTATTTCTAAATTTTAGATTATCAATAGTATCAGTGCTCTGATAACTAATTGTCACAAATACTTTAAAATAAATGTTTGTCCTTATTGTAATTCTATAAGAATAGCACTGTTTGCACGTTTTATTAGAAGCTTAGAAGAGAGAAGTAAAGTAGATGCGAATCAAACTCTTCATAACTGGGGGGATGAGGATGGGTTTTCTTAACTCCACTGGTCTCACTTCAAAAAGAGAACAAGAGTTCTTTGAATCTCCTATTTCTTAAAAACATGTAGACACCATCAGGCAGCTCTTTCCTAAACTTCCCACACTCATAGTTCCTAAAGCACATCATCCACACTTAGACTCTTGTCCTCTCTGGATACAATAGAATATGTATCTCTTCCCTCCTCCTGTGAAAGCCTGCCCCTCACCTGTGCCCTCAAACCGCCCTTTGCTGCTTCTCAGGAACTTCACACTATTAATTAAGATCCCTTCATCTCCTGTATTTTCAGCTTCTTTCCTTACAACTAAATCTTCCCATTAGCATTTAAACAAACTCAGGTTTTTCCAATTTTAAAAGCAAAACAAGACAAAATCTCCCTCAACCCACATTGAAATTCCTGTCTTTCCCTTGTATAGCCACACTTCTCAAAAGAATTATCTGTGCTCACTGTCTCCAATTCCTCACCTCCCAACCATGTCTCAGCCACTCAGACAATGGACTCTCAAAGTCACCAGTGACTTCCATGTAGTTAAATCCAGTAATACTTTTTAGTCTTCGTCTTACTCGACCCTCTCAGTAGCATTTAATACTGTTATTAGTCCTACTTGCTATAAACTTTTTTTCCTTTGGCTTCTGTGACACTGAATCACCCTGTTTTTCTTCACACTCTGGCTATCGTTTCTCAGCCTTCTCTGACAGATAATCCTTATTCACTTGATCTTTTGATACCAGAGCCTGGTGTATGCTCTGGAAAATATTGTCAGACTATGTCAGAGATTAAGCAGGGGCCAGATAATTTAAGGGCTTATTGAAATATAATAAAATAATTGTTATCAATGCTAATAAAATTATACTCGTATATGTGTAATTTCCTAAAATACTCAGTCATGGTGAAATTTTTATTTACATAACTTCTATATATTACTATTAAGGAGCAACAAGCATTGAAAAGTATGATCTCCGTACAAATATGTGGACTCCTGTGGCAAATATGAATGGGAGGAGGCTGCAGTTCGGTGTTGCAGTGTTAGATGACAAACTGTATGTGGTTGGAGGACGAGATGGACTGAAGACTTTGAATACTGTAGAATGCTACAATCCCAAAACAAAAACTTGGAGTGTGATGCCTCCTATGTCCACGCATAGGCATGGCCTTGGTGAGTATGACTGCAGATTGTTCATAATATCATATATTAGACTTTGGCATCACTTTTACATTCTGTGCCAGGCAGAAGACCACTGTGGCAGCTGCTGAGCCAGCAGCAGTCACCAAGCATTTCTTCACATGCTCTCTGGTATCAGAGACAGTGAGCATATACATAAATGTATGTATGCAGCTAGCACAAGTGAAAACATGAGTATTTTAGGGCAGTAGGGTGGACTGATAAGCCGCCTTTTGACATGCATGTTCTGACAATTAGTGTTTCTAACCTAATTAAAATGCTTATTAAATATCCTTAGCATTATTGTGTTTCATCTGTATCCCACAGTTTTTAATCAGAAATGAGTAAAACTCAGAAAACTTTGGAGGTGGCACAGGGAATGTAATGATAGAGACTTTTCATTTTTGCATTCAATAATTCACTTAGCAGACGTCGATTTACATGTGCCATGCTCTGCTCTGTAGATACGAAAAAAATGTGGAAGACACTATATCTGTACCCTCGGGGAACTGATGGCTCACTCTGAGGTGATAGAAGAGAATTTAGCAATCTTGTATCAGATGATCTCTCTTTTCTTACAGGAGAAAGAACAGGCAGAATAGAATGTTCGAAGAGAGTGAGGAGATGGAAATTAAAATAAAAATTAGATGGGGCTTGAAATATAAGTACATCATCCAGCTTTTGCTGCATAATGAACCTTTCTAAAACTTAGAGGCTTAAAACAACCATTTATTTAGCTTATTCATCTATGAGTCAGGCTATTCTAGCCTGGGCTCTCTTTGATGACTTCTGCTGTGTTTTCTCATGATTCTCTGGTAGGCTAGCAGGTTGGCTGGTTTATCTAGGATTGCCTCACTCACGTGTGTAATGGTGGGCAGATTTTTGGCCTGGGGAACTGGGCCAATGCCTTTAATCTATTCAGCAGGCTCACCCAGGCTTCTTCATATGGTGGCGGTCACAAGTTTTCAAAAGCAGCAAGAGATGGCAAGCCCCAGTGCACACTTTTCAAGCTTCTGCTTGCATAATGTTTGCTAACGTCCTACTGGCCAAAACCAGTCACATGGGCAAGCCCTACTTCAAAGAGTAGAGAAATAGATTCCTCCTTTTGGTTGGAATTGCTGCACAGTCACATTGCAAATAGACATGCATTCAGGGATAGAAAGAATTTGTGGCCATATTATCAGTTTATCACAGTTTGGAAAGGGTTTAAAGATAGTTGCAATGAAGAATTTGATAGGTTATCATAAAAGATGAAGTATAAGATGTGTGAGTAGCAGTGAAAGCATAGTTGAGTTGAGGTAGCACAGCTTTATACTATACTCAATTTATTGATACTGAGTACCAGAGTAGAGGCTACCCCAAAAAGACAATGAAAATTATCTAGTCATGAAAATTGGTATGGTAGCGAGTAGAGCAAAAGATCAAAGAGACAAAGGATTCTACTAGTTGCAATTAGGTTTCTGTGAAAGGTGATCTTAAGTTTCAGGTTTGGTAGAGGTAAAATCAGAGGGTTAGAGCTAAGGTACAGAGAGAGGAGCTTAAAATTAGCTATATGAATTTTAAGAACTCTGTACAATATTACTCTCAAGTTCATAAAATCACCTATTACATAGACACAGAATGGGAAAGTATATCTTAAAAGCAACATGAAAGAGACTTAAAATTTGGGTTGACCATAAAATTCAGGGTCAATAGTATGATTCACCTGCAAATTTTCCCCTACCATTGGAGAAAAGAAACTTAATTCTAACTTAGCATTAAATTCTTACAGATTTAGTATACAGAATGAGACTGTCCGTGGTCCAGCCATGTTTTGTGTGGATTAGATTGTGCATGAACACTATCATTAGTTTTAGATACCCTACAAAAGACTGTTGAACAGCAGCACGTTCAAAAGAGAATGATCATATAGCTCAAAATGTCTTTAAGCTTTTATTTCAAATTTTTGTATCATTCAAAAGTCTATTCTTACTAATTCATCTTATAATAAATAATGTTTTAAACTTGAATTTATAAATCTTCACGTGAGAAACTTTATCTCTTTATATGTGGGAATTATCTGAAGACTTCATTAGAAAAAGTAATTCTGCTGCTAAAATTTCTCTTGTTTAAGGAGTTAGACTAGATGGACCCATTATTTTTGTTTCCAACCCCTCGATTACTCTCTCACACAAACACGGACACACAATTAGATATATAGTGTCTATAATTGGAGTGTGTGTGTGTGTGTGTGTGTGTGTGTGTGTGTGTGTGTGTGTGTCTACAATAGCCAATACTGGTAGAGCACAAGTGAGTGGAAGGGTATGTTGATTTGGGTCATATATGAATGATGAATATTTATAGTTCATCTGGCTATGATTTCTCAAAATATATTTGTATCACAAAATTTGTATTTTGGACCTCAGGTGTTCCATATATATATCTCACCTGACTATGATCATTTTACATGTCCTCTCAAAAACTTCTACTGGCTCTCCATCTCATTTAGAATAAAATCTAAAGTCCTTATAATAGCCCAGCCACTCTGCATGATCTGACGCCACACTCTCCCTTACCTCCTACACATCCCCCTCACCCTGCCAGCCAAACTGGCCTCCCTGCCGTGTGGCAGACACACTAGGCATGCCTCGGGGCCTTTGTGTGCTCTGTCCCCTCTACCTCACCTTCTCTTCTCCCAGGTATCTCCATATCTGGTTTCCTAACTTCATTCACATTTTTGTTCAAATGTTACTTTGTCCGAGAGTTCTCCCTTGACCCTTTCTACCATTTTAGTCAGTTCTCTTTTTCTTTTTAGCACTTATCAATACCTGAAATTTATTTTGTTTATGTTTCCTGACTGAAATATTAGGTCCATGAGGGCACAGCCCTCATCTGCTGTTCTAGTAAGTGCCTGGCACTATAGTAAAATCTCGTGAATTTGAATTAATGGGGGAAAGGAATAAAAATGCTTTCTGAAATATATCTGAAATCCATATTACTGAAAAATGTTTAAAATGTGGAGTATGTGCATCCAGTGTCATTTTTAACAACTTGCCACTCTTGGGCCTCAAAATACTATCTCTCAAACTTTTAAGGTCAGAGCTATAGTGCTTTTTCTCCCCCTCACTCACCAACCTATCTACCAAGAAAAGCCGTGAGGAAGCCAGAAATCTATATCACAAATTTTTGCTTAATTATATTTGCATGTTTAAGGTTCATTGTAGTTCTATTTCAAGTAAAACGTGGTTGTAAAGTCTTTCTTCCCTGTCTCCTCGTAGGTGTGGCTGTATTGGAAGGCCCCCTGTATGCAGTTGGTGGGCATGATGGCTGGAGCTATCTGAATACAGTGGAGAGATGGGACCCTCAGGCTCGCCAGTGGAATTTCGTGGCCACTATGTCCACCCCCAGGAGCACAGTAGGTGTGGCAGTACTAAGTGGAAAGTAAGAAAATATTTAAAGTTCCATTTAAAACACAATAACGTAAATTTATTGAGCTATATCATGTGCAACGTTAAAATATACATAAGTAAATCACAAGAGAAATGCTTTAAGAGTGGTGTAAACAAACTTTTAAAAGTCTTTTTAAATGATAGTTCTAAACATAAATAGCCGAACAATAAGTTAGGCTTTTACTCTAACACGCAGATGTTATAAATTTTTAGTTATTTTGAGTGAAGAAATTTTATATAAAGGTTCAATGTAGTAAAAATCTGGTGGTTCATATGGCCTTAAAAGTAGATGGTCTTTTAAAGATAGTATAGTCTCTCTCAGGTTTCCCTAAATAATTCCCTTCATGTCTTTTACTGATTTACCTTTACTTTTCTTTCTTATCCTAGTAAGCTGCTGAAAACTAGAATGGATTTAGAAAGAGGTGCTCTTTTGCCTCATGTTTGCACTAAATAGAATAAATAGAATAGAATAGATTTGAATGGAGCCATCACCAATAAGCTCTTGGTAACTCAGAGACTAAATATCGTTTTCAAGCCTTTCTTCCATAAAATGAAGCCCTATGTGGTTTTAAATAAAAGTTATTTGTTATATACCTTTACTCACTCGAAGGGCTTAATTTACATCATTTCCAGAAAAAGGAAGGAATCAAGATTAAAGTACAGACACTTAAAATTATTCGTAGAATTGTGTTGTTGATTATTAACAGAAAAATGAGGAAATATTGGTCATATTTTATGACCTGAGGTCTTATTTCCTCAAGACCTGTTAGTTACATCCTATCTTTTTATTTTTTAGCACTATTCCAAGTGATAAAATAGAGAAATAGTAGCTCATTTTTTAAATGTATCTGATCTCAGTACCCCTCCCCTCATTTGTTTTAGTTAAAGAAATAACTTCAAAACTCATCACTACATATCTTTCCTAATTCCTTGGTAGAAGAGTCAGCCACCAAAGAATCTAGTAAATGAGAAAAAAGAAAAAAAATTCTAAATAGTATCTACTCAGTTTTGACCCTTTGGTTTATACTTTTGAGATTCATGCATTGAACTAATTCTTGTTCAGTGGCATATTTCTTAGCCCTTATATCTGACTAAAAATACTTATTTCTAAAAGAGGACAAAAGAATAACTGCCTTCTCTAAAACCCAATTTCCAGACCTTAAATAGCTGGGACATGTAGGCATAAAAATTTACTTTCTTACCCTCTTATGAGAAATATTTCATTCTTGAACCCACCTGAAGTACAATTTATTGAATATAATTCTGAGACAACCTAAGAATTGTATCAGTAGCTAAGGATCTCGTATCTACTAAATATTAAGACATTTGATTTTGAAAGTGCAATATATCTACATTATGATTGTAACTTGTCTTTGGGATGTCTCCCAGACTGGTCACTTTGCTCCTAGTGTTAGGTAAGTCTCATTTTAGAGACTTACCTAACATTCTACCTAAATACAAGTAGAACCATGTCGCTTTCCTGCTTAAAACCTCTCAGTTGCTTATCTGACCAAATCTCCTTTATTATCTTGCCTCTGTCCACCTCTCTAAACTCCTCTCTCCAGTAGAACTAACCTATTTGTGAAAAATACATTTCATTTTACACTGTATTATCTATTAACCCATACCATCTCTCTTAGAGTCCCACCCCCTGCTTTCCTACCTGGCAAACTCAGCATGCTTGAAACTTGCTCAAAAAAATCACCTTTCCCACTCCCAACTCCTCATTCCCTCTATGCTCATTGTTCATTCCAGGCTCAGCATTTTTACTGTACATAATTTGTGTATAATTGTGTTGCAGCATGTGCCACTCTGTTATGTAATTGTTTTCTAGTCCATCTCCTATGATAGATCATGGTCTTGTGTGACCTGGTCTGATTTTTTGTTCCTTACACCTACCACAGTACCTGGCACATAATTTGAAGTGTGCAACCTTATTGAAGAATACCCAGCTATCACTTAGGTTCAGTGGTGCTTTAGTCACCCAAGGAGAATATGTGTTAATTCATCAATCAACATTTTTCTGAGCTTGCTTTAACAAAGTAGCAATATTTTAAACTATTTTGTTGGTTTCCATTATTAGGTACATATCCAGAACCTAGAAAAAATAGAAACTATATTGTTAGTTTTTTTAAAAAAAGAATGCAGTTGATTGGAAAAAAATTAATTATGTATCTTCTCTCTACCACTCCTTTGTGATTTAGTTAAAATCATTTCTCTGTGCCTTAATTTTTTTAATCTAGCAAATAAAAAGCCTGGATTAATTTGTTGTTATTTTAACTTATTTTACAGTGCTTCTTGCTGCACTATATAGTTGTTTCTTTAAGAGAAAACTGTTTCAATGTCTTATGAGTTACATTTTGTATCTTAAAAATTTCAAAATGTTAAAATTTTTCTTTCTACCGTGTTTGACAGAAAGAAGCTTTATTTAGACTTCCAGTTGCTCAGGCCACTTTTAAGCCACTGGCTGACAAATATTTTTGGAAGTAGAATCTCTCTTTCAAATGAGATCTTACAAAAACCTCAACACTTAAGGCAAATGGAGGTTCAAGTTTATTATAAGCTTATTTTAAATTTATTATAAGTCTGTTTTAAAGACACCCAGATTATGTATATATTTTGATTTGGTTGTCCAGTATGAAGAAAATCCTGTTTCACAATTAAGAAGCTGAAATGGTAACTTATTTTAACTACTACAGCAATTTAATTGGAATCTCAGGAAACTTCAGTTAAAACGTTCAAGTAGTTTGCAAATAGGAGAAAACATTTTTTTTTCCTAAATTTAATCTTAAACAATATCTACCAACTTTGCAGGTATTAGATCTTATAAAAGGCAAGACCTAAATCTTACAATTTAAAATATGTAGTACGATACTATCACAATTTGACATACTATTTCTCTTTTTATTGTAATAGATGCTGTCACGGGGAAGAAAGATGAGTTCTGAATCTTGCATGGTATTTAATTGAGCCAGGTGATATCTTTGAAAATTAAAACTACTTTCTAAAATTTGAATTCGAAATGAACCATTTTTGGGACCTACCCCCTACAAGTCCTCCGTAGAATCCTTTTCTTAGAATACAGTTTAGAGGCTATTACTTGAGATAATGATTTTGAGAAAGTGTTACCAATACATTTTAGCCCTTAATATTAGTTCAGTATAAACACTGTACATTTAACATCTCCTAAAAATGATATTTTTCTAAAAGAATGCAAATAGAGTCAGAACTCATTTTTCTCCTTAAACCGTTATACCATGTTTTAGGTATTGTTCAAACTACTTGAAATTTGACCATTAATAAGCCTATGAGGCAGGGCTTCTAGATCTTATGGATCATGAAATTAAGGCAGGTAAAAGGTCACAGCTAGTAAGTGATGAGTGGCAGAACCAGGATTCAAATCCAGAGACTCTGGCTCTAGAGTTCATGCTCTTAATCCCTGTGCTGCACCACCTGTCACAGTGAAGACCCCTGAATTCATTGTGAAGAAGGTAGGGTGCTTTGAAGTATATTGTGGTATATGTATGTGTCCATGTATTTTTAATTACTGATATTTTCTAGTTGTTAATGCTTTCTAATATTCCATAATCAAGTGATCAATACATAGATAATTCTATCAAGTATTGGTTAAAGTTTAATATTAAGTACAATAACATATAAAAGTAGTTTTTAACATAAAAAATTTTAACAAATTAAAATTTCAAATAAATTTCAATTTCCATGTTAATATAGTTTAAGTTTAGAACAAGATATCACTACACATTATGTTGCTGTTCAAAGTATGGTCATCTTATTTAAGAACCAGTTTGGGTGGCATATTCTACTTCAAATTATGAATTAAAATTATGAAATCTGTCTTTAGAATATGTGTATTACCTTAATAGAAATACTTAGAGTTTTAATGGATAGAAATTTGGTACAGTTCAAATATTATTTCTTGAAAATAAAAAGATAGTTAAATAGTTACTAAGCCATCTATAAATTAAAAACGTATGGCCTTTTGATAAGCAATGAACTGAATTTATTCTTATTTTAAAAACTAATAGAAAAATATCTGTGAAGAACTTACCAAGTAAATGGTAAGTACAAGAAGGTTTTGTGCTTAAGAAAAATATTTAAATATTCAAATATTTTAAATGTTTTACATATATTTAGAGAAAAAGACTCCAATTAGTGCAGTATATAGATTGATAATGAATTAAAATTGATATAATAGGAACATTTAGGTCATCAGCATAGCATATTTATTTTGGATAACTTACAGTATCCTTTTCTGTGATAATTTAAATTAATGATCACTATTTATATATGATAAATATATAAATGTATTTATATATTTATTTAAATATATTTATAAATTTATATACCATTGTTTCAAACTATTCTTTTATTCTCCTATTTCATTATTACAAGTGAATCCCAGAAGACTGTTGACTATACAACTGCTTATTAATGTAATTATTTGTTCTGCTTCTTACTGGGTGACCCCATTCAAGTCTCTTAATCTCCATGAGTCTTCAGCTGTGAAACAGGGATATAAATGGTTTCTTGTAGCATCACTGTGATGATTAAATTAATACAGGTAAAGTATCTAGCCTGTGATAGGTGCTCAGAGAAGGTTAGCTTCTTTCCTATCTTAGTTATTTAAGAAATAAGTCATGTTATAGTTATATACGATATTTTCTCAGTATTCTAAGACACAGTTTAACATCTCTAAAAATTCAATGCATCTTACAATCAAGAGTGACTTGTCAAACAGATGTCAAACAGATGGCAGCTGTGAACAGTTGTCAATGCTCATGTGCGTTTATGTTTTCTTTTTATGTATATGATATGCAGTAACATCTGATATATGCATACATATGACATACATATGTCTTTTAATTGGTGGCATATCATCTTTCTAGTGGCACATAAATTGACAGCCTGTCTTGTGATTGATGGCACTTTAATTTCAAAGAAATACTTAAGGAAGAATAATCTTGTCTTAGACATAATAATAGCACTATTTCTTAGTTTTCATTCTGTTTGTTCTTCTTACAGACTTTATGCAGTCGGTGGTCGTGATGGAAGTTCTTGTCTCAAGTCAGTAGAATGTTTTGATCCTCATACTAATAAATGGACACTGTGTGCACAAATGTCAAAAAGGCGAGGGGGAGTTGGAGTAACCACCTGGAACGGACTGCTGTATGCTATTGGAGGACACGATGCTCCCGCATCCAACTTAACTTCCAGACTCTCAGACTGTGTGGAAAGGTAATTTCCTGTGAAGGAAAACGTCATCATCATCATCATCATCATCATCATCATACAAATATAAGCCTCTGATACTTCCAGACAAATTAATTCTTTATTGAGCATCTACCATATGCAAAGTGGTATGTGGTAGGAGCTTTGTGAATTTTGGGTTATCTGCTCTGGCCATGTCTCAGCCTGTCTCCTAACAGCCTCCTCAGATTCTTCTCTCATCATGTTGCTGCCTACTTAAACTTTACCTTAAATTTGATTATATAATTTATTAATAGAATCATATGACAAGTTTATTGTGGACCTATTTTTGTACTGGACACTATATCTAGTAAGAAAAGGAGCTCGGTGAATTTCAGAGAGAATGAATTAGAGGCTGGAAGTTAAGTAAGAAGTGAAAAGGAATAGGACATTTCTAATACATTTTGGTATAAAATGAAAGAATATGAAATATTAAAATAAAAGCCTAATAAGGCTTAAAAGCTTTAATAAGTCATCCAGATTGACCTCATGAAACTCAAGTATGGGGCCAGGTAAAGAACCTAACATCAGTGGGAGATTTGGACATTAGTTCAGGTTCCCATCTGTTGTGTTTAGTCGAGTTCAAGGAATGAAGAAAATTGAATGGATTTAGGAGGTAGAGCCAATAGGAGCACGTATGAACACTCCAAAGCAGAAAGCAGTGAGATTCATTCAGAAAACTGAAAGGCGGCCGCTGTAGCTGGAGAACAGAGTGTGGAGAGAGTGTCAGGAAAGGAGGAAGAATGGGGTGGAGGTATCAGCAGGTCATGTAGAGTCTTGAGACCTTATTAAAGATTTTGGGTTTTAAAGTGCAATGGGAAGTTAATGAGAGAGAAAGGGGGAGGGAGGGGGAGAGAAAGAGAGAGACTCGAGATTGATATAATAAATATAAATAACTAGAAGAAGAATGAAAAGTGAAACAGAACTTTGTTGATGACAATGAGCAATGAGTGCTTTCTGTGAAATAACAAGCAGAGTTGGCTGGTGTTTCAG
>NW_006441953.1:9169520-9195358 GCF_000325575.1 Pteropus alecto | reverse complement strand
ATGTTACACTTGAATGTCACCTGTACTGGGGAGAAAATATTCAGACTATGCTTGTTACATGTATAATCCAAGAAAGGAATATGGAAGTCTTTATACACTTTGCCCCATAAATTACTGCAGGCTCACTGTAGTATACACCCAATGAAAAGTTGTTCATTGATATAAGAGGTATTAGAAGCAATATAGGTCATCTTAACATGATATAGCTGCTCTTAGATAGACAGCTTTTGGCAGTTCTAGTTAACATACTTCATGAGAGGAACAGAAGGTCCAAAAGTGGACAGCCACATGATTGAGACAAAGTCATCTTACATAGCTCGTCGCGTATTGATTTCCTCAGATTTTCAGTAGGCAATCTAAAACCTGAAAGCAGTTTTCAGTATTTACATTAACTCTTGAATAGTTTAATTGTTCTGCATCTGCTATGTAAGTTAAAAGTTTTCAGGAAGATATTGATGTTCTCTAAAATATACTCAAATGTACTTTATATAGTGGATAATAAGAAAAAATAGGCTTAAAGAACAAAACTATTTTTACGTAAATTATTGTGAGAACAGTAACAGCTTCAATTCTAAAATTTTCTTTCAGATATGATCCCAAAACAGATGTGTGGACTGCAGTGGCATCTATGAGCATCAGCAGAGATGCCGTGGGTGTCTGTTTACTTGGTGATAAATTATATGCCGTAGGAGGGTACGATGGACAGACTTACCTTAATACAGTGGAGGCCTATGATCCCCAGACAAATGAGTGGACCCAGGTATGGCATTTCATTTCTTATTATTACACTCATTCTGTTTTTGTTAAAACAATTCTTTTGGTAAGACAAATCCTCTCAATTTTGTCCAATATAGAAATATATAGCCTCAACATGGTAAAATCATCTCTTCATTAAACATAAGAAAATGAGGGAATGTTTAATTTTAAAATGTAATTAAAATCCAAAATTACCTTTAAAGTGTAAGCTAATACAACTCAGATAAATTATTATTAGTTGGTCTGCCACCATTTGCTTGCTGGCGATTGATGAAGAGTTATAGTATTGATAGAGCTGATAGGACCACAAGAGGACTACAAAAAAGGGAGAGGAGCCATTTTCCATCTTCCCTTTCGGTCCTTGCATGCAGGACAGCGAGGTCGTGAAAAAAGGACTTGTTGTGCTACCTCCATTTCCTCAGCTTCCAGTCCCTGTACCATCTGCAGGGCTTCCAGCCGCACCATGTGAGGACAGAGCATCCAGAGGGACACAGCCTCGGTGGTCCGTAGGAGCTGCTGTGAGGAGGGCCCAGGGAAGAATTTGCTATTTTCAGTAGAAAATAAATGGCAGTTGCTAGCTATGATGACTGTGTACTTCGGATCTGGGTTTGCTGCACCTTTCTTTATAGTAAGACACCAACTGCTTAAGAAATAATGTTTCACGGATGTTTTAGTTAATCCGTGAAACAGATGTGAAGAGCATTTTAAGAGATGCAGTCCCCTTGAAAAATGGATCAAATTGTTGAACTCAGCATACTAGATATGTTTGAAAATAAACTTATGGCATATAAAAAAAGTGAGGGAGAAGAGATGGTAGAAAATTAGAAACAAAGATAGTAGTCAGAAAATTTGAACCACTTACCCATATATGACCAATAAATTTTAAATACTCAAACCACTGATATTTGGGAGCAGATCAAATGCTTGGTCAGAACCTAATAAAGATGGCAATCCTAAATTACATTAACTAGCAGGGAACTTGACCTGACAAGCTTATTAACAAAAAGAGTTCCAGCTGTGTCTATCTCTGGGCAGGCCCAATACTTCTAGGAATGATCTTTTGAGATCTTTCTTTCCATCATAACCAAGATCAGAATCAGGAATTTTGTGCCCTAATTCAGTATCTGGTACATAAAAGACACTCAGATGTTTAATTGAGCCAAAGTTTTCTTACAAGAAGCAATGGTAAGTACTGCTAAGAAAACAAAACTTATGAGAATCCCCACTGTCATAGAACTTAACTACTTAAGTAAGATCTGCAAATGTAAGGGGAGAACCCACAATGTAGAGTGGGCGATGTGAAGTGTCCCATGGCATAGGTGGTGAATGGTATGGGAAACCAAAGAGAAAAAAGAAAATAGTTGTTGAGAGGGCTTCAGTGAGAAAGAAGTTGGACTTAAGCTAAGCATTAATGAATTGATCCAATTTAAAAAGGTAGAAAGAAAGGGAAAATTGTATGAGAAAACGTGAAAGAAATGTCACTGGAGCAGAATTATGCAGGCTATATTGAGGAAGTGTGGCTGGGTATAAGGATCCATGCTTGAGTAGAGTGAGAGTTCTTACTGGAGAGGAGGGTTGGGGTCAGATGGAGGGGCTGTGAAGGTCAAGCTGCAGAGTTTGGTAATGAGAAGCCAGTGGAGACTTTTAACCAAGAGAGTGATATGATAATAGAATGTTCACGTGGCAGCAGCTGGGGACAGGATACCTTGGGTTAGGGGCAGGAGAAGTGAAGCCTGGATAAAAGGAAAAACATTTAGAAGATTGCTCAGTGGTAAGGCTCGAAGAGTTAAATATATAGATGGATTCAAGAGATGTTACCAAATGCTGTCCTTTTCTTTCTACACTTACTGGGTCAAATTGAGAGGTGCAGCTTCTGAAGAAAACAGCAAAGGAATGATCAGAGAGAGTCTTAGAAGGTAACAGAATAGAGTCTTTAAATAGAAAAAGAGTGTTTCAACATTATAAGAAGGAATGGAGGTAATTTGTCGTTCATGAAGCTTTATAGGGACCTTTGAGAATATTATAGAAGCAGAAGCCATCACACAGTGGAAAAAGTAGAGAATAAAAGTAAATTAGGGAGTTAGAGAGGCATGAAATTTAAAATAATGATAGAAAGTTAATGTTTATCAAGCACATTTTACATACTAGGCTCTGTTCTAAGCACTTTAAATAACTTATTTAATCCTCCCAACAACCCTATTAGGTTAAGTACTATTATTTCCCCACTATATCAGATGAGAAATCTGAGACACATAGAGGTTACATAGCTGACCCAAGGTCACACGGCAAATAAATGGTGGAGTTAGAATTTGAGCCAAGGATCTTTTTCAAAATAGAGATAGAAATGAGAGCAGAAAGAGTCCAAGGCTGGAGGCAGATGTGAATATGAGTATAGAAAGATACTGAGTTTATAAGAGATAGAAAAAGAGATTTAGATTGTGTGACCTTGATCTTGTTTCTTAAGTAAGTGACTTAAGTAAATGAGATCTCTTGGTGGAGGGAAGAAGGGATAATTTAAGGACTTGAGTTAGAGCTACAGGATTTTATTAGCTATTATGTGATTACCTCCCATCAGCCTTCCCAGAAGTAGTTGTGAATGGTAACCAAGGAGCCCAAAAATAGAGAGAAGACTATCTTCCTTTCTGAGATATGCTTGATTTAGGCCAGTTATAAAGGAAACCTATTACCCAGTATTATTATTACAGATAATTAATACTTTATACTAAATCACTTTGTATCAGAATTAATAATCTATGACCACATAGCTATTTTGTGTGCATGCCACCTCTATTACTATTTTAAAACACCTAAATGTGAACTTAAAACCATGGCATCTGGAAAATAAATGTTTTCCATTCGGTGTTCCATCTAATGGACAAGAGAACATGTCCAAGGAACAAAATGAGATTACAGATTCTTAAGCCACCACCCACACCTCTACCAGCCTTGACTCAAAGCAGGAGGTGACTGCATTGTGTTTAACAAATTCTCTAAGCTAAACTTTCTAGTTGGTTGTCATGACAACATCTACTATTCATAATGTAGAGACTTAGTGTCTTGGGTGTTTTGAGAAAAGCTGCTAATTACAAACAAATGCTTTGATTTAAATGACTTAGAGGTCACTCCTAGAATATTGTAAGTAGATATAATTTTTAAATAGATATTTGTTCAAGGAGATAACAGTGATCAAAACCACTGAGAATTCTATTACAATTGAAATCTGCTTTGTTCTTAAAATGCGCTCATTGGTCTGGGGGTGGAGGTGTCAACCGATTTGGAAGTCATTTTGATATCATGTGTTTGAGAGAAACACTTTATGACATACCCCCACGTATATAAGTACAAAGACTTTCTTAATACTTTGTATTAGTCATCCTTCCCAAATGCTGTGTTTTGTTTCTCTTAGGTGAAATGCATAGATTCTTACTGTTCTCAGAGTAGTCCTTCTTTAAAAACTATTCTTTTTACACTTTCATTTCCACTATGAATTGCATAGTGTCTAGGGTAGGTTTTAAAAAAAGAACAATAAGTGAAAGACAATAAGTGAAAGATTTAAGAGCTGTTCCTTATCCACAATAATATTCCTTCACCTAGCACCCCACACTTCTCTCTGTCATAGAGTTGACTCATCAGATTTGTTTTCACTGCTAGGGAGTCGAATGGATGGCATTTATTATTTAATTACTCTGCTTAAAAGCAGTAGAATGGGTTTAGACTTTTTAGCCATGCACAGAGAAGGCAGTCAATAAATGTGAAGTCACTGGTTCTCTGGAGTAAGCAGATCCCAGGCATGCAGTGTGTTTTGCCTACTCTCTCTGAGATAACATTTCTCATGCAAAGGCCTGTCTAGATAATACTTGGTATTTTCTCCATATTAGTCACCAAGTTGCTTTTAAGTATTCAGCATTTCTTCACATCTATACTGAACATCATTTTGACCAAAATATCATGTTTCATGTAGAACAATTCCTGAGCTATTTAAAAAAAAAAAAAAAAAAAAGCACTTTTTGGTAAAAGATACAAATATTGAATCATTATGCAACTAATATAATGGTATATAGCAATTTTATCTCAATTAATAAAAAAGAAAATCACCTTTAAAGAGAAATGAATAATACATAATCATGTGATATACCCCAAACAATTTGGTCTATGAAAGTTTGACTTTGGGAGGGTTTTGGGGAAGGGACCACGCCAGTGATAGGCCTGGGGCGACAGGGTTTCCAGGCAGCAACTCTTTGCCGACGAGTACGGACTATTTCAGTATTTCACCACTGATCTATTATTATCAACATTTTTACCTACAAACCTAACACATATATCTTCTTTTTTCTTTTTAGGTCGCTCCACTGTGCCTAGGAAGAGCTGGGGCTTGTGTAGTGACTGTAAAATTATAACATAGTGCTTTGATTTCTAAATGAAGATATCCTCTTTTATGAATTTACTACATTCTACTATCAATGGATACATTTTTAGTAAATTTGCAGTGCCACGTTCCTGGGCACAAAGTGCTCGATCTCAAAGTGAAGATGTTAAAACAAGGGAGGGTGAACCAGGACTATACACTTTCATTTCTTAGTAAATCAAAACTACAGGTGGTAGATTAAGAACATACATTCCAAATGTAAAATGAGACAAATGCACTGCTCCTAAACACAGCCTGGTGTTAATTGGGAACTTCATTTCTTAATAATCAAGCACATTTTACTCACATTATCTGTATTTCTCATATTATGCCAGATAAAACTTCCAACATTTTGCTTTGTAACTTTATCATACATGAGTTGCAGTAATTTGTATTCACTTGTTTGCTTGTTTGTTTAAGTATAACCACTCTTTTAATGACATACTGAAGACTGTTATTTAGTTTTTTCAGAAATAGCTGTATTATATGTGCTTCGGTTGTAGATTTTATTTCTAAAATGGGGTTAGTTCCAATGAATACAGAAAAATATTGAGTTAAAACCATAATGACCAAATGAAAACATGACATGATTTTGGGAGTCTATTTAAATATTCATCCTATTACATCTAGGTTCACCAAGAACTAAATGTTATGATATTTTCAAATTGGAATTGAAACATGTTTTTCATTAAATTTAAGATATGCAAATTTATGTAGAGGAAATAAATGTTATATACCCTGTAATGTTCTTTCATCCAACTAGTGTATAATTATATGGATTTATTGTCTTTTATAAAAGATATTTTAATTTTGTCTTTTGATATTGACAAAAACTGGTTGGATATTCTGATGTTCTCAACTGTTATCTGCCTCCCCTGCCTTGTTTCTTATGTTTTACCAGTTAGTAACCCTTCGTGCTTCTTTGTAATCAAACAGTTTGTGGGGGGGGAATGGGCTTACTGAATGTTTGAAAAATAAGTTTAAAGTGTTTATTACCCAAAGTTTTGTACATTTGTAAACTCTAATTACATCTGTGAATGTTAATACTCAAAGTGAATTGTGTATTGTTTGAAAAAATACACTGGGTGGTAATATTTTATGAAAAATTCTTTAAGGTATAACTCATTAACTTATATCAAGATAAAATGAGTATAAACTAAATGCCCATCTTTTAAAATACAGTGTTATAGTTAGTATATTTTTACATTTTATATAAGATAACCTTTATTTTAGTTACTTTCTTTAAAAATTAGAAAAAACATTTTCTTGAGCTAATTTTGAATGCTGATGAAATGTTTCTACATTGTTTCTATTTTGGAAATCAAAAAACTGAGTACTGCTATTCCGAAAACAACAAATCCTGTAGTTATTTTACCAGTGTGGGTGCTAAGAAAATAATAGTGATAGTAACAAATACAATAATATTTCATATATTCATTATATTATATTTATGAATTCAATTACATTCCTAACAAGGAGAGATCAGCTCTAGACGATATATATTTAGGAAAGTGGCGAGAAGAGGAAAAGGTATAAGAAACAAAAGAAAAACGTCTAAAGTGGAAACGTTCAGTACATCATCCCTTGTGAAGGTTTAGACCTGTCATTTAAAAGGAAGTACTTATCCTTGTGATCAGTCCTTCGAATGCTCATCCGCCGTCTGCTTGTGATCAGTCCTTCGAATGCTCATCCGCCGTCTGGTTCCCTGAGCCCACAGGGGAGCCAGACTCATGTTAAAGTGAAGGAACTGATTCTCTCTGAGGACTTTCCTTTCTTTTGTGTGGGATTCATTAGAACAGTCTCTTTGATTTTCCCCCACTAGAAGGCCTCTCTAATGCAGTTTTGCAGTCAGTGGGACCTGTTTTCCTGGATACTAGTAAAGTATATCAGTTCTAATGACAAAGCATTTGCCAAAACATTTATTCTTTTCCTTGTGTGAGGTCTTATAAATCTAGAGGAAAATATGATTCTTCCTTGTATCCATCATCCAACATTGCTGCCTTGACTTTTACTCTTAGTCTCTCCATTGAGATGTCTAATTATTTTTTATTTTAACCCCAAATAATGATCACCTTAAGAAAAATAATATTTGCTAATAATTATTGAATGCTTATTAGGAACCAGGAACCAAGTTTTTGCATGCATGAATGCACTTAATCCTCACAACAACCTTAATGAGGTTAGTTCTATTATTGTTATTCTTTTTTACAGAGGAGGAAACTGGGACACAGAGAGGTTAACCCTAAGATTAAACATGGCAAGTAAGTGGAAGAGCAGGGATTCTGACTCAGGCATTCTGGCTCAGGAGTCCACACTTATTCCTATTTCTAGGTAGAAAAAGAGAGCTTCATTTTATGTGGGGAATCATTGAGTCAGAAGAAAAATAAAGGTTTATGCTTTTTAGAAGTAAATTTATTCCAGTCACACTCCTATTAGAAAATTTTGGTTTCTCAGTATTGGAGGAAATTTTGCCTAAATCTCTTATGGAATTTTATATACATTTTGCTTTTAAAAAGTAAATATAAGAAACAGGATGTAATTTCAAGTTTTATAAATATTAGATAAATATTATGGTATTTTGGATGACTGAACCATAACCAGATTTATTCATCAAAAGTAAGATTTGTTGCCAACAAATTAGATAATCTACATGAAATGAACAAATTTCTAGAAACAAGTGAATTACCAAAACTGACTCAAGGAAAAATTTTCAAAATCTAAGCATATATATAACAAGAGATTGAATCAAGAACCACAAACCTTTTAACGCAGAAAGTACAGAACCAGATGGATTCGCCGTAATTTCTACCAAACATTTTAAGATGAATTAACATCAGTGCTTCTTACACTCTTCCTCCCAAAAAGGAGAGAACACTTCCTAATTCATTCTATAAGGCCAGAAGTATCTTGATATCAAAATTAGACAAAGACAGATTATACAACATGCAAAAAGTAAAATTTATTTAAGACTACAGGATAGTGCAACATACAAAAATCAATCTGTCTAATATACCACAAATAGAATGAAGGGAGCAACAGGTAGAAGAAACTAGAAAAGTGACATGAAAATAAAGCTATTATTAGAAAAACAGAATAAACAAGAAAATAAATATGATCATCTCAATTGATAGGAAAAAGCATTTGATAAAATCTAACATCCTTTTATGGTAAAAATACTTAGCAAACTAGGAAAGGAATAGAATTTCTTCAACCTGTTAAAAAGCATTCATGAAAATCTACAGTTAACAACATACTAAGCAGTGAGAGATTGAAAGCTTTCTCTCTAAGATTAGAAAAATGACCACTTTCACCAGTGCTGGTCAACATTGTACCAGAAGTTCTAGCTAGACCAATTAGGCAAAAAAAGAGAAAGGGAATCCAGTTAAAAAGGAAGAAGTAAAACTCTCTTTATTGGCCGCTACACAATCCTACAAAAAATTTTAAACTATCCCTTTCCCCCCAAAAAACACCTATTAGAGCTAATAAACAAAATCAGGAATGTTGCAGAATACAAGAGCAAGGCACAAATGTTGACTGATTTGTATACACTGGCAAAAAAAAAATTGAGAAAAATTAAGAAAACTATTTCCAATAACATCAAAAATAATAATGAAAATAAATTTAACCAAGGTGGTTCAAGGCTTGTATACTGAAAAGTTCAAAACATTGCTGAAAGAAATTAAAGACCTGCAGAAATGGAAAAGCTGACCCTAAAATTCATATAGAATTGCAAAGAACCCAAAAGAGCCAAGAAAAATCTTAAAAAAGAACAGAGTTGGAAGAGTCACATTTCCTGATTTCAAAATTTGTTACAAAGCTACAGTAATCCAAACAGTGTACCGCTGTAAGGATAAACATATAGGACAATAACATAAAACAGAAAATCCAGAAATAAACTATGGGCAGTACACCATGGTCAGTTGATTTTCGACATGGGTGCCAAGGCCATTCAATGGAGAAAAAGACGTCTCTTGAGCAAATAGTATTGAACAACTTGGAGGAAGAGAGAATGGGGAATGACTGCTTAAATGAGGAAGGAATTTCCTTTCAGGGTGATGAAAATTTTCCGGAACTAATTAGTGATAATGGTTACACAACATGGCAAAGGTACTAAATGTCACTTATGGATATTTAAAACAATAAAGAGCTTTATTAGGTGCATTACAAATTGTTATTTAAATGTCATAACAATCAGCATCGATAGATGTCACTAGGATTTAAACTCTGCGTTTATATTCATCCCAAAGATAATTTTTAAAATATAATTTGCAAGTAAATGAATTTAAAAATCTGACAGAAAGGCTCTTTAGATCTTAATTCTAGTCTAAGAAAGTGATAAATAATGACAAACATAAGGGGAAAGTTTGATTGGGAGCTCTTCCCCAGACTCTGGTGCACGATATGTATTCCATAGATGTTTGTCGAAAGTCAAGATATATTATTTTTTCATAAATTCTGCATCATGTTTGGAATTGTTGGCAATAAGTCTTAGGAACAAATATTTAGTAAAATGACATATAATTTTGCTCTATGACTAAATTATAAATTTCCATGAGATATTTTTATTTTTTAATTGGTGTAAAAATATCAAATACCATGAAAGTTAATTTTTTATCCTCTGGATCTCAGATACTTTATAAGAATGCACCAACCCCCTCGTCGGAGACTGCCTTTACTTGTAAGGCCTAACAAAGAATATTTATTTTGTATCTATTCCTGGGCCTGAGCAACTCTGACACCTTGTGAATCTCTTGAAAAATGCAGCATTGGTTGATACGGGTATTAGCATCATGACAAGCCTTGACCGCCACCCTGTTTTCCCTCAGCCCTGGGTAATTATGTCCTTTGGGCTAATGAAATACATTTAGAGAGCGAAGCCAGGGAAGCTTGGGAACCATATTCTGTGTCCTCGGTCTTTGCCTGGCTGAAATTGGTTCCATTTGATGACATTTCTTTGTGGATAATAAACAATTATATTTAATTGACGTATTTTAAATAGTTTTATATTAGATAATGAATATTACCTGTATAATGTTTGTGCCTTAAAAATAACTACTACAAGTTGGGAAGGCAAACAGTGACTGAATGCCCACTGGTCATGCCGTGAGTGGTGGCGTGCCCAAGGTATTAAAGCTATTGTGACTGCACTATGTTTTAGGACTAGTCAGCTAGTTACATATTTCTGAATGAATTCTACTCAGAACAAGTGTCACTTTTTAGGTTAGTAAAAACATTCTACTTGAAATTAAAAAGGAGCATCAACTAAATTTTAAAAATAGTTTCCCTTAAAGTTATGTATCTTCATAAATCTACATGATAAACTGAGCAGTTCAAAAGCGATATAAATGGAGTGAATTCTGTGGAAGGAAAGAGGACCTTACTTAATCTTCGCTGGAACAAAGAAGTCAGAAGCAAGAAGTTTGAAGTCATTCAAAGAGCTGTCTCTATGTCAGTGACAAGAATAGCTGTGCTGTGTGAGAACTTCAGAGAAAGAAAATACTGGGTAATAAGTCTGGTAAAAGCTGACCTACTTATCTGATTCTGTATCAGAAACTCAGTAGCGAAGCTGCAGAGAAGGGCTGGGGGATTGAGTTACTCCAACTGAGAATTCATGTAGCATAAACTTTCTGATCAATAAGGTATTGAGCAAAACTGTAGAGAGACTAAAATCTTACGTGATAATAGATCATAAAACAAAAAAAACGGGCAAAGAATGTTAGTTCCTTCAGGGCACGTACTGGGGTATATTTCTGTATCCCCTGAAGCACTTAGCATTTTACCTACTGTTGTCACACCTTTACATAAATAGGCTCTTGCTAATTACTGGTTGAATATAAAAATGAAATAAACTTGATCTCTAAGTCACGTCAAAGGTATTGGAATGCAAGTTTACAGTATCACAGATTCTGAAGCAGAGGGAGGAGAATCCCAGAGGTTTCTTTTTCACATACTGGTGTGTGTGTGGCGGGAGGGCAGGTAATGAAATTAGGAGAGGGCTGTAAAACATGAGCGTGGAAGTGGGAAAGCCGGAGGATGTTCAGGAAGTGAGAAGCTGAAGCAGCATCAGATACGTAGAGAGGAGGGAGAGAAATGTCAGCTAATTTACTGTTGTATTCAAATTAAGGAAAATAGTTATTTCTTCTATCTGTACATGACAAAATAATATGGAGAAATGCCAGATGGGCAGGCAGGCCTGCATATACCATCTGCCTGCTCTTCCCTTTTGACCTTATTTAAGTAGCAATATGGACTACTGACAGCTAAAGTATATTACCAAAATGGTCTATTTTCTCTTCCTCCAGCAATATTACAACAAATTTTCAAATGTCATGGGCATGCTACCCAATATTTGGTTGGTAGGGAAATTTTATAGTAATTTATGTTACTGAAATCCTTCATAGTACGAAATAGTCATTGCTTACTAGACTTAGTGTGATCACATTGTAAGGTATATAAATATTGAATCACCTTATTGTATACCAACTATACTTAAATAAAAAAAAACCTAAAGAAATAGTCATTACAAAGATTGTGCTAGATGATTGCTCAGGTCCCTTTCAGCTCCAGGATTCAACAGTGTAGGTCAAATATCATCTGACCATCTCTTGATGTTCATATCTGTCAGATACAACATTTTGGGATATCCCAGAGTACTATAGGAGTTATCACGCATTTCTTGCACCACCTAGTCCCATGATTCTATACCTCAGCATCACATTAGGATTACATAAAAAACTAAAAATATCTAAATTGCTGGACTCTACCCCAGATATGACGTTTCAGGATGTCAGTCCCCATCAGAACCCAGGTGAACCTAATGTGCAGCCACAGCAGAGAATCATTACCTCGGCCAACCTCACACAATGGTGGCTTTTGCTCCCCTCAGATTGTCACTGATAGACCAAGTTCAAATCGAGGCCCCCTTGTTTGCTATAGTCTGAGTGTTTGGGCCCAGCCAAATTCATTTGTTGAAATTCTATCCTCCCAAAGTTATGGTGTTAGTAGGTGGGCCTTTTGAAAGTGTTCATGTTGTGATGGTAAACCTTTCATGAATGTTAGTGTCCTTTAAAAGAGGCTTCAGAGAAATCCCTAGCCCCTGCCACCATGTGAGGATACACTGAGAAGTCTGTGACTCGAAGAGGGCCCTCACTGGACCGTGCTGGCACCCTGACCTCAGACTTCCAGTCTTCAGAACTGTGAGCAATGAATTTCTGCTGTTTATAAGCCACGCAGTCTGTGATGTTTTGTTATAGTAGCTGAACAGATTAAGAGGGCTGTGCTATGCCAAGGGCAAACTTTTCAAGCGCCCACAAGCACTTTTAAGAGAGCCATTTATTCACATAATTATGAGATTGCAAATCATTATCTGTTCAAGTTCCCTGAGGACCTCTGTGAGATAATACTCTCCTAGCTTTATTTAGCATGCACAAGATATATATTTTAAAATAACATATTATTCAGAAGGTTTCACTATTTAGGTGAGCTTTTCCCAAATTATACCAAATCAGTGAGGCTGTACAGTATTATTGCAGAAGAAATGGAATGTTTTCAACAAAGTTATTTAAGAAGATATTTGTGATGGTCTAAAATGAAAAGTAGTTTTTAAAATCATGGACAAGATACGTAATAAATGAGCTAGATTATGAACATAAGATAATTCAGAGGAAAAAATATGATAAAAACAGTGAGATTCCCTTCAATGGTCAGTGCACCCCAAATAATAAGATTTACAGACCACATATTAAACTGATTATGGATAAGAACACATTTTCAGAAATTAGTTCAGTTTATTCTAGTAAACATTTGCTAAGTACCTATAAGGTACAAGTTAAAGAATGCAATAATTTTATTAACTGACTGCTTAATATGACACTATAGTACTTTCCTCCTACATGTTTTAGTTTCCTACTTATTGATCACTGCTTCATGTGGTAACAGTTTTCTCATATTTTCTATAGAGAATAGAAAGGTAGAAGGGGAATTCACTTTGCTTTGGTATGATTGATCATGGTTTTTTTTTTTATCATTGATAGTTTAGAAAACCCTTTTTTGGCTTCACAGTAACTATTGATAATGTCATGTAAATTTTTGGGATTACAGAAAACTAATGTCAATTTCTTTAATACATGAGCTATTTCTTCTCTACTTTCCCCTACTTCTGTGCTTCCTTTACTTTTAGTATATATTTCCATTATGACACAATCACTAATCCTACACCTCATGTCATGACCTATGCCAGGAGAGCCTGCGATAACTTAATTATACATGAAAATGATGAACTGAAAATTGACCACTGATTTTGACAATTAGCAATTAACAAAGTAGAAGCAGTTGTGTCTTGATAAATGTTTAACACTGGACTCTGTGGGGCGGGGGGTGATTCTCTGATTTGTAGCATTTACCAAATTCAGTGGTGTAAACACTTCCACCAGGTAACAATTTCAAGCTACCAACATGACATCACTAAATGCAAATTTGGGAAGACAGATGCACAATCAGCTCTCATGAGCCAGTGCTGTTGGGCTCCAGCGAACCACTGAGAAGAGGGAATAAGAGCCAGAATGCCTTGGGTTGAGTAAAAAAAATGGGGAGGTGAATGATTGGAGTACTTTTCCCAGAGAAAAATTAGGAATCCTAAGTGAGATCTAATTGGGCTGTGATTTTGTTGATTCACATCACAAAAAGAATACTTTTATTTTATTTCTTTTTAAAGCACTTGAAAAGCAGTTTAATTTTTTTTTCTAGTTCCAAAAGCTTTTCATCAGCCCCAAAAGCAAAGTTATAGCCATTAAGCAGTTTCTCCCCATTCCCCATTCCGCCAGCTCCTGGCAACCATAAATCTGCATTCTATCTCCATGGATTTACCTATTCTGGACTATTTCATATCAATAGAATCATACTATTTGTGACTTTATGACAGGCTTCTTTTACTTAGAATATTTTCACTATCCATCCATGTCGTAGCATATAATGTATCACACTTTATTCCCTTCTATGGCTAAATAATATTCCACTGTGTGTTTATACCACAATTGGTTTGTCCATTCATGGACATTTGGATTGTTTCCACCTTTTGGCTAGTGTGAATAGTGTTGTTATAAACATACATGTACAATGTTTGAGTGCCTTTTTAATTCTTTGGGATATATACCTAGGAATAGAGTTACCAGGTCATTTGGTAATGTTTATATTTAGCTTTTGAGGAACTGCCAAACTGTTTCCAAAGCAACAGTCATTTCACATTCCTGTGCATAGGTTTTTTAAGAGAAGCAGCTATTCACTTTCAGAAATAAAACAGGCTTCCCATCTGCTTCATTGGATTTGGCATACTCTAGAATAAATTGATGGTTCTCAACTCTGGCTATATACCACAAAGTTTTTAAAATATGAAAGGAAGAACGAGAAAGGGAGGGAGAGGGTTGGGGAAGAGAGTAAGAAGGAAGGAAGGAAAAGAAGAAAGGAAGGAAGAAAGAAAAGACAGAGCCAGGCTCTTTCTCAAGAAATTCTGTTTCAATAAATCTGGGTTGAGCCTATGCCACCTCAGGTGACCCCCAAATCATTTTAATAGTAGCCAAGTTTGAGAACTACTCTATATGAACTCAAAGAAAATAATGCAAAATCTTTCCTCTTGAGAATAGGAATCATTAAACTGTAATGGATCCAGAACTAATTTTAATTTCTTAATTTCTTAATTTCCTTGGCTATTTGATTTATAGTCATGTATCATGTACTTAGAATTATACTTGGCACAGAATTGGACAAATTTAATCAGCTTAATGTTGAATATTCAATTTTATTTTAAGCTTAAAATTAATGATATGTAATAGCAGATAATTTTTAAGTGACAATATTTTTAGCTACTGATACTAGTTAGGAAACTAAAGAGAAATGTCTTCCACTTAGGATCCCCTGATCACATATACTATCTTTCCCCAGTTATTGCTATGATTATTAGACTTTCTTTCTCTATAATTTTGGTAGAAAATTAATTATTTCCTCATAGCCATCATTTTAAAATCTGGAAATCTAAACGATAAATTGGAGGCAAAAATATAAGCTCAAATATTGGCATTTACTGGAAATATAGAGTGCAATAAAAAAATTATATATTTTTAAAACCTGAATTCTACCTAAATTTCCTAGTTCCTTTATCAGTATTTTGTGTTAAAGGTCATTAATTTTCATCACTAATCCCATGCTATCCCTCTTTCTCTTCACTTTGGAAACTCAACTCTCTCTCTCTCTTGAAAAACATTTTTCTGATGTTATAGCAAGTTATGTTATTCATTTTCTCCGGTAGCCTTTTGACAAGCTTCATGAAGTCCTTCCTGGCTTTTATAGTGGATTCTGATAAGAAAGGAGTTTTCATGATGTGATACTTACTCAAATAAATTATGTTTCTGAAGGTTGCTAAACAGATGTTTATTTATACTTAAACAATCAATTTTAAGATGTACAGCTGTAAAAAAATAATAGCTCTGTGCACTCTAGAATTACCCCCTTCCGCAGGTTGTATAATGGCTTGACTAACTCTTCAATGAATCTCTCCCAAACAAGTGCACACCAGATCCTTTCCCAGATGGACAGGCTTAACTGTGTTCCTTATTCTTAAATTTTAGAATGAGAAAGTGGATTTCTCTTCTTTCCCAAAATTTATTTTACGAAAGACTTTGTATTCAGGCATCTCCAAAAAATTACGAATATTTCCAGAAGACAACCACAAATAAAATATATTAATTTTTAAGCTCCATTAAAGACAAGTGAAACTGATAATTATGACTACAATGGCAGTATATTAAAATATATAAATGTATCAAATTAACATAGACATTATGCCTTCTTATATGTCAAATATATTTCAATTAAAAAAAATGTAAGAGGGTATATGAACACCCTAATGAGCACCCTAATAAATGTGTTATATTTATTATTTGACCTAAATAAATGTGTTAAATACACAAACACACCATAATTATAAACACATAGTAAAACTGGCATACACAGGGACAAAAACTAGAAAGAAATATAAAGATTAATATATTTTGATAATGGGATTTTCTGTTTTCTTTCTTCAATCTTTCTTTTTAAGTAATTTAATTTTCCCTAAAATCAAATTAGATAGGTATTATTATTTCCATTTTAGACTTGTGTGCACAGATTCAGAGGAGGAAATTTGCCCAAGGTCAAAGATTGCTATGAATCGAGTTTAAACTGGGAGTTTATGACTGAATGCAATTCATTATTTATATCATGCAGTCCTTAAGAGAGTCATTTTACAGTAGAAAAGCATTTAAATATATAAACACGTATAAGGCAATGCACAAAAATAAAATTGTTTGAAAAATCCAAATAAGGTGCTAAATATTCATGAAGGTTAAATGTACAATGGCCATCACTTACCAGGTTTGTTTGGATACTAGGTTATTGAGAAGAATTATATATTCCAGGCCCGAAAAATTTCTCAGCCCATTTCTTCACACACACCCACCTCCCCCACTCTTTAATTCCCCATCCCCCACTTCCACCCCTGACCTATGGATATTGCACAGCTCAGGGGATGAGCCCAGGACCTGGCATCCTCTGGGGACTGGCACACTCAGGGTATGGTCTGTTGCTCCACCTGGCTTGAATCCAGGACCTTCTGCATGTAAAGCAGATATACTAACCACTACACTATGGAGCCACCCAGCCAATTTCTTGAAAACATTAAATTGATCATATATATTATTATGTATTCTTCATATGTGAGGTAAAAGTGAATGTTAAAAATGAAAAGATAACAGCACAATTTTACAATACAATAAAAAAGATATCAATGGGTAAAATATGTCATTAAGTTCTAGCTAAAGGATGTTCAGTCTTGCCAAGAAAAGGAAATAAAGACCATGCAGATTGGAGACAATGAAATAGATCTATTTGCAGACGTCATAATATTGAATATAGAAAATTCCAAGAATCCACTAAAAACTTATAAATGAGTTGAACAAGTTTATAAGAAGTTAAGATCAATATACAAAAATCAATTTCATTTCTCCACACTAGGAATAACCCAGAAGTACAAAAATTAAAATTCCGTGAAGAGCATCAAAAATAAAATACCAAAGAATAAGTTTAAAGAAATAAGTAAAAGGTTTGCACACTGAAAGTTACAAAATTTATTTAAAGAAGAAAATAAATGTAAATATACACCACGTTCCGGAAAGAGACTTCCTCCTTGCCTCTCTCCCCCAGGTTTAGGTGGAAGGTATTCATTCAGTCTCTCACCATTAAGTATGGTGTTAGCTCTGGGTTTTTTTTTTTTTTTTGTAGATGATCATAATTTGAGATTACTTTCCATTCCTAGCTTTTTATCATTAATGGATGTTGAATTTTTAGGGGTATGGGATTTTGTCAAGTGCTTTTTCTGTTTCTATTAACATGATCAGAAATTTTTTGATCCATCATTCTATGCCACTCAAACTGGTTCTTAAGAGCTCATTTTTCCAGCACACTTTTTTTTAACCGGCTCATTTATTTGGCCTTCTAGGCCTTGGAATAAACTCTCTCTCACATTTCATCTTTTCTAGCCCAGAAACTGGGAGATGGAGAGGGGAAGAAAGGCAGAGTGACGGGGAGAGAGGGAGAGAGATATGACTCCTGGGCTCATCCGAGCCCTCTATATAGAGCCTGTGTAAGAGTATTTGCCCCATGAGTTAATTCGCGCCTCGTATTAACATTCAGGTCCTTTCTCTTCCCCAACTTCTCTGCGCTTCTCTGGCCACCACCGGTTTTTTGGTAGCTGGGGCCTAGCATTTACGCAGGCGCCTTTAAGTCTCAAGTCTTATCCAATCAGAGCCCAATAGGAAGCAAAAGCGCCGCAAGGAACGCAAAGCGCAACTTCTTTGGACCTTGCTTCTCTTGCGTCACGTGATTCCAGCCCACGCCTCCCGCCCCCCACCCCACCTTGAAAGGCACCGCCTTTCAGCTGGTGCTCGCTCATTGGTCACTGCTCGCGTGGTCTCCTGGGTGACGGGAACGCGGTAGCTTTTTTGGAAGAGACCAGGTGCGCTTGCGCACTTGCTAGATCGCGCCGCCGCTGCAGCCTTGAGATGAAGGTAAGTAACTTATAAACCTCCCGGCGAGCTGGAAGACTGGACCACTATCCCTTTCCAGCCCACCGAGCGTCGCTTTGAGGATTGGGACATGTGACCCCCCCTTCCTCTTTCCCAGTGCGTAGAGTGGGGAAGGGAGAGGGGTGACCAAGGAGGGGGAGAATGGGGACAAAGTTGAAAGCTGGGGGAAAGAAAATAGAGAAAGCAGAGAGAGAGGCCCCTCATTTCTGGGATCGCGACGGGGGTTGAAGCGGTGCGGGAAGACGGAACCCCCCCACGGCCGGAAATAAGCGGACTGGAACTGAAAAGACCCCGAACTTCGCAAGGCGGAGGGAACGGGTTGTGTGACTGCGTTTGCAGGATCGCGGTGAAGTTGACTTGCCACGAGCTGACGCCTTTTTACACCGAAACCCCTGGCAAGCCGTGCAACTGCCCAGCGCCCTAAAAAGTGAAAAGCCTCTGAAAGAATGATCTGTAATTGTATTGCCCGTGATTGGTCATCTAGTGGCGACTGTATATTATTCACGGAGAAATCTGCACACGCAGGTTTAGACGCGCAAGACCGTCATTCTCTGCATGCACGGTTTCTAGGTTTGGCCTTCTCGTGAACCCCACTCTGGTCACTGGCTACAGCTCCTTCACTTTTTCGCTTTACCACAGCAATACCCCCTGCCCTGATCCGGCAAAAGAATGGAAAGCTCAATTTAAAAATTATTTTTTACATCCTAATGTTACATCATGGCTTTTAGAGTGGAAATTGAAATTGACAGACTGATAATCATAATATTTCTAGAGCCCTTCACAATTTACGATGTATAAGAAGTGAGAAGATCCTTTTCTTGACTTATAGTTGAGAATTCTATGCTTGAAGCAATTTAAGCCCTGCAGCTAATAGGTAAAAAGCAAAATTTAAAGCTTAGTTCTCTGGTTGTGAAGCTAGCACCATTTCCACTGTATTGTATATGTGCATCTATATAGCTCCTTTGAAGGAAAATAATATGTACGATCACAGCCAGAGGTCTACCATGAAGGTCTACAATGAAATTCAAGTTTAACGATCCCTTGCTTGCATGAAGGAGTTCCACGGCAATGTGGTCGCAAAATTGCAAAAGAAAGATGCTTTTATACTTTTTTTTTCTTTAAGAGTGTCTTCCGTGCTCCATAAAATTGGATGCTCCTGCGATTATAGCATACCTCTGTTTTCAATAGAGGTGGATTTCATACGAAATGCCTATTGGTGGTTAATTTCGAGCATTGGAAGAATTTCCACTCAGACTATCAAACCACCTGTAGTAGTATGTAAACTTCACATGTCTAGATATGGGCATCATTGTTTATTCTATGATTTAACCTAATATTAAAATTAAATTTTTTCATTCAAGCTCTATGTTTCTAGATGGTCTAGATCAGCACCATTCGATATAAATATAATATGAGCCAAAGTAATTTAAGATTTTTAGTAGCCACATTAAAATATTTTTAAAGAAACAAAACATTAACTTTAATAATATATTTTACCCAGTAAATCCAAAATATTTCAACATATAGTCATTATAAAATATTATCAATGAGATAGTTTGCATTCTCTTTTTCATAGTCTTAGAAATCTGATATGTATTTTCCATTTATAGCACATTTAAATTTGGTCTACCCACATTCAAGTCCTCAATAAAATTTCAAGTCCACATGTGGTTTGTGGCTTCCATAACCACAGCTCTAGATTGTCTAAGTGAAAAGAATGATTTTTTGACTGTTACGTTGTCCACCCAATAGCCAAATTAAACACTTAATGACGAAGTAAATATAATTAATGAGTAAAGAAAGAAAATAATTTTGAAAGAAGTATATACATGTTGTATTTCTATGACGGTTAAGATTTTTTAAATGGCAGTTTTGTTAAATTTAATTCCCCCATAATCTGTGCTACTGATAATAAGTTAAATTCAAGTTTACATTATTTTAACCTTTAACATTTATAAAACATGAAAATTATACATTTTTGTAAAATTAATATTCAAAAACTTTCAAAAGCAAAAGGTTTAATAATAAACTCTCTCCGATATATTGAGGTCCATACTTTATCAACCAGATTGTGATTTTTGTTTGTTTTATTGATTAATCATTTTGTTTGTTATATTGTTGACTTTTTTTGCATAAACTCTAACATAAGCCTTCACAATTCTGAGTCCTACTGTTTTCATGATATTTTGACATCTTTTCTGACCAGCCCTTAACTGTATGTTTTGAAATATAAATTTTTTTTTTAGCGTGTTTTCTCACTGCTAGAAAAGAATTGGCTTGGCACACCTATACAGTTTACCTGGCAAAAAACATCAGGAAACTACCTTGCAGTAACGGGGTAAGAAACCAGTGAATGTTTTAAGTAAATCATCCTGACTTCAAATGGTTCTATGTCCACATAACCACACCATCTGTTCAGTAGAAGTTGTGAGATGGTTGTATGGTAGGAGAAGTAATATACTCATCTCCATTATATCAGAGTTCATAGAACCTTTTCTCTGGTAATAACTTTTAGATAAAAATTATGAAACTAGGATGTGAGAATACTGAAAGCACTTGTATGACGTTTTTTATATACATAGATAAATAACAACATTTACATTACATTTTGTGTTCTAATTGCATTTAGAGCTGATCATATTGTGAAAATCTTTGATCGCCATGGTCAAAAAAGAAGTGAAATTAACTTATCTGGGTAAGTACAGTGGTAGATCAAAAACTTAAGCTTTGTTGCCTAAAAGATAAAAAGTATTGTCTTAAAACCATGATCAAATAGAATTTTACAACATATATAATCTGTATTTCTTTTTTTCTCCATTTGCAAAGAGCTTTTTTTTTTTTTATACCATAAGTAGTTAATAAAATAACGTAGACAAATCGCATCTGAGTCAGAGTTTATAAACACCCGTACATTCACAGGAAGTTTTAAGGCAAGATTATAATGAATTCTTATGAAAGAATTCTTATTTAATTATAAACACACCTTAGATGTGTATTGGCAGATAAGATAAGTCTGGATCACTGTAGTATCTCCTCTCTAATAAATGGTTGGTAAATAGTTACTTTCACATACTTCCTAAAGGACAAAGACTTTATCCTTTAGGAAATCTTCTAGATTATACTAAGCATAACTTAAGCATTTTTTAATGATTCAGTGTAATCATTACCTGTGTTAGTTACTTTTACTGATAGTCTCAGTGGTTATTAAGATGGTTAGAGGCTCTTACCCAAATTATGGTCTTAGGCTGCCATGCTTTTTAAATTCATGTCTGCTTTCTGAGGTTTATTGCTACCATCTTTGCAAATCAGGTTTTACTTTTCTCAGTCTCTAATAGCCTTTCCCACCTCCTGCTCTGCCTTACCCCACCACATGCCACCATTTTGGCATTTTCCATCGCTCTCAATTGTTGCCTCTAGTTTCTATATTCTGGCAAATAGAGGTCAAGGTAGTTATAATTATGTCAAAATAAAGTAAGAAAGCACTTAGTCAAAAACTTTTTAATGAATTGTATGAGCTTTATTGCAGGAGCTATATGACGTCTATTTTGGTTACATAGTGACCTTATTTTTTTACTTCTGAATTCTTTTGCTGTGTTCATTATAGTTGAATTTAGCTGACAAACGGTCTCCAGATAAATAAAATGCCATTATATAATGTCTTTAATTTGCAGGTGATTTTTATCAACAATTGGAAAGCTTTCCTTTTTCATGTCCCTTAAATCTCTGAGAATATTACAGAAAATTAAGATCGAAAAACATATTTTAACAATTTAAAGAATAAAATAACTGAAGCAATCCCCAACTGTCTTAAATGTAAACCTTTGCAGGAAGAGTCTCAAAATGAAAAATAGCATCGGAGAAGAAAGGTTACTCCTCATGGAAGGTTTTAAATTTTAATAAACATTTTGGAGTAACTTTGAGCAGTAAGAAACATATTAAACAGCATTTCCTATTTAGAACTCTTTTGTTATCTTAATTGAATCACTTTTCTTATTACATTAAGATATAAAATGGAAATAATGTTTTTTACCACTTCAGAATTTGGTCTTGCCACTGTTTGCAATCCTACATCTGTGCAGCCTTGATCTGTTTTATACACAGCTTATCTAAATATGACTTCATTTCTTATCAGTATCTTGTCTCTCTGTAAATCTGAAATAACCCTTAAAACTTGATCAAATTACCTCTTGATTACAAATGGGATTCATTTGTAGAGATGCTTGATGAGTGTGTTTTACCAAAAGGCCAGGTTCTTTAGAGGATTCAAGAAAATCTACTAACTCATTATGTGTAATTATATTTAATGTAGTATATGAACATGATATTTAAAATAGAATTTAATTTTTTCCACCCCCTCAGCAACAAAAATTTTAAGTTAATATTATCCAAGCAGTGAATAGTGATTTTCACTGCAGAAAGTTTATGCAGAAAGTTCAAAATAGCTTGAATGGTCTTGTTATGGACAAAAATCACAAATAGGTGAGTATTTAAATTTCTTTCCTTTAAAAAAATGTGAAATGATGTTTTACGCTCTTTTTTTAAAGTAACTGTGTTGCAATGGATTGGGATAAAGATGGAGATATCTTAGCAGTGATTGCTGAGAAGTCTAGTTGCATTTATCTATGGGATGCCAACACAAATAAAACCAGCCAGTTAGACAGTGGCATGAGGTAAGAATAACTTTTTTACTTCTTAAATCTTCACTTAATGCGATTGTAGGTTTGATGCTAACAATACTTACTACTTCCAGTATAAAGATGCACTGATGAGTTTCTTATAAAAAAAGTTCATGTCTTTTTTTTGTTATATATAGTCCTACTGATTTTGTCCATTAATTAGAATATAAATGTGAAATATAAATAGCTTCTTAAAAAGTTGTTTTTGATAAAACAGACTAAAAGTTCCAAAGATGAGACACAACATATTTTGGAAAATCTAGAGAAGGGATTGGCTGTAGGCATGGCTGGATATAAGAGTTGTAATGATGTAACCAAGACTGTATCTTTCTCCATCTCTTGGCTCTTCCTTTCTCTGTATTTACTCCATTCTAAGTCAGACTTTTCCTGTGGCTATTGGCAGCTATTGGCTTATATCATTTTTCACAGCATGTTATTCCTGAGCAAAGAATATGCCCCCATCACATCACCAGTATCTACTGTCCTTCAGTCTGAATTGAGTAGGCAGGGCCATGGGATTGAGAGTCTCAGCAAGTGAAGAGTGGTGTGAGGGTGAGCAGTTCTCAAGTGGAAAAAATCATGGGCAGACAGAATAAATTATAGATCTCTACTAAAAGAGAAATTATTTTTCCATATGGAAAAGAAAAGCGTGCCAGTATTTACAACTAAAACCGCGGTTTTGACCTTGGACAAGTTCCTTTTCTCTAAGCCTCAATTTCTTCATCTATATATGAAATAGGTATAATATCTGCCTCATGGCATTATGTGGCCACCAGGTGGGCAGGAAAAGATCACAATATACCATAAGATTAGACTGTAAATTCCCAGTTTATTTACCAAGGTAAAACTGAACCCAGAAGAAGCAAGGTAGCCATGCAGAACAAGACCAAACATAACCTTAGCAGTTTCTCTTTACTTGACAAAGTGATACACGAGGCATACACTCCAAGATGATATTGTCTGCCCAGTGTAAAGTTTTTCTAGGTCTTAGAATCTTTTGTTTCTTGCTTGCTTTTTACACTTTGGCTATACATCTATTTTCAAAAAGATTTTACATGCTCTCTGTGCTTCCATGAGGAGAATGTTTATAAATATCAAGTATTGGCTCTTGAACCAAATTCAGCATCAGCGAGGCCACATCCTCACCCAGAGAATAATATGTGATTAATCCCAAATGTTTCCAGCTTGTATATGTCTACCTTCCTCTATCTTCTCATAGATCTATTTCCTCACACCATCTCATTGTTGTGATGTTTAATCATATGTCATAGCCAGGTATTAAAATTAAGAACTGAGTGAATGGTAGACGTTACAGTAATTATCATTAATGTAAAATTAAGGGTGTTTTACTATTGATATTGATATTTAATGTCTAAAGGACTTTGTATGCAAAAGTATATACTATTTGCTTTTTACTTAATGACCACTCTATTAACTAAGATAGTTAAACTTTTGAATATCATTTTTTCTTAAATTTTATTTTTGCAAACTTATTTAAATTTCCTTTAAACAACTTAAATTCCATTTACAAATTTAATTAGAATTGATTGTTTCGAGCATTTCAAACACATTAAATAGTACATAAAACGTATTCAAATATAATTATTACACAAGTTACTACAAGGCCACTTCACTATCTTAAATTACTGTGTTAATACAACAGGTTGAATTTACGTCTTCATTTTTATTAGATGTATTTTCATACCTTCTTAGGGTTATAGTGGTACTCACCCTGATCCCACCTAGGCTTATAGCAGTTATGTACCTGGTGGGATACAGCATTCTTTCCAGAGAAAACTCTCTACATCTGGTTCATCAACGAATTGATTCTTGGTTGGATCATAAGACATAGTTGCTTCTCCCAAGGCCATTCAAACAAGCACTAGTCATCCTGCTCAGTCTCTTTTCTAATTGATCTTCAGTTATCATATCAGCAAGACTTTTTAAAGCCCGTGCCTGTCACATATGGTGGGATACAGCATTCTTTCCAGAGAAAACTCTCTACATCTGGTTCATCAACGAATTGATTCTTGGTTGGATCATAAGACATAGTTGCTTCTCCCAAGGCCATTCAAACAAGCACTAGTCATCCTGCTCAGTCTCTTTTCTAATTGATCTTCAGTTATCATATCAGCAAGACTTTTTAAAGCCCGTGCCTGTCACATAGGTTGCATTTTTTTTTTTTTTTTTTGTAGCCAGGTACATTTCCCTGAAATAATGTATTCTTTATAAGTTTCCTTGGCCAGAAATACATGTGTTTATTATACATGGGCCTGACTGTTAGCATTATTGGAAACTTATGTATGCCTTAGTACCTTAGTGTAATTTGTAGGGCTTTCTAGAGACCTTATGCCCTAAGAGAAGAGAGATGGAGTCTGTTTAGTTAGCTCTTTTGAAGACATTTGGTAACACGATCTTCTTGGGATATGCTATTTAACCCTCTTTCTAGTTGGTTTCGTGACTGTTAATAATGGTAAACTGATGGATGGAATAATGTTATATTGCTCTTGTTATACATGACCACCGTTGTTGACCAGACCTTATCAGTGTCATATAGTTTCTCTTTTCTGGTACTGTTTAAAAACTCACAATTCTTTCAATTCACGTTTTTTGAGAAGCAGACTTCAAAAGAGCATTAAATGTGTGAGATTTATTACAGGAAATACCTATGAGGGAACAGAGACGGGGAAGAAGATGGTAGAAGAGCCATCAGACCACAGTACATGTTGGGCCCTTGTGAAAGGGAGAAGGAAGGAAAAACTGTTGGGTAGAAACATCTCAGACTGCAGCCCAGTTCTAAGAAAGTTCAGCTGGGCCTGTGTAGAGATTTTAAGCTAAGGTTACCCATCGAAGGAGTCCTGTGTCTCCTAGGAATGGGCCTCAGTGGTA
>NW_006441953.1:9161680-9169507 GCF_000325575.1 Pteropus alecto | reverse complement strand
TCATTATCTGGGAGCAGCTTTTGGGAGGCTGTGGCCCCAGCTCATTGTGGGCAGTTCACGTTCCATAATTAGAGATCTGAGAGGCATATTCTCATGACTACCATACCTACTTAAACAGAGAAAAATGCATATTTAATTTTTATAAAATGTATACTTAGTAGAAGAAACCTAGCATCATGGCATATAATACTTCATATAAAATTAATTTTTAAACTAAAGATTTTATTCACCTGTTATTACAACTAACTTCTCATATACTTTAAGTGAATTTTTGCCTTCCAAGTATCATGGTTTTATGGCCCTTCACAAACTTGTTTCAATTAAATATTTTTAACGCTCGAATTCTCCTAATTTAGCTAGAGAGGAAGCCTCTTTAAGCTTAAGCTTTTGTTCTTTAATTATTGCCCTCAATTCTTGAAAGCAGTGTTTTCTAAAAACAGCACAGTCTATCACTGGTTCTCAAGGTTTAGCTGCATCAGAATCACGTGGTGAGCTTATTAAAACACAGACAACTGAGCGTACTCTCCCATCCCCAGAGTTTCTCATTCAGTAGGATTGGGCTGGAATCTGAGAACTGGCATTTCTAAATCAGTTCCCAGGTGATACTGCTGGTCCTGGGATTGCATTTTCAGAATCACTTTTCTAGACTCATTGTGATTTCTTTCCCCAATATATGGAATGAGTTACTCCAAGGAAGCCCTGATCCCTTTAGTAGGGAATTATATTTCGGGAGTCCTAGAATGCACATAAGAATGGTGATAGGCAAACATGCTTTTGACCTCCTTTTAACTATTCATAATAGTAACAGCAGGAAAAGATATGTCCTTCAGGAATTCCCAATGATTTTTCCAATTTAATATGTTATTGGATCCTACTTTTTTTTTTTTTTCAGAGCACAAGGTGTCATCATCCATTAAGGTTTTTAACCACATTTAGAGTTACAACTGTCATTAGTAGACAATAACCATCTTGTTATGTCATGTCATGAAATTCGAGATTCCATCATGACTGAATTGAAGTCTATATTCATTATACATTTGTATTTTAAGTCAAACTGACTGTAAGATCACCATATAGTGTCTCCAAAATGTCTTTAGCTCCTAGCCTTTGTCCTAAAGCATTACGTTGTAATTTTGTACTTCATCTTCTAAGTAGAAGAACTATTTAGAGAGGTTATGATTGTGAATTGTTAAGTAATTTATATCTTAATGTTACAGGGATCAAATGTCTTTTCTTCTTTGGTCAAAAATTGGAAGTTCGCTGGCTGTTGGAACTATTAAAGGAAATTTGCTTATTTATAATCGTCAGACATCTCGAAAGATTCCTGTCCTTGGTAGGTTATAGTTGGAAACACTGCTAAATATTTGAGATACTTTACATAAATGTAAATTTTACTGCCTCTGATTTCCTGATATTGGAAGGGAAATTTTGTAGTATTAAGACTCCTCTGATCAAGTCTCACATCTAGCTAAACTAGAAGATCCCTGTTCACTGCCTACCAAAAATTTCCAGGCTTTATAGACTAGGTTGCTGTAAGATCAAGGTTAGCCTGTGCCTTTGGATGCCAGTACATTAATGACGGAGTTTCCATCTGTTCCTTTCTCACTCAGATTGTCCTCTGGACACAGAATAGCTCATAGACGTATCAACATATTAGTAGATGTACTAAAACACTTGGTGACTGCTTAGACAGAGTATATCCAGATTCCTAAATCTGACCCTCCATTCTCTTCAAATACCAATTTAATCTAGGTATGGACTATGAGATATATTTGCCTCAGGGTATAATAATAGAGGGTGTTTGTGTTTGTTCCTTTTTCGACCTTGGTTCAATCTCTTTGATTCTCTAACCTCTGGTCACTTAGCATCTGCCCTCTAAATACACAAGAAACAGTATTGATTCTTTTCAATTATTGTCACATCATATCATGCTGGTGAATGGTGAAACAGTAGGTTTAATTACATCCAGATAGTCAGAAAAAGTATAATTTACTGCTAATGAAGGAATTATAGGAGCACCCACTGAATACTTGAGATAGTTCCTTTAAATTAAAGCTTAATCATTTCATATTAATTTACACATATGTATATCTTTAATATTAACATTTTTAGTGCTATAGCTAAACAGTAATGTCATTGATCATTTGAAAATTAAACTAAAATTTTTCGAGTTACAAAAATCAACTTTCACCGTGTAAGTATATTTGTCTATTTGACTTTATTTAGGCATATTCTGTATCTCACCAGTTAACTGATAGGCCCCAGAAAATTTGACACTTGAGATATAAAAAAATAATTTGTCAAAGCATGATTATTTTGTGTCAGGTATTTGTCATATATACATGATTTGATTTTGATATATGATTATTTAATATGAATATTGATTGTGCTCTCAGTGTTATTTGTTTACTATTTAAAATGAGCCTGAAAAGATTCAAGGTAATTACATATCTTAAGTCTTTCACTAAATATATAGCTGCCTCTTTCAGAGTTATTTGTGATCTGTGGCTCTGCTCTTTTCCTTTTAATAACTTACTTTCCTAAAACCAAACTTTCCATTTCAGGTAGCTCCCACATGGTAGCATGATCTGTCAGTGTTTTAAAGTAACAGTATCTGTTACCATGTTTTATCTTGCACTAATCTGTTTCCTTGAACTAGACCAGATACAGGCATCTCCCACTTTGCATGATTCTTATATACATGAATTTCTTCTACTACAGTGTAATTAAATATTACCCGTCTCCCAGTAACATGGTTCATACTTAAGTTACCATAGTATATTAACTAGGAGTTAATGTTAATTAAATGAGTCAGTATATGTAAAGTACCCAGAACACTAAGTAGGCACACAAAATGCATTTATCATTATTGATGTTAAGGTTAACTTGAATTCTGAGCACTGGAAACAAAAGGGCCTTAAGGTATATAGAAGAAGGGAGAAGAAGAGATTTTCTTCTCCCTTTCATGGGGATAGAAAGAAGTTGTCTTTTGTATCTTTCCACTTCTCCTCATGCACTCCTTTTTCTGTTCCTAATGCCCGTCTCTTTGCATATCCAGTTCCTGTACACCACCCAAGTCCCTAATTTATGACCAGCAAAATCTTCGCTATCCCAATCTCTTCTCTGAAGGTTCCCTTCATTTTTCTGTTCTGGTCTCCTGATTTGAAATACTATCTATATATATCAGGACAACTCTCATATTTTTCTCTTCCATACTCTAGACTCACACATCCAACTGCTTACTCAGCATCTTTGAGATGTCTAGTAAACACTTCATTTTTATTATCTCCAAAATCCTTTTGACCCACAGCATTTCCTCTCATCGTTGATGACATTCCATTCTTTTAGATCTTCAGGCAAAACCTTAGCGTCATCCTTGATTTTTCTCTTAGGTCCTCTGTATCTAATCTGCCAGAAAATCTTGTATGCTCTACCTTCACATAGTTCCAGAATCGAACCTATTCTCACCACTCTACTACTCCCACCATGGTGTGGACCTCAAACATCTTCCACCTGAATTTCTGCAATCTGTTAAGTGGTCTCCCTGCTTCAACTCTTGCCCCACTATAGAATATTCTCATCCTAGAGGCTGGAGTGAGCCCCTGCTCAGAGCTCTCCGATGGCTCTCCGTCTCACCCAGAGTCAAAGGCAAATCCCCACAATGGGCAGCCAAGCCCTGCATGACCTGGTTTCTGCAAACTCTCTGACTTCATCTCATACTCCTCCCTTCATGCTCTCCTACTTGCTGAGCCTCTAACACCCCATGTACACTCCTGTCTCAGGATCTACTCACTTAAGGACTATATAGAACCTGCTTTCTGCATAGGTACTGTATTAGGTTCTATAAGGAGTGTACAGAATAAAATGAGCATGGTGTCTGCTCTCAGTAACAGCTAAAATCGCTAACACTTTTGTAGCACTTCCCACAGGCCTGACACTCTTCTAAGTGCTTTAACTCATTTGATCCTCAGCCCTGTGAGATAGCTCCTACCAATACCCCCAATTTATGGATGATGTCACTAAGGAATAAAAAAGTTAAGTAACTTAAGGTTTTTGCAGTAAGTGGTGGAACCACTTATTCAAATATAGGCAGTCTGCCTCCAGAATCTGTATACTTAATTAACCTTGGATATCCCAAGACCATCAACAAATACCTACAGTGTCAAGCATATGATTTCCCCCCAAAAATGTGATTTTTGCACTGGCTAGATTGCTCAGTAAAAAAGCATCCTGATATTAGTGATTATCTAATATCACTCGCTAGTTAAGTGACTCAATTCTTAACACAATTCTTGCTAAGGTACATTCATATTTGCACCTCGGTATTATCACAAATCAGTATGTGTCCTTTAGTTATACATGAATAGTCAAAACTGTGATACTGAATCTGCTTATGCCAAAGATCTATCATACCACGGAGCTAAATATCAAAAATAATAACTTTAGTACTTTGGGGTTTAGTTAAGGCATTATCATTACAGGTTTGGTGATATGGTAAATGAACAAACTTATTGAGGAGTCTGTGCTCATAGCCACATAAAAAGTTGGAAAACTATTGCCCTTATGTACCGTTATCTTGATTTATATCTTGTTAAACTGTTTTAAATAAGGTTGCTTAGACACTAACTACTTTGATGAGATTTTAAATTCTTTGTTTAATTTCTATGGTATATTACCCATTCTTTCAGATTGACATCATAAATTATTTTTTTGAGAAATCCATGTGTCTACAAAAGTCATCTCTTTTTCAGGAAAACATACTAAGAGAATCACATGTGGATGTTGGAATACAGAAAATCTGCTTGCTTTAGGTGGTGAAGATAAACTGATCACCATTAGTAATCAGGAAGGTGACACAATAAGACAGGTAATGCAGTAACATCTCTTTGGTCTTATGTATTCACATTTGTACCTAGAATAAAGTTTGTCTATCAAGCTTAATCTATAACATTTAAAAATCTCTATGTGAGATATGTATACAATAACTTCATATTCTAAACATCAATAACTTTTTATGTATTAGGACATTTTTCTTTAACATGAATAATTTATCCAAATATCCTCCTCTTTACATTTCCCATTGTTTCATATTAGCATGGATGATCAGCTCTGTGGTTATAGTCAGAGAGTATATTTGTGAAATAACTATATATGTATATTCATGATTTAAATGTTAATAACTAGACTCAGAGTCACATCTTCCTAATTCTACACAGCCTGTACCTTTAATATTAAATTGCTTCCATACTAACCCTCATTAAATTTAATTTTAGGATTAAAATTTAATATTGTTTAAATTTCTTAGTTGATTAGATCTTCAGTAGCTCTTCCTTAAGAGAATTTATATTACCAGTAGCTACATAATTTTGCCAATGGGAGAATTTCACTTTAGATTACTTGACTTATGATTTAATATTGCTAGAGCAATGTTGACTAACACATTCTCTGAATACCTGCTAGGTACATGGCACTGTTCTGTCTACTTTAGAAGAAATATGAAGTACAGCTCTGCATTAATTATCATTACATGAGAAATTACTCTCAAAACTTAGCAATTTAAAGCAGTGAACATTTATTATTTCACAGTTTTTATGGGTGAGGAAATGCAGGTGCTGAAATGCTAAATTGGATTCTTCAGCCTCAGGGTGTCTCACAAGGCTTGTAGTCTTTACTCATCAAAGCTGCAGTCTCATCTGAAGGCTTGACTGGGGGAAGATTTGTTTTCAAGCTCACTCTGTTGTTGTTGACAATTCAATTTCTTAAAGGTTGTTAGGCTCAGGGGCTCAGTTCCTCTCTAGCTTTTTATTGACTAGAAACCTGCTTCATTTTCTTGCCACATGGATTTCTCCATTGAGGGCCTCATAACAGAGCCACTGGAGAGAGAGTGCGAGCCAGCATTCAAGACTTACACCATGATCTCTTCACAAATAATCTGATTTAAAATCATTTTTGCCATATTCTGTTCTCTGGAAGTGAATCAAGGGGGTAGGGATGGGGTTTAAACAAAGGCATAAAAACCAGGCAGTGAGGATCATTGTGGACCATCTTAAAGGCTGCTGACTATTGACCCCTACTCTTGAGAAGACAAAACTAATCACGATAAAACACACATGGCCTCATATGATTAATTTCAAATTTTATGGTTTAGTTTACAAAACCTCTAGCATTTGTGAAATGGAGGAGATCAATGAAAGTTGTCTTATGAATCTTTAAAAAAACAGTGATCTGAATCAGGGTATAGGCTAGACTGTTGTAATAAACTCAAAATTATAAGGGCTCTAGGGTGGTTTTTTTCTTTCTCTTATGTAACAGAGAGAGGTAGGCAGGTCATCTATGTATCTCTGATTCATAAGGTTGTACAGAGTCCCAGGTTCCTTCCATCTTATTGCTTTGCATTTTCTAGGGCATTTTGCCTTCATGGCAAAATGGTTGATGCTAGCATACCAGCACCATATCTGCATTTCAGCACAGGTAAGGGAGAAAGAGAAGTAGAATATAAGAAATTTGTAAATGACCTGATCTGGAAGATGCATTTATTGTTGCCATTCATATTGTATGACTAGAACCTAGTCATATGGACACACTTAATTACTGCCAGGGAATCTGCAAATTCAATCCACCTAGGTGACCATGTGCCCTGTACACACTTGTTTTAGTGGATACCATAAAACATTTCGCAGTCTGGTCTGTGTCTTTCAACCAAGCAAAACAGCATAAAGAAAAAGATAAATGGAATAACTTATTACAGCTAGTTGCTGAAGGTGCAAGCTTTGAGCATTTATAGGAAATAGGCTGAAGAAGAAAGTTGGATCCTGTATCTGGAAAGTTTTGTAAGTTAGGCCAAAGTAAGTGACTCAGCCATGTGAGCAGAAACGTCGTGTGATTAAAGTGGTTCGTAAGGAAGATTAATCTGGCATTAGTGTAAAAAGATTTTCTGGAAACCTTATAATTTTGATCATTCTATTTTGGTGCCTTTTAGAATTATAATGGTAGATACACAGTACAAATGCTTTAGCTCCCCACCCTGGTATCCATGTTAGACATCATCAGTAGACATTGACATTTTTTTCCTCCTCTGAATCAACACATGGCCTCACAATATTTTTCCACATAACATCCCAAGAAGCCACTACCATTTAGCCATTATTTACATGCAAGATAACAATTTCTCATTTCTGATTGCTCAGAAGTATGTGTCCAGAATTAGACAACTACTTAAGGTATCACGTGGTAAGCAAAACATAACATTAAAAGTATTGCTTTATTTGGTATTGTCTCTGAATGGCTTTGACTTTTGACTCTCGGTCCAGTGTTACTTGTGTGGATTTATTTTTAACTATTCTGCTGAAGACTAGTCTTGCTTTCTGAATCTGAAGATTGCTGTTTTTTATCAACTCTGGAAAATTCTGTCATTATCTCTTCAAATATTACCTCTGGCCCTTTCTATCTGTCCTTTTGGAGCATCTGATGGACATTTGTTGGAACTTCTCATGTCTCTTAATTTCTCTTTCATAGATTTTATTTTTTTGTCATTCTGTGTCACCTTCTGGATCATTTTATCAAATCAGTTCACTTGTTCTTTCTTCAAATTTATCTGATCTTCTGTCTGTCCCATTGAGTTATTTTATTGTGATGACTCCACTTTTTATTTTTAGAAATACTTTGTAGTTCTTTTAAAAATTTCTTTTTAAAAAAAATAGTATTTCCTCATACTTATGAGTCCATTATGTCTTTAGTCATTTTTAAAGTGTTTATTTTATGATCTCTAATAGTTCTATTATTTTTAGATCTACTAACTCTTGCTCTTGACGAACTGTCTTTGGGAGT
>NW_006441953.1:9140790-9161560 GCF_000325575.1 Pteropus alecto | reverse complement strand
AAGGCTTTGGATTTATCTTTGTCAAATACTGGAGGAGTTTGTAGATCACTCAAAGTATAAATTTGAACCTCAGACCATAAGGAGGATAGGAGGGAAATTCTTTAAAGCGAAAAGAAATTTTTTAGTTTTTTTCTTACCCAAAGTCAAATGGGCTTTCATATTGTCCCCTTTTACCAGCTGCTCCGGATAGCTGCAGCATCAGTTTCTACACACACTTTGATTTTCACTTTGATCTATGCTTATAGTCCCTGGACATTTTCCTTACCTTCTTTTAAGCTTAGCTATACTTTTAATGAGTTACGTGTTCTGTTTCATCTAGGATTTCTAAATGTTTGTAGCAGTGGGAATTTCAGGTTATTAGTCCAACATATAACAGAAATGAAAGCAAGGTACTTGTTCTATTAATATTCAGAGTAAATTTGAGGCTTGCATTTATTCATAGTGATAAAATTTTTATCCCTGCAGACATCAGTGAGATCAGAGCCTAGCAACATGCAGTTTTCCATGATAAAGACTGATGACCGAACCTCTACTGCTGAAAGCACAGTAAGAATTCTAAATCAAATTCATGCCCAAATTATTCTGATAATTTTGTAGAATATACTCTCTCCTTTCTGGGTAGCTCAGAATCTATAATGATGAATAAATTATGGTCTGTCATTTATTAAATCAATGTAGGCCTCAGTCCTTCAGGCCTAAAAGTTGTTTTTCTGCTGCTGGCTACTTGGTATCACAGCAAATGAGGACATCTTCCTGTTAGAGTTTTGTTGCTCTTCTCATTCTTATGGTAGCAAAAAGAGTTGGGGGGGGGGTACATTTGTAAACAGAATTATTGATTTCTATATGATTTTTTAATTTTTACTTTATCAGTTTTATTGACAAGAGCTCTGGAAATTGTAGTTTTTATATTTTTTAATACTTTAGATACATTTTTCCTGCCACATTTTAACATTTGGAAATTTAGATAATTTTTACAATCAATATGCATATATTTAAATGAAGTAATGTTTCTGTTTCTTAAAAAGCTATTATTAAAATGGTAATAACTTATAATTGATAGCATTTTATTTTATTTTACTTATTTTTTTAGGCAAGGCAACCCTTGTTTGATCTCACAGATTACAAGGTCCTTGTTAGCTTACAACCCCTTATTTTTTATTTTTTATGCCTACAGCACCTGGTCTTCCTAGGTGGTCTCCCATCCAATTACTAACCAGGCCTGACCCTGCTTAGCTTCTGAGATCAGATGGGATCGGGCTTGTTCAGGGTGATATGGTCATAGACTAGCATTTTAGAATCAAGAAAATTTATCAGTGTTTCTCTTTTTGCATATCTTCATCATCTTGAATAAGCCCAAATAAGTAATTTATTCTTTTCTCTCCTCAACACAATTATATCCTCCACTAAAAATTATGGTTAAGTATTGACTTGTGTGAGTAACAGAGGGACACTAGTGTAGCCACACTGACCAATGAAAAGTGAAGGTATAAAACGCCAAGCTAGAATATCCACTTGGGTGTGGACCTGTCATCCCAGATGTCTCAGAATCAGAATGACCACTTAGGATGGAAGACAGTATTCTAAATATGAATTCAGTTTTGATGGAACTATGTCAGACTTACAACCTTATATTGCACAGTACTCTAATGAGAGGTATAGAGAATTTAAAAAAATTATTCTACCTAGCTATTTTAGTCTACTTCAAAGGGAATATTGGATGTGTATAAAGCAAAGGATTCTTCCTAGACACTATATCAGTAAAATGTATTTTTTTTAGTTAGTCACATTGTTCTCTTACTAATAATTATAACATTTAACATATCTAAATTTGATTTATTGTTTTCATAAATCAGGTTCGGCTATTAAAATTGGTCTTTTCGTGAAGTACTGAGTAATTCATTTCACTCCTAATCTTTACTGGCAGATAAGTGTGGTGGTTGGCAAGAAAACTTTGTTTCTCTTTAATCTGAATGAACCAGATAGCCCAATCAATCTGGAATTTCAGCAGCGCTATGGCAGTATTGTCTGCTATAATTGGTATGTACAAAAGCTCATTACAGAAAGATATCCTTGTATTTTTTTTTTTTTACAAATTATATTTAACTTTTGCCTGTAGCATTTTCACTTCCATATATAACATTTTCTGGATTATAGACTGTGATTTAGTATGTGAAACTACCTAACATATTGTCTGACACATAGGCCCTTGAGAAATTATATTCTCTAATTTTTTAGTTTTAAAGTACTTGCTTATTTACTGTATTGCCAATGATAGTTAACCTCCCTTTTACTGTTTTATTGCCTTTGTTGCTATAGGTATGGTGATGGCTACATCATGATTGGTTTTTCACGTGGAATTTTTGTGGTCATTTCCACTTATATTCGAGAGATTGGTCAAGAGATATTCCAAGCTCGTAACCATAAAGACAGCCTAACCAGTATTGCGGTATCACAGACCCTTAACAAAGCTGCTACATGTGGTGATAACTGGTAAGTATATTCACAAATTTCTAGGAAAGCTTATAGGAGGAATATTCAAGAGATTCAGCATGACTTTGATAGCTAATATAAATCTGTCAACCATATTTCTTGTACTCTTAGAGCATGTTTGCAGTTGAAAATGACTCCATTACTTCTCCCTTTAACACTCAAGGCAAAACCTAAAATACTAAATGTATATTAAATACAAAACTTAAAATTCAATATGCTTGAAAATCAATCTTAAAATGGATAGTTCCAGGTAACATGGAGTAAGCACATGCCACCCTGTCTTTCTCACTGAATACAGCCATAAAACCTGGAATGAATGCATGGAACATCTATTTCAGGACTCTGAAAGGTAAATAGTAGCAAGAAGATTGATGAAGAAAACCAGAATGTGAAGTACAACGGAACCAGCGCTGAGTCTTCCATTTGTCTTTCAGTCTCAAGACTCAAAGCAGCCTGAAATCTGGAAGTAGGCACCCAAGCATAGACAGAGGAGCTGACAGAAGCCCTCTAATTCTGGCTCACGTCTCAGGAAAGAGAACTACTAACACTCAGAGAGAGGTGGAGAAATACCCCAGTTTTTTCTTTTTCTTTGTTCTCTCATGTCCCAGCTACCAAGCAATCTCACCATGGCAGTGGCAGCAACAGCAACGGTGGTAAGGACCCACAGGCATCTAAAATGCTGATGGAGGATAACCTTCTCAAGTTAGCCTTCTCAAGTGCCAGTAAGGCAAGGCAAACAGCGTTGTTTATTTTTCTCTCTGTCCTCCAACTAATTGGCTGCAGGTGCAAGTGCTGTTGTGGAAAGTACAAGGCGGAGCAGGGTGACTATGAACTCCAGCCTCTCCAGCTGGAGGACCAAAAAGAGGAGCCCTAGGAAACTAGAAAATACCAGGAAGCTCCCAGAGAGGGAGGAGTTCTGGAAAATAACCCTGTAAAGATACTTATGAACTTCCAGGTTCACTTTTGAGCTGTGAACATATATCTCATTCTAAACGCACACCAAAGACTTTGAGAACTGAACTAAGAAATAGATCATAGCCCATGTCCTATACTGGCCACTGAGTGGGCCATGTGGGGACATATCCAAATACCACTGCAAAGGTTTCGAAAGTAAAACTGACATTGAAACCATAACCCACAGGAGGCTGGTTGAAACCTCTGGCCTGAACCCAACTGGATTGTCTGCTTAAAAAAAAAAAGAGATTTAAACAAGATGCTGACTCTCATAATATTCAAAATGTCCAGAATATAACCCTAAATTACTGACATGAAGAATGAGGAAAATATCAAATTTCTTTGGAAAAGACAAAAGAAACCAATGCCAAGATGATGATGATAACAGCTATTATAAAAATGCTTTAAGAGGTAAGGGCTAGTATTCTCAAAACAAATGGAGACAGTGTCTCAGAAAAGAAATAGGACCTATAAAGAAGAACCAGATTGAAACTGAAAAATATGAGAATTGAAAAATATAATTAAGAACTGAAAAATATAATTAATGCAATGTATTTAATAGCAGAATGGCAATCACAGAGTAGAGGGTGAACTTGAAGATAGATCAATAGAAATACCTAATCTGAACACAGAAAAAACAGATTGAAAAAAAAATTAACAGCCTCAGAGGCCTGTGTAACAATACCAAAAGGTCTAACATTTGTGTTGTAAAAGTCAAATGATGGCTAGAAAGGTCTCATATTTGGCAAAAGACATAATCTATATATTATAGAAGTTCAGTAAATTCCCAAAAAGATAAATCCAAAGAAATCTAGTCCCAGGTACATCATAAAGAAGCTGCTAAAAACTAAAGACAAGGAAAAAATCTTGAAAGTGGCCATAGAACAACATTTTGAATGACAGTAAATTTCTCACCATAAACCACAGAAACCAGAAGGAATTGTCATACACAACATTCTTAAACTGCTGAAAGAAAAGAACTGTCCACTGAGATTCTATATCCACGGAAAATATCCATCAGTAATGAAGGGGAAATAAAAACATTCTCAGATGAAGGAAAGCGAAGAGAATTCGTTGCTAGCAGACCTGCTCTGAAAGAATTCCCAAAGGAAGTTCTTTAGATAGAAGAGAACATATGACAGAAGGAATTTGAGTCATCAAGAATGAAGGAAGAGCATCAGAAATGGTAGATAGCTGAGTAAATGTAACAGGCTATGTTTTGTTTTGATCTTTAACATATATGTCGCTACGGAAAGCAAAAATTATAATATTGTCTGACAGTGTATTCACTGCATGAAGATGCAATATATAAGACAATTTCAACATAAAAGGGAGAAAGTAAAGTTCTTATATGTGATAAGATTTCTACATTCTTCTAGAAGTGGTCTCAATATCAATTATGAATAGATTGAGAAATATGTGCAATAATTGTTCGTGAACAAAAACAATTTTACTTAGAGCTCATATTTAAATTTTTATTTTTATTTTTCAGCATAAAAATCCATGACTTAGCAGAATTAAAAGACATGTATGCTATAATCAACCTGGATGATGAAAATAAAGGTATTGACTTTTCTGAAGCAGATTGACATTTTATCATTCCAATTACAGAGAATTACGTGCTTATTGTATGCTTTGCATTCATTGTAGAAGGAATAAAATTAACATCCGTCACTATAGTTTTCTAAAATAGCCTTTTTATTTTAGTAATTTTATGGAGTTATACTCCTTGACTAGAAGGATATAAGCCCACTTTGATCTAAAGATTTATAGTGGATTTTATCCTAATTTCAATTGTAAAATCTAAATTCTTATATAATTTCCCTTTGAGAATGGGGATTAGTGCTCATGTTCATATGCCAGTCCATGGTGAATTTCCTGAAGACTATTTAAACTATTAAAGAAAACATTTGAAGATTTTTATGCCTCTGATAGCTTAAGTGAAAATATTTGCTTGTTTGCCTGCATTAATATATTCGTTTTTGAATAATCCTTTATTTTGTCATTTATTTCAGGATTGGGCACCTTGTCCTGGACAGATGATGGGCAGTTGCTGGCACTGTCTACCCAAAGAGGCTCACTCCACGTGTTCCTGACCAAGCTTCCCATACTTGGAGATGCCTGCAGCACAAAGATTGCATATCTCACCTCCCTCCTCGAAGTCACCGTAGCCAACCCTGTTGAAGGAGTATGAAAATGGTGTTATTTTAATTTTATTTATTAGTAAAATCAAAACAGTTTTAGCAGTTGACTTACAACTGTTACTTTTCTATATTATAGGAAGTACCGATTACAGTTTCTGTAGACGTGGAACCCAACTTCGTAGCCGTTGGACTCTATCATCTGGCTGTGGGAATGAATAATCGAGCTTGGTTCTATGTCCTCGGAGAGAATGGCAAGTCTAGCTGTTGTTTTCTTATCTAGTGTATAATTTCTGATCTATTTGGGAAGCGTTCAAAGTTTCTCTAGAGACAAAGTCTTTTTCACTCTTTTCTTCAGACATGTCTTTCTTAATTTAAAAGGTTTTGTGACTCCTCAAAAACTTTGCATAAATTTTGGAAAGCTTTTATTTTTTATGTTTGTTGTAAAGACAGCTTGGTCCAGAGGGCAGAGTATGACCTTTAGAATTAGGCCCTGGATTCAGATTCCTTTCCGCCTCTTTTAGTTGGATGACAGTAGACAAATTTTTATCCCTTTGAGCCTTGGGTTACTCATCTGGAAAATGAGGATTCTTCTAGTAAGGGATCACATGGAAAATTAGAATGTGTGATTTGCCTTTGCACAATGACATTCTTAGGCACTCCTTGGTCTGGTACTTACTTAATCTCCCGAGTTTATTGTTTGAGTAATGACCATTAGCATCTGAAAGGAGCCTTGCTTTTTTTTTCTTCTTCTCCCCCTTCCCCTATCATCCCCCATTATCCCCCACTGGAGGTCATATCTATCTATGAGGAATAGAGCAAGCCTGAGAATTATCCTCAGGTAGAGTACATACGCCATTAAGCTTATTGTCACTAAGGTTTAATTTTTGGTTGTTTTGCTTGTGATTTTACTTTCTGTTACTTTATTTAATATGGACCATTATTCCATTCAGGAATTCCTGAAGACAGATTTATAACAACTAAGATTTTCTTCAGAACGACTAAAATAAAAATTTTAGGTTCAATATATCCTTGTAAAAGCACACATTAAAAATTATTTTCAAATCTTTGTATAAGGTAGTTTTATTTATATTTTAATGTGTTGTTTGATTTTTTAAAAATTGCTACAGGTGTTAAAAAATTGAAAGATGTGGAGTATCTGGGGACAGTGGCCAGTGTTTGCCTTCATTCTGACTACGCTGCTGCACTTTTTGAAGGCAAAGTCCAGTTACATTTGGTAAGTATAATTTTGGTGTCCTGGAGGACTGCTCAGTTAAATGATAATGATGAACAGACTATTGTCTTGTTATCAAGAACTTTGGTCAGGAAGTGACCATGTATAGACTAGCTAGAAAGCCAGATGTGGATAAAGGATTAACAAAACTCTACCTTTCTGTGTCAGATGTTCAGTTAACTTTCTAGCTCTGTTCCCAAGAAACCTAGCAGGTAGTTTATCAGCTATGCTACTTGCAACATTGCATATGGTAAAAATGACTATGTTGGTAAACTGCATCTAGAAATTATAAATGAACTATAAAATCTGGTGGAAACACCATACATCTGTGCTTCCTGGAATGCATTGCCTCCTATATTTGGGCATGTCGCTTGTAGAGATCTTCGAAACTATGCCTCTTGAGTTGTTCAAGAGATATTGGCCCCAGAATATGGGGCTTCTAAACCAGGACATCTCCCCACCTGTCTCTTGGCTCTTCGATTCTGGGAAGCCAAAGGGATCAGCTATTGGATGATGTCAGAGACTTCCCACTGAAGAGTAATGCCTAATGCTGCTCTGCTGGCAAGCCTGATACCTTCCTGAGTAAACTGGCCTGTGGTGGGCTGGTGAGTCTGAATGTCTAGTTGAACTTAAGTAAAACACCTTCTCCTAGTTGTTGCAGACCAGGTTTACTCAAAATGATGAGCCACTGTTATTCTTTATGTTTTAGATAGAAAGTGAAATCTTGGATGCTCAGGAAGAACGTGAGACTCGACTCTTCCCAGCAGTGGATGATAAGTGCCGTATTTTATGTCATGCCTTAACTGGTGATTTCCTCATCTATGGTACAGATGTATGTATTGTCCTCTTTAATAGAAAACATAGAACGATTTCTAATTCGTACTTCGTAATATATTTATATTATATATACATAAGTATAAATGTATAATATAAACACACATTATATATTTTATGTATAGTTATAACAATATAAACATATAAATACATACTTATGTAGAACACATAGGTGGCATGATTTACTAGTTATTGAGTGCTTTTGTGATTATAAGCAATTTTGAGGGCATAGCAAAAAAAGGTAAGCTTTGGAGTCTAGAAAATCTGGGCTCAAATACCAGTTATTTTACTTGCTAGCTGCTGCTTAACCCCTTGAAGCCTCATTTTCTTTATCTAGATGCTTTAGGGATTTGATGATGAATATAAGATACCTTATTCAACTCTAGATCTCTACTGTGTACATTTAGTAGGAATTTAATATTAAGATTAATAGACTATTGAGAATCCCGCTTCAATCTTTTGGTCTTTTGAACAACCATACCTCTAAATATTATATTAGCCATATGGACATAAAGCATAGTTACAGTAACAGCATTTTATATTTGTAAAAAGTTATCAAAGATTTTTCAAAGCATATCATACCTGTTTTTTTGTTCAGTCTCTAAAAGAATTCCATAGAGTTGGTAGAAAAGTTGTTTTTCACATTAGAAAAACAATTATTCACTGTCTCAAAGGTTCCATTTTCTCACGTTAAATTGTTTTTTAAAAAGCATGTTTTAAAGCATGCTTATTGCCATCAGAGAGACTTTATAAATTGAAGTTTCACTTAAAATAATCAGTCTTTGTGTTAATATATACCAGTAGGGTAGGTCTCATGTATTAGGTAGAGTAGTGAGTGATATGGTAAATTTGTGTGACATGTAACAGTTTATAAGCCTGATCTCATTTATCTCTGGGAAGTTTTAGAGATAAGGACACTGAAGATTGAAAGGTTAATAAGTTGGTAGCAGAGGTGGAACTTGAACAAGCAAGATTTCCTGATGGAAAATCTACTTTTTCCACTGTGCCACATGGCATTTTGAAGTAAGGACTCAAAGTGTAGTAGCCTGCCAGTAAAATAGCACTTATCTCTGTTGCATTCTGTTTTTTAAATTGAGTTATTATTTACATATTGGTTTTAGCTATACAGCATAATGAATTGATATTTGTATTTACTGTGCAACGATAACAGTAAGTCTAGTTGACAACCATCACCATAGATAGTTATAACATTTTTTTCTTGTGACATATCTCATTCTTGAGTGATTCTGAAAATAACTATTTTTTAGCAGCTTTATTGAAGTATAATTTATTACAATAAACTGCACTGTTTAACGTTTATAATTTGTTAAGTTTTGATATATGTATACACTGGTGAAACACCGTGAACTCAGTCAAAATAGTGAACATATTAATCACCTCAAAAAGTTTTACCCGTGCTCCTTTATGACTCCTCTTCCCCATCCCTCCCCCACTGAGTGCCTTCCGTCACTATAAATGAGTTTGTACTTTCTAGAGTTTTATGTAAATGGAATCATGTCTGGCTTTAGTATGTTTTGAGATTCATCCATATTGTTTTGTGTCAATATTCATTCCTTTTTCTTGCTGAGTAGTATTTTATCATATGCATATATTATAATTTGCTTATCCATGAACCTGTGGTGGATATTGGGGTTGTTTCCAGTTTGGGCTATTTACAAATAAAGCTGTGATAATGATTTGTGTTCAAGCCTTAGTATGGACATGTGATTTTTTTTCCTCTTGGATAAATACCTAGAAGTGGAATGGCTGCATCATATGACATGTATGTTTAACTTTTTAAGAAATTCACAAACTGTTCTCTAAATTGGCTATACCATTTTACATCCCCATCAACAATGTATATGTTCCAATTTCTCTACATCTTCACAAACACTTGATATGGTTAATCTTTTTTAATTTTAGCCATTCTAATAAGTATGTAGTGATACCTCATTATGATTTTATTTTGCATTTCAGTAATGGACTAATGATGTAGAGCATCTTTTCATATGCTTATTTGGTATTTGTACATCTTTGGTGAAATGTCTGTTCAACTTTTGATAATTTCTTAATTGGGCTGTTTGTTTTCTTATTACTGACTTTTCAGAGTTCTTTATATATTCTATATTCAAGTCTTTTATCATATGTATGCTCTGCAGGTATTTTCTCCCAGTGTGTGAATGGTCTTTTAATTCTCTTAACGGTATTTTTCAGAGAGAAACTTTTTAATTTTGATGAAGTCTAATTTATCAATTTATTCTTTATAGGTTGTGCTTTTGGTGCTATATCTAAGAAATCTTTGCCTAAGCCAAGATCACAAAGTTTTTCTCCTATCTTTTCTTCTAGAAACTTTAAAGTTTTATGTTTTACATTTAAGTCTGTGATTCATTTTGAGTTAATTTTTGTTTATACTTTGAGGTACGGATCAAAGTTCATATTTTGCATATAGTTAGCCAATTGTTCCAGCACCATTTGTTGAAAAGACTGTCTTTCTTCCACTGAATTTGCTTTTGTACTTTTGTCAAAAATCAATTGTCCATAAATATGTAGGTCTTTTTCTGGACTTGGTTTATTCCATTGACTTATTTCTCTGTCTTTACACCTATATCACAAAGGTGTTTTGGCTGTTCTCAGTCCTTTGTGTTCCTATATGAATTTTACAAAAAGCTTGCTGGGATTTTTATTGGGATCTTGTTGAACTTACAGATAGATCAATTGCTGTCTTAACAATACTGAGTTTTCCCACCCATGAACAAGATATATGTCTCCATTTGTTTAGATTTAAAAAAATTTCTCTTAGCAATGTTTTAGAGTTTTCTGTGTACAGGTCTTTTACATCTTCTGTCAGATTTATACCTAAGTATTTCATATTTTTTATACTATTGTGCATGGTATTGCTTCTTTATTTTAATATCTGGTTATTCATTTCTAAAATAGAGAAATACAACTGATTTTTTTTTTATATTAATCTTGTATACCGTAACCTGGCTAACCTCACTAGCTTTAGTAGTTTTTTTGTAGGTTCCATTGAATATTCTATATAGATGATCATGCCATATGTGAAAAAAGATAGCTTAACTTATTCCTTTCCAAGTTGCCTTTTATTCCAATACCTTGTTGACAGGAGTGGTGAGACAGGATATCTGTCTTGTTCTCAGCGATTAAGTGTGCTGCTGTTAGCTGTAGATTTTTTACAAAAGCCTGTTATCAGGTTGAGGAAGTTCTATTTCTAGTTTGCTGAGAGTCTTTATGGATGTTAGATTTTATCAAATGCTTTTTCTCCATCTATTGAAATAATCACATAGGTTTTTCTTCTTTAGTTTGTTTATGATTTGTGAATTAATTGATTAACTTTCACATATTAAGCCAACCCTGTTTTTCTGGGATAAATACCGCTTGATCACATGTATTCTCCTTTTTATATATTGTTGAATTCATTAGCTTAAATTTTGATATAATCTTTGAACGTATGTTTATGAGGGATATTGATCTACTATATAATTTTTTTTTCTTATAATGCCTTTTTCTGGTTTTGGCATCAGGGTGATCCTGGCCTCATAAAATGACTTAGTCATCTTTAATTTTCTGGAAGAGTTCATTATAATTAGTATTTTTTCCCTTAAATGTTTGCTAGAATTCACCAGTGAAGCTTATCAAGTGGTCCAGCAGTTTCCTAAGCAGTGGTTAGTTTAGTGGTGCCTGCTAGGCTGACTTCATGTACTCCCGTAGGTTCGGCCAGTAAGGAGAAAACAAACCCAAATGGATATAGATGGCAAAGGCAAGATCAGCATGATAGTAGCACCGACATTCTTAGCCCCACAGGATGACACCAAACTAGAGGGGCCAGCTGCCCCTCTGGGTGATAGGTCACTCTATTGTGGAAGACCCAACTCTTAATACTCTGAAGGTATACCCTAAAGAAGGTGAATTGGACAGTCTCACTATCAGTAGGAGGGAAGTAGTTGAGGAACTGCCTCATGGAAGCCTTCCATAAGATCGTGGGTGAGAAATGAATGTGACAGCATTTCATCACTGCCTATGTTCCCATGTGTCTGGGAATATAACAGAGCATTCTGCCAAAACATGGGTCAGACTCCAACTGAGCCTTGCTTCTGTGGCCTCTGTGGAGACTGCAAGGTATCAAGGGTGCCATGATGGAGCAGTTCTCCTACAAAGCCATCTGAACCTGGAGTTTTCTTTATGGAAATTTTTTAAACAAATTTAATGGCTTTAATAAGTATCAGGCTATTCAGATTATCTGTTTTCTTCATGAGTAAGTTTTGGTAGTTTGTCTTTCAGGAAATTTGTCCATTCATCTAAGTTATCAAATGTATAGGCATAAAATTATTCATATTCTTTATTATTCTTTAATATTTGTAGACTCTATGGTAATGTCACCTATCTCATTCTTAATATCTTATTTCTAATTTGCTTTTTGTCTTTTTTCTTGATTGGTCTACCTAGAAGCTTTATCAATTTTGTTAATTTATTTCCAAGAACCAGCTTTTTTGTTTTATTGATTTTTCTCTATTGTTTTTGTTTTCTATTTCATTAATTTCTGCTCTGATCTTTATTTCCTTTCCCCTACTAATTTTGGCTTTAGTTTTTTTGTTTGTTTTTTTCCCCCTAGTTTCTTAAGATGGAAACTAAGTTCAATGAGTTGAGACCATTTTTTTCTAGTATATTCCCTTAGGCCTAGAAATGTCCCCCTAGATACTGCCTTAGCAGCATTGCACAAATTCTGATATGCTGTATTTCCATTTTTATTCAGTTTGAAATACTGTATAATTTCCCTTTTAATTTCTTCTTAGGCCTATGGATTATTTGGAAGTCTGGTGTTTAGTTTCCAAACATTTGAGGTTTTACAGAGATCTTTCTATTATTGACTTCTGATTTAATTCTGTTGTGGTCAGTGAACATATGTAGTATGACTTGAATTCATTTTTGAGACATTTTATAGTACAGCATATGATCTTTCTTGGTAACTGTTCTTTTGTACTTGGGCTATTCTAGAATGTTCATTTAGATCAAGTTGGTTGTTAATGTTCAAGACTTCTATATTCTTTCTAACCTGTTCTATCAATTATTGGGAAAGGGGTATCAAAAAACTCAGATTACAATTGTGCATATTTGTATTTCTCTTTGCAATTCTAACAGTTACTTGATTTACGTATATTAAAGCTGTTATTAGGTGCATACCCATTTAAGATTATATTCTCCTGATAAATTAGGCCTTTATCATTTGGAAATGACCCTTCTTATCCCTGGTAATAATCTTTGCTCTGAATCCTGGTTCGTCTGATATTAATATAACAATTCCAGTTTTCTAGAATGTTATCTTGGTATATCTTTTTCTATTCTTTTATTTTTAATGTGTTTGTGTCTTTATATTTAAAATATTTTTCTTGTAAGTAGCATATAATTGGATCTCACAATATGACAATCTGCCTGTTAATTGGGAGTGTTTAGACTTTTGAATTTAATGAGATTATCTGTGTTTAGGTTCATACTATCATCTTGCTATTTGTTTTCTGTTTGTCCCATCAATTCTTTGTACCTTTTTCCTCTTGTACCTTCTTTTGAATTGTGTATTTTGTATTTTGATTTTAACTCATTTGTTGACTTATTAGCCTCAACTGTTTGTTATTTTAGTGGTTGTTTTAGTTTTGTATTACACATCTTTAACTTATCACAGGCTACCTTCAAGTGATATTATACCATAAAATATTTTAACATATAGTGAAGAGTATATGTCCATTTATTAGAATAGTATATGCCTATATCTGCCCTCCTAACCTTAGTGCTATTGTTGTCATACATTTTACTTTTGCAGATGTTATAAACCTCTACAAAAGTAAAATGTTATAAACCTCTACAAAAGTAAAATTGGTCTTGGTTTGTTTAAACAATTATCTTTTAAAGAGATGTAAATAATAAAATATATCTTCTATATTTATCCATCTAGTTACCATTTTTGGTGCTATTCATTTTGTTGTGTAAATCCATAGCTCTATGTGGTATTATTTTCCTTCTGCTAAAAGGCTTTATTGTTGTTTGTAATACTGGGCTGCTAGTGATGAATTCTTTAGTTTTGTTTCTGAAAACATTATTTATTTCATCTTCGTTTTTCGAAAGGTATTTTTGCTAACCATAGAATTCCAGGTTGACAATTTTTTTGTTTCAGTATTTTAAAGGTATTGCTCCACTATCTTCTTGCTTGCATTATTACTGACAAGAAATCTGTCATTCTTATCTTTTTCCATTGAGTGTAGTATCTTTTTCCTCTGTCTGCTTTTAAGATTTTATCTTAATCACTGGTTTTGAGCAATTGGACTGTGATGTGTCTTCATGTAGGTTTCTTCACTTTTCTTGTGCTTGAGGTTGTTGAACCTCTTGAATCCAGGAGTTTGTGATTTTAATAAAATTTGGAACATAGTTATTATTTCTTGAAACATTTTTCCCCCCTTCCTTTGGTCCCAATTTCAGATCTTCCAATTATATGACTATTACTCCACTTTAGGTTATCCCATAGTTGATGCTTTTTAAGTTTTTTTTAGCTGTTACAAACAAGGCTTCTATAAACATTCATGTATAGGTTTTTCAGCGAATGTAAGTTTTTATTTCTCTGTAATGCCCAGGAGTAGATGGACACTTCACTTCCATTGTGATGGCTATAATAAAAAAGCCAGATAATTAGAAGTGTTGGTGAGGAGATACAGTAATCAGAACTCTTATACACGGCTGGTGGGAATGTAAAATGGTATAGCTGCTTGGGAAAACAGTCTGACAGTTCTTCAAAAGGTTAACCATAGAGTTACCATGTGACCCAGAGATTTCACTCCTAGATATACCCAAGAAAGATGGAAATATATGTCCACAGAAAAACTTGTACACCAGTCTTTATAGCAACATTATAATAGCCAAAAGTGGAAACAACTCAAATGTTCATCAACTAATGAATGAATAAACAACAAATGGTATATTATGGAATATTATTTGGCATAAAAAAGAATATACCAACATATCAACATATATTGCAATATAGATTTGCATTGAAAACATATGTTAAGTAAAAAAAATCACAAAAGACCACATATTGTATGATTTTATTTATATGAAATGTCTAGCATAGGCAAATCTGTAGAGAAAGATTTTTTTTTTTTTTTTGCTTTATATATGGTTTTTGTTTTGTTTTTTATTTTTCAATTACAGTTGACATACAACATTATATTAGTTTCAGGTATACAACAGTGATTAGACATTTATATAACTTATTAAATGATCACCACGATAAGTCTAGTACCTACCTGACATCAAATATAGTTATTACAATATTATCGACTATATTCTCTATGCTGTACTGCCTAAATGGGATCTCTTTTTGAGGTGATGAAATGTTTTAAAATTGATTGTGATCAAGTGTACAACTCTGTGAATACATTAACATCCAAGAGTTGTACATTTTAAGTAGTTGAATTATGTAGTATGTGAGTTATATCTCAATAGGTTATTGTTAAAAAATAAAAGTGCCGGCATCTTAAAAACAGGAAAAAGAATGAGTTAGATATATCCGTGTGAGTCTTTTCTGGCTTTTCTATTCCAATGATCTATGTGTTTCTCCTTTCAGCAATAATACAATCTTGATTACTGTAGCTAAAAACAGTCTTGAAATTGAAAAGACTAATTTTCCCACTTTTTTTCTAAATTGTTTTAGCTATTTTAGTTCCTTTGCCATTCCATATAAATTTTAGAATGATCTTTTTTTGTTTCAACAAAAGATCTTGAGATTTTTATTGTAACTATATTAAACTCATGTATCAGTTGGGAGAGAATTAACATGTTTACTGTTAATGGTCAATGTATGAACACAGTATACCTTTTCATTTATTTAGATCTTTGATTCTTTCATCAGTGTTTTATAGTTTTCAGCATGCAAGCCTCATGCATGTTTTGTTAAATTTACACCCAAGTATTTCATTTTTTCAATGATTGTAAATGGCATTATATTTTTAAATTTTGATATCTACATATTCTTTGCTAATATGTAGAAATACAATTGTATCGTGTGTTTTTTGATTCTTTTTAACTTAAATTAATTTTAGAATTTGACTATTAATAGTAAAACTATTTAAAATAACATGATTTAAAAGTTAAGCAATAAGGGTATTTCCTGCAATTGGAAAATTTGAAAATCAATTAGGCTTTAATATCATGAAGAATATTAGAATTAATAGGCTGTTGAATCACATGTACATTCTTATTTTTCTTATTTTCTTGGGTCTCTACCTTGCACATATGATAAATATTATTCTTAGATTCTTCATCAAAAACATAACATTTTTTTTTCCTCAAATTAGTAAGTATGTTTAACATAAATGCTGAAAGTAAGTATTTTTTTGACAACCTTTTATATTTCTATGTGGATTTTTTTTAGACTGGTGTCATTAAGTATTTCTACATTGAAGACTGGCAGTTCGTTAATGATTATCGACATCCTGTCAGTGTGAAGAAGATTTTTCCTGACCCAAATGGGACCAGATTAGTTTTCATTGATGAAAAAAGTGATGGATTTGTCTACTGTCCTGTAAGTCTAGAAAAGTTGTTAAATGCTTGTTTTTAAAAAATGTAACTTATGAAGAAAAGTACTTTTAAAATATATTTTATATATAAAATAATTTTCTCATAAACAGAGCCAAGGATTATAGTACTTTGTTATCATGTTTATGATTTCATGTTTGTGATCCATGAGTATTTACATTAAGAAAACTCCATTACTCAGTAATTTTTCAGCCCAGAGAGATTTTTTTAGGGGAGAAACAGTTATTCTGTATCACTTTTAACCTTATTTACTGATAATATTACAGTATATTGTAATGCACAGGGCTTAGTCAATAAGCTGCAGAAGGCTGGGGCTCTCCTCCGTCCTTTCTGCCCACCGCAGCTGATTTCCCTCTTCCCTTAAAAGGATTTTTGTATTAGATGATTAAGTACAGATTGATCCATTTTTAGAGTCAAGTACTCTTATTTTGACACATCCTTAACTTTTTTGAAAATAGAATTAGGAAAAGGAAATGCGTTTTTACATCATTTACTATACTGGGCATTTTCACTTATATTTTTATATTCAGTTAATAATTTCGTATGTTCTTGGTCATATTTCACACAGCCTACTGCTGCTCTTGGACTCGTCCTTGACTGTTCCCCAGGTATCTGTGCTTCACCTTAGAGACAACAGCTTTCCCCTCATTGTGTACTTTCCGAGATACCAAGGCATCCTGTCTTCTGTTTCTCTCCTTCTCTCTCTCTTCGTTTCCTTTCTTTTCCCTTCATTTTTCTTTTCTTTCTTTTTTTCTGACAAATATAACAGGTGTCCACAAAAGTGACTGGGTTGTTTATGCAAAATTTCTCTTGTGCTAGTTCTCAATCCATTTCTCTCCCAATCACAAAACAAATGAGGAAGAATCACCTAAATATAAAGAAAACCCTGAGTTCCCTCTACTTAAGGAAACTCAATCATGTACAGAGCTACCTTGCTCTGTTGGAGGTAAATCTGGTATCTGACAGGAGTCAGCACTGGGGTCTGACTGTTAGGGACAGGGCAAAGAGGAAGACCTGCCCAACAAGGCACTGTCATTTTCTTTCTCCTTTTCGTTCTTTCCCTGATAATTTCTGTTAGAGGCCAGCAGACCGTTCTCATGGAGTTGGGATGAGTTTTCCAAACATGTTATCAAGCACAGGGTGGCTAGTTAGTGGGCATTAGCTAAAGCCTTGCCCTCTCTACCTCTCTACCACCTTTAAACCCCTCAAGACCCAGAATCGTCTCACTTGTTGCTGCTCATCCCCACTCACTATTCCAAATCTGACCTGTAACTCAGGTGTTGAGAAGAAACACCCTGGTAAAACCAAGTCCACACAAAAGAATGACTCCATGAGAGCATAGGCTCTCTTAACCCAAGCAGGGATGGGTGTTTGCTTTTACCAAAATAAGATCTCATTGGTAGGTTAGAATTTTAGGGGATTGGGCAAGACATCAGAGGGTGCCCACAGGAATAATTCCCTCTTTAAAGTAATTCTGAGTCTTTTCTATGAGTGAGATCCGCTTGGCAAGAGGGGGAAGGGGGGCTCGGGGTGCAGAGCCTTCCCTGCAGCCTCAGACGTGGGAGGGGGCTGTGCTAAGACCCTCGGGCTCCTGACCAGAGTGCCGGGCCTTTGATTTTAACCCCACCCTGTTATAGTGTGCACCTATAGCAGCTTAATTTTCCACTCAATTTCAAAAAATTTGAGAGAAACATTGCTCCTATCATGTACACATATGAAAATATATAGCTATTCAGACAACAGTTATTCCTCTTTAAAATTCTTATATTTACTTGCAATTTTTCTTCATATGTATATTTATTCAGCCTATTTTTCCTCACTATACGGATATTGAAGAAGTGATTCATATACATTAGAATTGAGAGAAATGACTTTTTTCTTACATATGCTCTAATAAAACAACCTATATGCCCAATCACTCCCTGTATGCCCATAAAAGATGACTTGTACTTGTTCTAGAAAGTTCATAAACATGTTGTCCTTGAGGGAGGCAGTACAGCGTAGTAGTTAAGAGCATGGATTTTGAAGACAGACAGACCTGGATTTAAGATTCATAATAATAACTCATGTTTTTGTGCTGAGTCATATTTATGTATATCAGGGATCTCTTTTAACCCTTACAGCTGCCCCAATAATAAATACTCATATCATTGCCATTTTATAGGTGAAGAAACTAAGGCATAGAAAAGATAAGTAACTTGTCCAAGGTCATACAGCCATCAAATGGCAGCAGCTGTTCGAGCCCAGGGTCGCCTCCTCCAGGGCTCTCACTTTGTTTGGAGTCCCAGTTACCGTATCTATAAAATGAATTCAGTTCTAGCACCTACTTTTCAGGTTGTAGTATAAAAAATTAAATGGATGATGCATATAAAGCTTTTAGTACAGTGTCTGCCACATAATAAGCAATGCTTTAAAAAAAATTCTGCCATCAGTCTCCTGGCAGTGGTGTGGTCACATTCATAAACTGACAGTATAACAGGGTGGTCAGAAGGACAGGCTGTGCAGCCACATTGTCTGGGTTCAAATCCTGGCTCTTCAAATCATTAGCTTTGTGACTGGGCAAATTTCTCTGTGCCTCAGTTTCTTCATCTGCAAATGGGCATAATAATAGTACCTGTCTTATAGAGTGTGAGGTTAGAATTAAATGGAGTTACATATGTAAGTAATTCATACAGTACTTGGTAAGCAGCACTATCCAAGAGAGATATAATTTGAAGCACATATATAATTTTTAATTTTCTAGCCATATTTTTTTAAAGGGTAAAAAGAAACAGATGAAATTAAAAATATATTTATTTTAACCCAATCTTATCCTTTTAGTATGTATTCTATATAAAGAATTATTAATGAGATGCTTTACACTCTTTTTTGATACTAAACTTGATATTCAATGTGTAGTTTACACTTGTACACATCTTAGTGTGGGCTGGACACATTTCAATGCTCAGTATCCACGTGTGGATAGTAAATAGTGACTACTGTACTGGACAGCACAGCTCTGTAGTATTAGATATTACCTGCAGGAATTTTATATTTCATTCTTATTTTTAGAGGAAGATAGACTAGGGAGAAAGCAGGTATTTCTCAGCTCCACATTCAGAATATATAGAAGCCTATCTGCCTGAGTTCACAGGAATATGTGGATCGATTTTTTGAACAGCTTCTATTACTGTTTAACAGTAATATTTTTTGTTTTATGTTTGTTAGAATGGATTGTAGAGAAGTTTTTGAAATAAAACATACCAGTGGAATTTATTTAAATTTCAAATTATGTATCAGTTAATTTCTATTTCTCCTCTAGTTGGAGCATGTCTATGCCCGGTATTATGGAAAAATTTCTAAACACAAGTGTTCACAGTTTGTAAGTTTCTGTCATCTTGAGCAGCTTCAGCTTTTCTTTTTTTCCTTAACCTGAAGCTTTGTGTCCAGGCTTATAGTTTTTCCTGCAGATTCACCAAATTTTAGATAAAACCCTTGATTTGCCATGTAACTAGTTTTTTGTTTTTGATTTTGCTTTTTTTTCCAAGCCGGGCCTACTGTAGGAATGGGAAAAGAATTTTCCTTCCTGTTATGGTTGCAGCATTGTTGGGTTGATAGGCTATGCCAGCTAAAAGGCTCCTACCATGGCAAATGATAATGATTTATGTACAGACTCAGGGCGAATCTATAAATCCTATTTTGTAGGTTAATGATGCTACCTATGAGATTCCAGATTTTTCACCAACCATTAAAGGTGTTCTTTGGGAAAACTGGCCAATGGATAAAGGTGTATTTATTGCTTACGATGATGATAAGGTGTATACTTATGTCTTTCACAAGGACACTATACAAGGTACTTAATCACTTTTTTGTACATTTGTTGATAAATTTCCATTGCGATGAAATTAAAAAATTCTTTTCTGACATTTGTGCCAAGTATTAGCTGTCAGCATTACAATGTCTGTTTTATAATATAGGATCCAAGGTCATTTTGGCTGGTGGCACCAAAGTTCCCTTCTCTCACAAACCTTTGCTGTTATATAACGGAGAGCTGACCTGCCAGACACAGAGTGGAAAAGTAAACAACATCTTCCTTGGCACTCACAGCTTCCTCGACAATTTAAAAGATGTGGCGCCTAATGAACTGAGGCAAATGCTGACACAGACTTTAATGCTAAAAAGGTAGAGTTTTAAACACTTCTTATGGAGCTTTCTTGCTTTTGTGATTTTAAAGGTCAACTCCTATGAAAATAGATGGAGATAATAGTATTTACCTTGCTTAGTTCACAGGATTATTGTGAGATTCAGATAAGGAAATGGATATGAGAATGTGTATAAATTCTTGAAGAAGTCATGGTGTAATATCGGTGCTTTATTCCAAGCAAAGCCCCTTCAAAACAAAAAGGTTTCTAATCACCCAAATAGTGCAGTTATTGTGAAATTCTAATAAACCCAATTATTTCAACAATATCTTAATTTTATCGTAATAAAGTTTGATTTTGCCTCGTTTGAGACTTCCTCTTCCTGCTTTCCTCTTTCC
>NW_006441953.1:8990694-9140611 GCF_000325575.1 Pteropus alecto | reverse complement strand
GCCACTGTCAATTCCTTTGAGGTTCTCGTTCTTCCGACCATCTCTTAAACGTTGCTCTTTCTCAGGGATGGGCCCGTGAACTTCCTTCATCTCTTCTCACTCTAATTATTCTTCCTGAGTGCGTCTCCTCTACTTACATGGTTTCAGTACCATCTATATGAGACACTCCAGAATGTGCATCTTCAACTTAAACTTGTATTTACCATGACCTACCAGTCACATGCAGTTAGGAGTCCATGAGTTCCTCACATTTACCCTGTTTAAAGCAACTCATCATCTTTCCCAGTCCCCTTTTCTCCTCCTGTCCTAATCACATATGCACATGCCCTAACACACATACCCCGCCGCCCACCAGATTCTTTTCGACTCCCATATTCCCCAATCTTAGGTCCTCTCTTGGAAGAATATACTGTAAGGTAATCATTTCCTGACTGCTCCCTCTGCTGATAGCCTCATAAGTCTCATCTTTTCTCCATACGCATTTGGAAAGGTGACTCTAATCCTCTCATTTCACTTCTGAAGATCTTTCAGGGACTTCCCATCGCCTTTAGAAAGAAATCCCTACTCCTTGGGGACCTCGGCCTGACATACTAGGCACTTGATTCAATGCCAGTCTCAGCTGTCCCCACTCCTCCACTTCTTCTCTGTTCCATTAGCTGTTTGTATTCAATATTTTTCATGATTCTCTGCCTTGGCACATGCTGTTCTCTCTTCCTGGAATGCCCTTCTCCTCCGTCTGTGTTTAGTAACATCTCTTCCTCCACCACTCAGTGGAGCCCTCTCCTGCTACAGGAAGCCTTTCCTGAAGCCCCAGCCACTGGCAGTCTTTCTGTTGTGTTGACTCAGAGCCAGGATACAGCTATATTATGTTTTATAGAACTTTATCCCTTACCACTGCATGTCTTGGACTAGGCTTTTAAGGCCTCAGATCATTACTTTCCTCATCTATAAAGGAGAAATAGTAACATATAGTGGATAGGGTTGTTAGGGAAGGTAGTGAGAGAGCATATACAAAGTACTTAGCACAAGGATTCGTGTATTGTAAGCACAAATCGTACTTTGTTACAGTCATTTGTTCGCTTATCCATGTCTTCCACTTTCCCCAATTAGAATGCCTGAGACAATGGCTGTTTCATTTTTGTATCTTGGTTCCAAGCACAGTTCCTGGCACATAATAGGTGCTTAGTAAATGCGTGTTGGATGGGAGAAAGCATAGGTGAATAGACGGATGGGTGTAATGTATTCATTAATCTAAAGGTTCCACAGAAGTTTAATTGGCATTTGTGGTCATGTTTAAACCGGAAGTCGTCACCTTTTTCTGTTCTGGGCTGGGTGGTATGTATTTCAGGCTTTAAGAGCCACAGGGTCTCTGCCATTCCTACTCAAGTCAGCTCTAGTAGCGGGACAGCAGCTGAGACAATCCATAACGAATGTGCTGCTCAGTAGCTGCATTCCATTACAACTTTGTTTTTAAAAACAGGCAGCTGCCTGAATTTGGCCTGTGGACCATAGTTTGCTGGCCCCTGCTTTACACTTCCAAATTTATAGGAACAGAGTATTAATATTATTTGACTAATGTGAAGACAAAATTAATTTTCACCTTGTGTGAAGTAAACCAAAAATAAATAAATAGAAGTAGTTGTTAATGAGGGAGGGTGGTTACTCAGAGTAGATTTAGATTAATAAAATTTAAGAAAAAACACCTATATAAAAAAGGGAGAAAAGTTTATGTAGTTTTTCATAACTTGGAAATAATGATTACAGATTAGAAATGTTTTTGCAAAATTTGTCTGGGGCATAACATTAAATTCTATATAATCTGAAAATTGTCTAGTACGGGGCAAGTAGAGCTCCCTGATGAAGCTTTTATACTCAAATCCTAGGTTTTCTGATGCTTGGGAAATGTGCAGGATTCTGAATGACCAAGCTGCCTGGAACGAGTTGGCCAGAGCTTGTCTGCACCACATGGAAGTGGAGTTTGCAATCCGCATTTATCGTACAATTGGCAATGTTGGCATGGTGATGTCCTTGGAACAAATAAAGGTAAATAACATTTTATGAGAATTACGGTTTAAATGGTATTCAAACATTTTAAATTTCTGCAGTTAATCTTACCTAACTCATAAACAAATTTATTGATAGAACATTACCACTTCCTATAAGCAGTTTTTTTTTTTTTTTAACTTTAACCTTTATATTTCTTCTCATTAAAACTCCTTTTTTTTTTTTTTTGTAGGGAATAGAGGATTACAATCTTTTGGCAGGACATCTTGCCATGTTTTCTAATGATTTCAACCTGGCTCAGGACCTGTACCTTGCATCCAGCTGTCCCGTTGCTGCCCTGGAGGTATGCCAGCAAATAGGGGGGAAATGAAGGGCACGTAAAGGGGGATCTCACCTCTATATAGGTAAAATGTCTCGGCACCAGACATCACATGCATTCCCCATCCCAGAATTTAGACCTCAGCTTTAAAAACCCCTGAGTACTCATTAACTTAAAAAATATTTTCATTCTGCATGCTATAGAGCCGTAAAAGGCATGGCATTGTAATATTACCAATAATTTAAAGTCTAAATATCCAGAGAGAATAGATTTTATAACTTATAGAAACACATACAAATAAAAACAGCTGCCATTTATTGAGTGCTCATATGTGCCAGATACTTTCTGAGCACTTGACATATTGTAATGCATTTAACCCTCACAACACTCCTATGAGATGGTACTTATTTGCTCTGTTTTCCAAATGGGAAAACTGAGGTGCATTTATCTTTTATTTATTGTATGAAATTCTCTTGTGTATTAAGAGATGAGCTAAGGACTAGTGTACCATCACTGGTTTCCCAGAGGTGAGCATTGTAGGGGAAGGACTAGAACCAAATGAACAACCTAGTTTAATGCAAGGAAGAAGGGAGAAGTGGCTGTGTGGAATAACGATTACGAATGTGGAGTCAGACATGTCTGGGTTCAAATCCTAGCTCTGGGTAACCTTGGAAGAGTTATTTCATCTTTCTGTGCCCTAGATCCCATTTCTTTGAAGTAGGGATAACAATATTTAGCCCACAGGGTTATTGTAAAGATTTAAAAATGAGATCAGATCTTTTAGAGTTGCGCCTGCTCAATAGTAAAGACACAAACATGGTAGCCGACGTCATTAACTTTCCACCTCAAACTGGCAGTTCTACAGCTATAGATGGGAGGTGGTTTCGAAAACGTATCTGCTGTTAATGTCACAATTTACTTTTTTCAAATTGTTCTGTAGCAAATTTTCATTTTTAAATTTTGAGTGAAATAATTTTGTTCTAAGAAAAAAATTAGATAATTTTACAATATTATTTGAGGTAATCGGGGACACCCTGAGAAACTTTCAGAACTTGGATTGGTACGCACTGAAGTAGGAATAGGGCTACTGCGAGTGAGGGCTAAGAAGCGATCTTAGCTGTTCTGCATTTAGGTATGGACACTTGTCACGTGCTACTAGGTTTGAAAGGGATTTGAGGTGATGGCTTCACAATGGAGAAGGACGATTGTACCCTGTCATTTCTTTAACCTCACTTCGAAGGCTGATGAGTTATCTTGGTAAGGAAGTCAGGCAAAACCCTACTGCCCAGCTCTGCTGCATACTAACAATGTGACTTTGTGTATAAAACTAGCCTCTTTTTGCCTCAGTTTTTGGATCTCTGAAATGGGCACAAGAATGGTTTATTGCAAGAGGCCTATTTGTGAAAAGTAAATAAGCTAATGCCCTAGAACATTACCTGGCGGAAAATAGCACTTGAAAAATGTTAGCTATTACTAATTCTTTTTAAAATGTGAATAAAGCAAGGAATGAACTCAAAAAGATTCTTGATTAATCAGTTAATATTTGGAATTATGTACCAGACACAGATAAAGGAGCCGGAGAGGACAGTCACATTTTATTTATTTGCTGTTACTCACATTGCTTCAGATTTTCTCAGAAAATAACTTCAATTCCTACAGTAAAATATTTCTCAACTTTAAAAAAAAATTATTTCCCCTCTTAGAATAAAATTATTTCCCCTCTTAGAATAAAAATTAATTAAACTTAATTCAACCAAATTAATTAATTTTGAGTCAATTAAAATTTTCCCTATTGAGAAAAATTAAATACTAAATAAAATTTTGTTAGGTAGAATTGAATTTTGGAGGGCCAAAAACCATTGTAATAGCTCAGATGTTTTTTTTCCCCAAGGACTCATTTTCACCCCCTGGCAGGCTCTGTCACCCCCATTGAGAACATATACTATAGTAATATATTATCTCTGCAAAGGTCAAGTTTCACTTTTAAACAATAAGTTTTTGTAATAACTTTTATTAAAACTAATGCTGGATGGTGACTGCAAAATAATTTGCTCATTCAAAATTAAGATCTTTCTTTTTCTAATAGATGAGAAGGGATTTACAGCATTGGGACAGTGCTCTACAATTGGCAAAGCGTTTAGCCCCAGACCAAATACCATTTATATCCAAAGAATATGCTATTCAGCTTGAATTCACGTAAGTCCTCGTCTATATATGTTTCATTTAGGATCTAATTACTGAATATCTTCAATTTTAAACTCTTATTTAAGGCCCTCATAGATTTAATAATTGCTTTTTAAGGGGAAAAAGCTATATTAATTATACCTCCAAAAAAATGTTTTTTCTAACTAATGATGTCTTATCCATGCATTTACCCACTTTCATTTTTAGCATTCAAGTCTAAGTTTGGGTCTAAGCCTTTTCTACATTTAGAATCTAATTGTTGTTATTTTGAATCACATTTGATTAACAACAGTTAGCATAGCATGAGGGTGACATAGTGCTTTTCATAATCTAAGCTCATGATCTTGACCTCTTCGAACACTTCGAGGATTTACAGTGTAATTTCAAGGCATAGTGAAAAATACTGGGTTTTGGTCTATAACTTCTGTTTGCTTAAATTTGTAGTTTTTCTTTTTTAAATTGAGTTGCATATGAATAAAAATTTGACAATTAATCTTGAAAGCCAAGCCAGAAGCTTTTCACTGGCAGCCATTCAGTGCTTGAGTAATGATCCTTCATGATGCATGATTAGGCTTCACAAATCTTTCCTGCCTTTGGAAATGCCATAATCTATTCTGAGAGATTTTGAATTTTCCAATCCTTTTAATTACTAGACAGTTTTAATTATTAATAGTCTTAATTGACAGACTGAAATAATTTTTATTTCAGTGCCGCATAAAAGTGTAATTTTAGAAGCATTCAAGATCCATTTTTAATTTACATTCAGCCATGGTTAATGGTTCCAATGCAAATACTTGCAGAGACAATAAATGAATAATTTATTTGCAAATATAAATTCACATGTGTATCTTCAGTGACAACTACATCACAACTGGACAATTTCTTTTGACGTTATAAGATACATTCCAATTTCAAAATAGTAAATGTGGAAAAAAATTGTTCTTTGAATAAAGAAAATATAGCTCTAACATTTGATTAAAAATTTTTATATAGTTTCATTTTTTTTTCCACATAGACTTTGGATTCATTGAGAATATAAAAACACAGATTATAATTGTAGAAATTATTCTATCAAAAAGTACTCTTTGTAACCAGGATACCTTATTTAAAATTTTTCATTTATTTCTCCAAATAAAAACTTTTTGGAGACGTTTTCTTCTTAGTCAACCTTGATTTAAATTTGTCACATTTCTGCCCTTTACAAAGTAAATAACATAAATTAAAAAGGACAAATTAGAATCTTAGTGCAAAAGGTAAGGCCCCAGTGCCCCTCCATCTCTATCCTGAGGGTGACTGGATCTTAGAGTACAAAATTTCCATGCTCTAGAGAAAGAGGTCACTACATTGGGTGATGACCTACCATATTCTGTCAGCACAAATACCCCAGTAAACCTTCGGACTATGCAGAAAACTGAGATTTTCTCTTCTTTCTTGGGAATCAAAGCTGTTGTAGCAAACTCAAACTATTTCATTATTGAAAGCCTGTGCTTTGTTGTTGCTCATCATGACCTTAAAGCCACCAATTCTCAAAACTTTCTTTGCTATTAGTATGCTGACTCCTAGAGCCTGATCTAGACAGTATACTTTAGCCCCCAACAATCAAGAGAGTTTCACTTGTGATAATAGTAACTAAGTAGATATATCTCATCATCATCAAACATCTCAGTGGCTTCCAGCTGCTGATTTTGACACTTAAGACCCTAGGTCTGTACTTAGTTCCAAAAGCCTGTTTCATTGTGCATGCAAGACCTTGATTAGGTCAAAGCAGGACCATTCTTTCAACTGTGGAAGAGGCTAGCTCTCTAGTCTAGGATTAGACTAATGAGCTAGATCCATATAAGAGTTCCAAAATAATAATAAAGTGAATGAACTGAAATAACGTAAAGTGAGGTTCCAAAATATTAAGTTAGCATCTCCTAATTGGGTTTGCCGAAGGAAAACGTTGGGTTACTGAAGGAGGAACTGTCATTCCTTTGTCAGGAGACATGCGTAACTGTGATGTAATTGGGTCCAAATATTAGAAATGTCCACTTAGGAACGTTGCTGATTGTGAAGCCCTGGGCTGTCCAAAACGAAGTTCTCAATCAACAGAACAGCTTGTCTTCCAAAAAAAAATTCCTTGTACACCAGCAGATGAGGAAACTGAGTGAGGCTTGGAGGGGTTGAATAGTTTGCCTAAGCTGATGAGATGGATCTCAAATAATGCCATTTTCATAGCTGATTAATTTATTCTGGAGATGGTTTCTCCGAAGAAGATGGATCTCCAAATGGATCTTAGGCAAATCACTGTTCTACTCTGTCCCAAATAATAAAAATGATCGAGATAATTTATGTCTTCTGGATATGCAGATTGTGTTAACATCAGTCATGGGATTAGGGAGTAGATTTTATATATTATATATAATACTTTTTGTCAGAGTAAGAAACAGGGCCCTCAGTACTGTTATTCTAGCATTTTCCTCCATTTCTACCCATTTCTCTGAATACATATTCTACTTATAAATATTGGGTTTTTGGAAAAAACATCATTTGTCATTTGGATGACTCAAAGGAGATAATTAACCAAAAGTGGCCCATAAAACTTTATGTAGCTCCTCAAAATGCCAGCATAGTACAAAATTAGAACCTTACAGTCTAGCATAACCCAGTTTCATAAGTATTTTTAAAGTAGCAAAATAATGGACTGCACTTGAAAGAATGCATGTGCATGTTGTATATCACATCTTTTGTGATCTTAAGCAACTCAGTGACAAAGATGATCTTCTAAATCTTGTATATGTAAATAAGATGTTTAAATATGTATTTAAATTCACTCTGATTTTTCTTTCAGAGGTGATTATGTAAATGCTTTGGCTCATTATGAGAAGGGAATAACAGGTGATAATAAGGTAACCTTGAATAAAGATAAGATATGCATAATTATCTTTGGGTTTGTTGTTAATTTAAAATATCATGATGTTGCTTGCATTGTATTTATTCAGTACTAAGCAGGTGAACCTTTTTTCAGTTTATTGACAATTTTGCAAGGATATATAGTTAAATCATTAAAAAACACTTTAAACTCTTAAAAACTGAAGATAACATTATATTTATAGTCTGAAAAAGATATGTTTTCCATTGTATCCTAAACATGAATTTCTTATTAAGGTTGGGAGTAAAATTTTTATCTCTTCCCATTTACTGGCTATGATTTTCTAAGGCTTTTCCTTTTACTCTCAAAAAGTTGCAGTAACTACTTTGAAAGTGAATCTCAGGCCATAAAAGTTCCTCTTTTTCACTCTCATGCTGTATGTTTTATGATGAACCCAGTAAGCGTGAACTTTACTTACAACTCCAACCCATCCTCCCATCCCAGAATTTTAGCTCAAAAGGCTAAATTTTGCAATAAAAATTGATGTTTTTAAGTTAGGCGATATCTTGGAAAAATTGAAAATCTTTTTATTTTGTTTTACATCTTTTTATTTTGTTTTACATTTATTAAAAATAATACAACTTTATTTTGTTTTACATCTTTAGCATATTTATTAAAAATAATACAATTTCATTAGAGTTAATTTTAAAAATCACTAAAGTATGTTAACACGAAAAGAGAGCATCCAACATTCTCTCCTGCATCCACGTGCCTCAATGGTTACTGCCGTTAATTATTTTATATATTTCCGACTATCATCTCTTCTAAGCATACAAATTTGTATATAATATGGATTTTTACTAAAAATGAAATTATTTCCATTTAGCAAAGATCAACTGAGAACCCATTCTGTGAAGAGCAGCATTTTGCTTGCTTCATGGTCTTTCATAGTCAATACATATGAATCCGTTTTAATATTAGAGCTTCTAAAATTCCATTGTTTGGATGTACAGCAGTCCCCTCTTATCTGCAGGGATGTGTTCCAAAACCCTCAGCTAATGCCTGAAACCACAGATCATCCTGAACCCTATATATACTATGTTATTTCTATACATACACACCTGTGATAAAGTTCAGTTCATAAGTTAGGCATAGTTAGAGGTTAATAACAATAACTAGTAATAAAACAGAACAATTATAACAGTATACTATAATAAAGATATGTGAATGTGGTCTCTCCTCAAAATATCTTATTATACTATTACTTTTTCACTTAGAAGAAGCACCTTGCTTTGGCACATTTGAATTGCCAGCATCATTGCACTTTGGGGCCATTAGTAAGTAAAATAAGGGTGACTAGAACACATGCTCTGGGATACCATGACAGTGGATCTGATAACCAGACATTTACTAAGTGACTACTAGGTGGGCAGCGTCCACTGTTTGGATATGCTGGACACAGGGATGGTTACGTCTCAGGTCGACAGCGTAGCCATGATTTCATCATGATACTCAGAATAGCCAGCAATTTAAAACTTATGAATCGTTTATTTCTGGAATTTTTCATTTCCTGTTTTCAGACCACGGTTGATCATGTAAAGTGAAACCGCAGATAAAGAGGGGATGACTACACCATAAAATTTTCATCCAGTCCCTTATTGAATTACAATTGGTTTTGTTTCTGTTTCTATTAAAAACGCTACAATGACTATTCTACCTAGTATATGTATGTTTAACTACCTTAGATAGTATTTCTGAAGGACATATTCTTCTTACAGGTAGGATTTCTAGGTCATAAAATTTGTGCTTTAACTTTTTGTTACTGCAAAATTGCTTTCCAAAAGTAATTGTAGTAATTCATACAGCTATCAGCCATGTATGAAAATATCCATTTCCCCCACAGTCTCAACAACAGTGAATGTTATCAATTGCTTTTTCTCTACCAATTTGATCAGCAAAAAAAAGATATTTCATTTTATATGTTTGATTATTAATCAAACATATAAGTTGGGTATGTTTTATTTATTGTCTAATTGTATGTTTTTCTAATGAATTGCATGATCATCTTCCTTGCTCATTTATATCTTGGGTATTTGACCTTTTTTTTGTCAATAGGCTACATCTATTTTAGTTCATTCTTTATTTGTGTTATCAAATACAGTCACCACTAGCCACATGTAGCTATTTAAACTTCTTAAAATTAGATAACATTTAGGTTCAGTTTCTCTGTCACATTAGTCATATTTTAGGTGTTCAGTAGACACTTGTGCCTGTTAGCTACCCTGTAGGACAGGGCAGATACAGAACATTTTCATTGTCATGGAATGTTCTACAAGACATGCTGCTTTACGTAAAATGTAATCTGACATTACATTTTACTAGTTCAGATTTGAAAAGCTTTTTAGCTATTTTTAATGAATTAATAAAGTATTTGTTTAATCGTGCCTAGTAGAGAAATATTCCATTTAATAAATGATTTTTCTCTTAATTTTATTCATAGCATTTATGCTATGTATCCAGTATATTTCTTCTTACATAAAATTTTATACCAAGAAGACATACATAGATATACAAAGTATTAAGAAAAGGGTAGTAAAAGTTTGGTTTTAATCACAAAATATCTAGACTCTGAAGAAAAAAATATAACTTTGCAACAGATGAAAAAAAAAGACTCAATATTATTTCAAAATCTTGAAATTTGCCTGAAAGACATAATGAAAGTAAACCTAACCTTTGGGATCATTTTAGATTTAAATTGTTTGGCTAAAATATAGCATTTTAAGTTAGGGTCTGATTTGTTAGCTATTTGCCTTATAATTACAGGAACATGATGAAGTATGTCTGGCTGGAGTGGCCCAGATGTCCATAAGAATGGGAGACATTCGCCGAGGAGTCAACCAGGCCCTCAAGCATCCCAGCAGGGTTCTCAAAAGAGACTGTGGGGCCATCCTGGAAAATATGAAGGTATGCTTTTCTATGTTTAAATATTCATGCAGTCTTATAAATAACAAATTTAGGATTTTAACAATCTCGTATTCTTTTAGCAATTTTCAGAAGCAGCCCAACTATATGAAAAAGGTCTCTACTATGACAAAGCAGCATCTGTCTACATCCGCTGCAAGAATTGGTAAGAATTTACTGAACTTTGTTCTGAGCAGGTGTGGAAATGAATGTGGCCATGTGATCTCTCCACCAGTTTCCTGCTGCTGCACCTACCTGTCCATCCTGCTCCCCTGTCTGGGTTTCCCTCCACCTCCTTTCCTTATTTTTAGACAAGTTCATATTAATAGTTTTTTTTTTCCCCCAAAGAAAAGCACATTCTTTTGTTTTGATATGAGGAAATCCGTGATCAGATAAGTTACTGGGGTAAAAAAAACCCATTGCCCCCAAAGAGTTAATGAACTAACTTTCATTTTCCCACAGAGGTGGGCTGGGGGTGATCAGGAGAAAAAGCAATTAAATCTTTTACCTCTAAGAACCAAAATCTTTTAAAGATCATGATCACTGGTTTTTTGTGTGTTTGTTTTTTTTGAATCCCCAAAACTAATATTTGATTGTCGGAACTGCTGTTGGAGTGAATAGAGTGCTGATACTTTTCTCCTAAACTTTCCTTTCTAGGGCAAAGGTTGGTGAGCTTCTGCCTCATGTTTCTTCTCCAAAGATTCACTCGCAGTATGCTAAAGCTAAAGAAGCAGATGGAAGGTTTGTACGGTCTCTCAAGTTTACACAAATTTAAAGTGATGTTTTATAAATTAACAGTTGATATTTGCAACCTTTTAAGAAAGGCAAAGCAGAGAAAGGCAGAAAAAATCTTTACTCCCAGTCTAGCCTGAAGTAACCGACTAGTAAATTTTTCCCATACTTTATATACCTCAATCAGTCCTTTGTATTCAAATATAGACTGATATCTCTTTTTAAGGGTTAAATAATAGAAGTTGAAATTTTGATATAGTATGGCATGAAAATGAAGTTAAGCAATAGTCATTTTTATTAAAGAGGATACCTTACTGATGCAGAGGGGGAAAAAAACCGAAGAACCATGAATGCCATACCTATGGGTGCACTTTTTAAGCTGCAAAACAATATTAAAATATAGCAATAAATGGATGGATGGTTAATATCCTAAATATACAAAGATCTCCTGCAACTTAATATGAGAAACTCAAAACGCTAGGAGGAAATGGAGTCCGAGAGGAGGAAATACAGTTATGAAATCGCATTTCATGCAAACGTGAAAAAGCTCTGCTTCATTAATAGTAATGAAATTAAAGCAACAGTGTATCCTTTTAACCTATCATATTGGGAAAGATTTATTTTAAACTAATAACCATACTGTCAAAATGTACTTGTTATACATGACTCATAGGAGTTTAGATTTCTAAAGCTTTTAGAAAGGTATTTGGTAGTATGTATTAAGATATTTTGAAAGGTTAATACCTTCTACTTTTAGAAAAGAACCTTAGGATATAGACATGTACACTAAATGTCTTGATGAAATGGAAAGAGCTGGAGAGCTGCTGGAAAAAGCCGAAGAGAAGCCGAGCGCCATCTAGAGGTCAACACGCAAAGATTTTATAATCGCTGTTAAGCTTTGTCAATAGTTGTGAAAAATTTTATATTTTTGTGTTTTCTAAAATAAGCCTATATTAATAGTATAATATTCAAAATTAAAAAGATTTAAAATATTATGTAGATATGGTTCAGGTGAGAAAACACAATTCAATATTGGTATTTTATTGTTAGTTCATCAGTCCTCTAAAAAGAACGTATTTTAGTGAGTTGGTTCCTGGTAGTCTTTCTGATGAAAGACGAAGTTCAAGAAAAAAAAAAAAACTGCCACCAATAAAAGAGCAAAGTGTCCCAAACATTACTGACATTTTCCCCCTAAATGTGACAGTATTAAGAAAGTTTGTCTGAACCAAGTATTTCTTATAGATACAAAGAGGCAGTTGTGGCTTATGAGAATGCAAAACAGTGGAACAGTGTCATCCGAATCTATCTGGATCACCTCAACAACCCTGAAAAGGCTGTCAGTATTGTCCGGGAGACCCAGTCTCTGGATGGAGCCAAAATGGTAGCCAGGTAACATGAGGCATTGATATTTTTGGATTTCTAAAACCTAGCCTTAAAAGAAAGCTTCTGCTTCCCTTTATCAATTAACTAAATCCAAATAGAACATTTATTTATTTATTTTTTCAAGTTAGGTCTAAGCATTTAAATTCAAAGGCTGTTAGTTGTGATTAGCATATGAGAGAATGTTTTTCAAATATAAGTATATAATAGAGAACTGCAGTTTACTTAATACATTTTTTATTGTTACATGGTTTCTCCTGGTGGAGAAAGACTATTTTGTAAATGACGAACTTATTGAGTCGAGCTAATTTCAGTACTTTGTTTTAGGTTTTTCCTGCAGTTAGGTGACTATGGATCTGCCATCCAGTTTCTCGTTATGTCCAAATGTAATAATGAAGCTTTCACACTGGCTCAGCAGCACAACAAAATGGAAATCTATGCAGACATTATTGGTAAATATCATTGTGTTCCTTAATATAAAGATTTTTATCATAGAAACACTTTGACTCTTAGGATTAATGATCAGATTGGTATACCCACAAGCACATGCATACACACCATTTGTACAGACGGGACACACACATATCTATATGTTACTTGTTAGATTTCAAGATCTCTACTGTCACCTTAAAGGTGAGATGGAATTATGACCATTTTCAAAAATTAAGGTGTTTTTTGGTGACTTCCAAGAGAGGCCAGATTTCCCAAAACCTGTTGCTGATAAATCAGTGGTAAAGCAGGGTTCCAAAATGAAGGTGAAAGGATGTGCAGAATGAGTTTTGAAAAAGCAAATGTTTTTACAAATTAAAAAAATTGAGTTACAAATTAAGAATCTGTGGTTACTTTGATGAAGAGTGATGTACGGAAGATGTGGTTTTTAAAGATTTTGAAAGTCCGAAAGAGAATTTGATATTCTGAGAACACCTGCTCACAGGTTTTCTTCCCAGGTTTGCAGTTATTCTTAGAAACTACCGAAATAATTTCACATTTTCATTTTCTGGGCCACACATAACATGTGGTGGTGTTTTGCTTTTTTGTTGTTGTCGTTGTGGTATGATATACATAACATAAATTTACTATTTTAACCATTTTCTCAGTGTACAGTTCTGTGGCATTAAGTACATTCACATTGTTGTGCAACCATCACCACCATCCACCCACAAAACTTTTTCATCATCCTAAACTAAATCTCTGTATCCATTAAACAATAATCCTCCATTCCCCTTTCTCTCCAGCCCCTAGTAACCACTGTTCTACTTTCTGTTTCTATGAATTTGACTATTCTTGGTACCTCATATATGTGCGATCATAAAATATTTGTCCTTTCATGTTATTTTTTTAAATTCACAAAATGATCATAAGAATTAATGATAGGATTCATGAGAAAATTTTTGTCTTCAAGGGAAAAAAGAAGTAAAAGCATCTTCTAATATCTTAGGAAGTCACTCAGATAATTGAAGAAAATAAAGAGCTATTGATAAAAAAAGGAGGTACAGATAAAAGCAGTGTTACAATTATTACTGTTTAACCTGACAGATGACATTTCTGTTCCAACATTACAAATTACCATTGGAGTAAAGCATTTGAGTTTTTCTAATTTTATAAGGATGTGGTTTACCCTGTATCATACACATACATGTGCGTGCATGCACACACTCCCACCCCCGCAGACCCCAAAACAACATACACACCTTTCTACCCATATAAAGTCCATATCTGCCCTGGGCTGGAGGCACAGGGCTCTGGTTATACATGGGTATCCTGCTGGGCCTCCAACTCCCATGGGTTAATGTAAACGATGAATTGGAACTCCAGCAGCGTTAGGGTCCTTCTTCCTCTGCACTTAATGTATTTAAGCCTCAAACCAAAAGAATAACAATAATCATCATTAAGTAGCATCTATTGACCATCTTCCTTACTTTCTGACAAACACAGACTATTGTTTAAACTAGGCATCACTGAGAAAGGGAGCTGGATTACATTTGTGTTATGATTAACTTTGCCTCTGATTGTTCTGGAACTCTAGGCAAATCATGGCTGAGATTATAGTCATAGTTGTTCCTGTTGTTTTAGGAAATAAGATTGAGGCTCTCAAAGGATGATAAAAGTTGCTAGGGGTAATGCCCAACCGTAACCTCGATCCTCACAGAGCCTCATAATTTCCTCTCCTGATTCATTCCTGTTTAGACTGGAAAGGTGGGACAAAGTTGATACGTGGGATAATTACAATGAATGTGCTTTGTGATGAAAGCAGACATTGATAATAACATCGATATGTGCTGTTAAAAGTTTTTAATTATCTATTTTTGGATCACCTATTTTTAGATCTTATTTTCAGGTTAGCAATAAAAGGTAAAGAAGTTTTTCTGAGATACTTTACTCAATGAACTTCTGTTGTAGGTTCTGAAGACACTACTAATGAAGACTATCAAAGCATTGCCTTGTATTTTGAAGGAGAGAAACGGCATTTTCAGGCTGGAAAATTCTTCTTGTTGTGTGGCCAATATTCACGAGTCAGTATACCAAGAAAACGTACATTGGACTCCATAGGAATGATTACAGGAAATAATTCAAAATACATTATGCTCACAGACACCTAGGTTTGAAATCTGAGTCAACTTTGGAATCTTCTCTCTGCCACGCTCAATCACATTCTTCCTCTGTAATATCTCTCACATCTATCGTCTTTTCATTCGAACTACCATCAACTTAATCCAGATCACCTCACTTTATTGTAGTAGTTTCCTATTTTCCCTGTTCTTAATTTCTCTCTTTATAACTCATCCTTCGTTTTGTTCCCCAAATGCTACTTTCTTCATTGCTAAAGAGCCCCTAAAGCAGGGGTTACGAGGTTCAAGCAAGGGACGTAAGTAAGTGAAGTTGTGGGGTAAGGCTGTGTGTTCATGTGTGGCACCGGCTTTAACAGCTGCTACTCAGCTCCAGAAAATTATTGCCATTCAGAAGTTTGAGCTCAGTAGTGCAGGGTCATATGATTTTTCATAAGAAACAGAAGTCAGGGGCTTCCAATTTTAAAATATAGGCCCAGATATTTGTATAATACCTCACTGACTGAAGAAACATCTCTGTGTGAATTCAGCCCTGAGACCACCAGTTTACTATTTCTGGCCTCAGAATTTGACCAGCCAGCCTGAACACCCCAATCTGGCACCCAGCTATTTCCATTGAAGACTCCTATACGCCTGCGAGCTTTCTTCCATCTTGTTCTCCATCTAGATTCCTCTCTGCCCTCTGCCTTGCCTACCACAGACCTGCTAATCTTCACATCCTTTTTCCTTTGTGATACCCTTGGGATCATCCCCATGTTTAATCGTCTTTTCTTCTTCTAAAACCAACGGCTATGCTGCCCATTTGTCTTTTCAGCTTTTATAACCTTCAATTTCTTCATTGGTGTGGTGGTATGGTGTTCAGGAGTTAGACAATTATAACTTAAAATAATTGGTTCCTTACATTATCACATCACATGGATCTCCCCAATTAGATCGCTCATAATACAAAAAGAAGGGCCACATCATATCCTTCCTCGTAGTCTCCATGGCATTTAGCACAGTCTCGTATACATAGTAGCAGGTCGTCAGTAAGTAGTTGTTGAATGAGTAAATGCATGGAAATAATTAAATCTTCTTTCTGAAGGAGGGCACATTTCTAATTTTCATTTTATCAGAAATCAGAACCAGATTCTTCAGAGGATTAACTGGGTCCTTCCATTTTTTAAACTACACGTAGCCTTTTAAGTATACATTTTAAGACCCAGCCCTGTGCAAGCCCCTAGTTGAGATGAAGATACTTTCACAAACTATAATTACTCTGTGTGTAAAAGCTTTGTTTTTCTCAATGCGAAAGCAGTCCGAAGATTTTTAATTGTTATATGATTCTCATTTCAGGCACTTAAACACTTCCTGAAATGTCCAAGCTCAGAAGATAATGCAGCAATAGAAATGGCAATTGAAACTGTAAGTAGACTGTAATGACACTTTCAAGAACGTCAATGTTTTAAAAAACTTTCGAAGTAACTTCCAAACATACACACAAGTAGACCATACAGCATAACAAACTCCCATGTACCTGTCATCTAACTTCAGTAACTGTCAACGCACGGCCAACCTTATTTTATTCATATTGTCACTCCCTTTTCCTATATCATTTTAAAACAAATCGCAGATATTATTCTCTAAGTGTCATAGTCACTTAGGTTAAGAAAGTTTTTATTAAAACATCCAAGAAGTATATTCTCTGTCTGAAAAAAAGTACAGCATTTCGATATAGCAACTTCAAAAAGCTGCAGTTCCTAAGGATGGATTTTTATCAATGGCGACTCTAAATGAATAGAAGACCCTGAGCTTATGTTTCAGGCCCTTGACTATAGATATTTTTACAGTTTTAAATTCTATTTCCTTAGCAGATTATTTGTCCTTTCACCCGCTATAAAAAGGTTTAAGATTTGAATTTACTGTTTTCTTTCTCTTCCTGAAAGGTTGGTCAGGCCAAAGATGAACTGTTGACCAGTCAGCTGATAGATCACCTTATGGGAGAGAGCGATGGGATGCCTAAGGTACTAAAAATGTTTTCTTCACTTGGAGTTTTAGCTATCTTAGTTATGTTTTTACTTTTATTCTGTCATGCTTTTACCTGTTGTGGATTTTGTATCATAGATTTGTAAAATTTTCTCTCTGAATGTAGCCTTAGGTCATCTAGACAGATCATGCATTTTAGAGGATATTGTGTACTTTCTCTCTTTGAAATAAGCATTGCCACCTGTGAAATAGCCATGTCTCTCTAGATACCAATCCTCACCACCCACAATTTTTCTCAGATATTATAGAGTTTTATTTAGTTTAGGAACTATGAAAACTGATTACTAGAACTATGATTTAGCACTAATTCCTAAAAATTAGTATACTTTGTTCATACTTCAAAAGTTATGGGAATTAATAAAAACCATATTTAGCATAAAAGTAACTCAATAGAAATATAAAGTATAAATAAATCAGTAAGAACATACTTTCAAAATATGTGCCTGTCTTGGAGTACGTGTAGAAGTTGGTCTTCTCTCAGTCCTGCTGGGGACAGACTCATATTCCTTTGAGAATGCCCCAGATCTTTTTATTCCTTTTGCTTCGTTAACTTGCCAAAGGGCAGAGGCCCTTAAACTGTTCCAAACCACCTCACCTTACGTCTACTTATTGTATTAATCAAGAAACATCACCAAGCATGAAATTGTCTAGTGTTAAAAGAGAATAGGAGTAGAAAATGGTAAAAGGCCAAAGAAAATTTTATAGGCTAGAGAAATTTATACAGGTATAAAATGTTTTGAGATTTTGCTAAGTTGGCACATTATATAAGGAAACAGTTCATTTTCAAGCACATGAGAGGTAGGGAGTAAATTAGGGACAAAGACGTACCCGAAACCAGATTATGGGGGGTTCACATCCCGGCCCTGCAGGGATCCTGTTGTGTTTCAGTTTCTCATCAGTGAAATTAGTACATTATCATGCCTTCCTCCCAAGGAGGGTATGAGGACTTAAACAGGTTGTATTTCTCAAGTATTTAGACTACCACCAGGCACATATTAAACTAAATATTTGATAAACTAATTGCGTTATTCATTGAGTTTTTAAAACCTCAGCTACTGGAAAGCAAATGTGATTATAACTGATATGCAAAATTATAGGTGTTTCTCCCCTTAGCTAAGGTTGAAAGTAATGGTTCTGTGATGGTTTGTATGTCAGGATGCCAAGTACCTGTTCCGCTTGTACATGGCCCTGAAACAATACCGAGAAGCCGGCCGGACGGCCATTATCATTGCCAGAGAAGAGCAGTCTGCAGGTAGGTCCCTAACGTTCATGTTTTTCTCCCTAAAAGTAGTAGATTCAAGCTCCCAAATCCTTCTCCACCCAGGGGAGAGTAGCCCATTTCTAACCTAGGTTTGCTTTGAACCCAGGAGACCAGGGAGATGACTGTTTCAGGGTTTCAGAGAAGTAAAATAATTTAACATCACGGGAATATCGAACAACTGCACTGAGGGCTTGCTCTTGTCAGGTGCCACCTCTTCTGCTCCTTCAGGGCCTCAGTTCTGTCTCCTGGACGACTGCTCCACCCACTCAGCACACAGCCTCCTACACTCGCACAATGCTCTTTCCATTCCACGTATTTGACCTTAACAATATAAAAGACGTTAGATGGAAGATGAGGTGGTATTATTATTGACCTAGTTATTTATAATGTGCAGGGACTACTTATAGAATCTCCAGAATGCTTGTGTCTACTTACATGCTCTGGAGATATTTATTGGCTAAATCAGAGAATTAGTCTGGTATCTTCCCTAATTTTTACAAGCTGATTCTTTTAGATGTTCGTAAATATGGAACATAATTTTAGAAAATATGGAATTAAATAAGTGATTACTTTATTCAGCTTTACAGCTACTGACTGTCAGATTCATGCTAGGAACTCAAGATTCAGAGAACTGAGCCACAGTTCCATTCTCAATGACTCATGATTTAGTAGGAGAGACAGAAAGCAGATTCAGAGTTATATGGGGGTGATGGTGTCAGAATAGGAAGAAGCATTAAAAGGGCATCAGGAGAGGGGACAGTTGGAGGATGGAGATGAGAGAAGGTAACAAAAACCTCAGCTGAGTTTTGAAAGGATGAGATAGCAGGAGATGAGGGGAAAAGGGGTGCATTGGGAGAGTAAGAGCATGTGAGAACACACATGGGATGCTGGGGCATTGACCTTGACTGAGCAGGAGGGGAGGGCACAGATAAGGTTGGAAAAGTTAGCAGAGGCAGATCCTGAAGGATTTAAGTCCTCTGCTTAGGAATTTGCACTTGGCAGTTTATGTAGGGGTATAACTTTGAAGTTTTGGGGTGTGGGGTGAGGCTTGAGACTTTTATAAGAATACTGATATCAAAACGAAGGCAGATAAAAATCTCAGAAGGAATATGGATTAATACGCTACTGCAGAGAGAGAGGAAAAGACACATTAACTGGGGCCAGGAAGAGAGGCTGAATTTGGGAGACTTAGAAGGTAGACTCAGAACTCAATGACTCACTGGACTTTGGGTCCAGGTGGGTTCCCTGAGAAAGAGTGAGACGAGATGATGACACCACCATTTTCTTCTTGAGGGACTGGCTGGATATTAGTACTATCAAATATAATAGGAAAAACTACTAAGTTTATGTAAGAAATTATTAGGATATTGTTAATAACATCATTAAGCTGTTTGTAAAATGAGGGCCCACTGAAAGTCATTAGAATTCATCCTTCCCAATAATGTCATTTGTACCACCTTTTTTTCAAGGAAACTATCGGAATGCACATGATGTTCTCTTCAGTATGTATGCAGAACTTAAATCCCAGAAGATCAAAATTCCCTCTGAGATGGCCACCAACCTCATGATTCTGCACAGTTACATACTAGTCAAGGTGAGGCCCTTTGAATGACTTGGGGTATAACCTGCCAGGTGTGTTTATCACCTGTAGAGATTTCTTCTGGGCACCTCTCCATCCACTAGAGCAATTTCCTCAATACTCTAATATTAAGTGAAAAAACCAAGATAAGAATAACTATACAATATGCTACCTTTTGTGTGCAAAAAGGCAACAAATAAGAATATATATTCGTTGCAAATAAAATTAGAAATATATTAAAAACAAACCAAACTACCCAAAATAGTTTCCTAAATGAAACAAGGTGCAGTGCGGAGGAGGCAAGACACCGAACCCCAGTCAGTGGGGAAGGCGATAAGGGGGGAGCCAGTTTCTCTGTATCTTTTTATGTTGCTTTGAAGTATATAAATATATTAACTGGTCAAAAAAAAAAGATTTACTGCAAACATTTTTGTTTATCCAGAACTTGCTAGTTTATTAATTCTAAGATAGTGGATTTTATACAGTTTCACCAATTAAAAAAATTTTTTATCGAGGTATTATTGACATATAACATATTGATTTCAGGTGTACACCACGATTCAATATTTGTATACATTGCGAAATGATCACCACACTAAGTCTAGTTACTATCCATCCCTATACAAAGTTAATCATTAGGATTTATTCTCTTGGCAACTTTCAAGTGTGCTCTACAGTACCATTAACCATAATCACCACGCTGTACATTACCCATGACTTCTTTTATAACTGGAAGTTTGTACTCTTGACCCCCTTCACCTGTTTTGTCATGCCCCAACCCCCTCCCCTCTGGCAACCACTATTCTGTTCCCTATATCTGATTTTGGTTTTGTTTTTTAGATTCCACATGTAAGTGAAATCATATGGTATTTCTTTCTCTGACTTATTTCACTTAACATAATACCCTCTGGGTCCATCTGTGTTGTCTCGAATGGTACACACACCACATCTTTATCCATTCATCCATCAATGGACACTTAGGTTATTTCCCTATCTTGGCTATTGAAATACTGCTGCAACGAACATAGGGATGCATATATTTTTTCAAATTAGTGTTTTCTTTTCTTTGGATAAATACCCAGAAGTAGAATTGCTGGATCGAAAAGTGGTTCTATTTTTAATTTTGGGGGAATCTCCATACTGTTTTCCATAGTGGCTATACCAAATCAATGGACACTTAGGTTATTTCCCTATCTTGGCTATTGAAATACTGCTGCAACGAACATAGGGATGCATATATTTTTTCAAATTAGTGTTTTCTTTTCTTTGGATAAATACCCAGAAGTAGAATTGCTGGATCGAAAAGTGGTTCTATTTTTAATTTTGGGGGAATCTCCATACTGTTTTCCATAGTGGCTATACCAATTTATATTCCTACCAGTAGTGCATGAGGGTCTCCTTTATTCTTGTTGTCTTTTTTGATAATAGCCATTCTAACAGGTGCAAGGTGATATCTTATTGAAGTTTTCATTTGCATTTTCCTCATGATTAGTTGTGCTGAACATCTTTCCATGTGCCTGTTGACCATCTGTATGTCCTCTTAAATTCCACCATTTTTAATACTATTTAGTTTTCATCTGAATATAAAAATAGTCACTGAGAAAACTTAGAGAACATAGAAAAGTATAATGAAAACATAATTTATCCTTTAAGTCCATCACTCTGATATAATAGTTAACACTGTGTTGTATGTAGCTTCCATATTTGTATAAATGCATGCGTGTACTTTTTTTTTACTAGAGTAGGATTATATTTATGTCCAGCTGTCTATTGTTTTTAATCAGTGATTTTAAATAAGAACAAAATAGAGCATGCAAACTTTAAATACCTGTATGTACAATTTACATAAATGTTGTGTATGCTATACACATATCTTTGTAAAGATATAGGCAGACTCCAACTTAAGTATTTTTCTAAATTTTCACTTGTGTCAAAGTATATCTCCCCGTATTAATGCTAAATTGGTTTTTAGGCCAGTCCACAAGAGCTTATTTAACTTTGAAGTACCCAGCATAGTCATGTAATGAATGATTTAGACCCTAATTATCATTTATAGTAGCACTGCCCAGAATTTTCTGTAGGGATAGAAGTGTTCTGTATCTGTGCTGCCCAATATGGCAGCCACTAGTCTAGCTGTGGAGCACTTGAAATACAGCTAGTGCAACCGATAAACTGAATTTTTAAATTTATATAATTTTAATTTGTAATTTAAATAGCTATATGTGGCTAGTGGCTACCATATGAGACCACGTGGATCTGTAACACTGATTATAAGGGAAAACTTAGGATTCCAGCTGGCAACCCCCCAGAGTACGTTTCCCTTCAGAGCAGCAGGACCCCCTTTCATAAGGAAAGCAGTAGAAAGCGGGAGAGAGGTCTTTCTCAGCTTCAGACAGGAGTGGTGATGCCCTGTTCTAGAGGCACAGAACCAGCAAAATGGGAGTCTTTAGAGGTAGAGGGGAGGATGGAAAGTTGGTGGAAGAGGACACCCTCCAGGACCAGAGCTTTCTACATTCGCAGGCCATAGGGGTGGTTCTCAAATCTTTTTCTTTCGCTCTGGCCCCAAGAGCTCACCTGTCGCTCCCATCAAGCCAGACACCCTCCTCCCTTCCCACTGAAGAGCACCCTTATGACTTTTCCCTTCAGCTCTACTCTTATGTAAGCACCGTACACTTTCAAGAATTTCTAGGATTTTTAACTGCTTGAGATATTAAAAGAGAAACAGACCCTATTAAGATGCAAAAATGTCACATGCATCTTTAACCCAAGAACTCAAGGGAACTCGAGACTCGGCTTTGGTGGATGCTTCTTCCCCAGAGCTGGGATGGGTACTTTGGCTAAAGAACAGCCTGGGACCTTTTGGGTGTAGATGACTGAGCTGGGCAATCTGAGACCCAGGGAGTCAGTGGAGGGTGAGGGAGAATAAGCAGCCAGGTTTCCCCCCCTCTTTAGATTTGGTTAATATTTATTATGTTGCAGTGCTCAGTATATTACACACCATTTGCTCAGACCTGATGCCTGGGAGTCATTCTGTACTCCCCCTCACATTGTCACCAAACGTCATCAGTTCTGACTCCCAGTCTGTGCACTTCTTTCCATCCTCACTGCCCCATCTTTGTAGGCTCCTTCCTCTCACCCCGATGACCGTGGTGACATCAGGGCCTGGCCCTGCTGACTCTCGAGCCTCATCTCATCCTAAGTGCAACCTTTTCGTCACAGACCCCACTCACACTTACCTCACCCCAGGCCCCTCCAGCTGTCGTAGCCCTTTGGCCACAGGCAGTGCCTCCTCCTTTAAAAACACCCTCTTTCTGCCTAGCTCACTTTCAGATCTCACAACAATTTGGTACAGTTGGTACTTTTAGTCTCCCAATGCTGGCTAGTAAGAGATGGACCAGAGATTGAACTCATGTCTAGTGGTCTAAGGCAAAGTAAAAAGCAGATTGTAGAGTAGGGATGAGGCCAGCAAAGCCATGGTGCCAGGCCGCAGCTGGGAGGAGAAGTAGAGGGAGAAATCCCAGTGGCATCAGCCAAGTAAGTCTGCAAGGATCTCATGATGACCCTGTTTAGGGTCACAGTCAAGTAGTTTTTATTTGGCGGGGATAAGACATGAATTTGGGTTAATCAAAGTCTCTAAGAATAAAATATCATTTATTTCAGATTCATGTTAAAAATGGAGACCATATGAAAGGGGCACGTATGCTCATTCGGGTAGCCAACAACATTAGCAAATTTCCATCACGTAAGTATTGTCTGAGAAGAGCCTATTACCCCATTTCTGCATTATTTTAGCATTGTAAGATCTCTACTCACTAACTCTGCCAGCCACTGTTCTGTACATACAGCAACTCATTAATCCTCACAACCACCCCACGAAGTGGTAACAAGGGGTCCCCAAAACCCCAGATTTGGTAATTCAGTAGGACTTACACAACTCAACATACAGTAGTGCTTAAGGCCAAGATTTATTACAGCAAAAGGATACAAAGGAAAACTGGCAAAGAGGAAAGGCACACAGGCACACAGGACACACTTAACCCTGCCAGGTGTGAGCTGTGTTGACAGCACATGTAAAATGGTGTCTCCCAGGGGACCTCGTGAGAGGCTCGGTGCCCAGGGGTTGTACTGGGGGCTGGTCACTTCGGCAACCCCAGCTTGGCAGGAAACAAGTGTCCAGGCTCCCAGAGAGCTGGCGTTCAGATAAACCACAGTCCATCCAGAGTCCCGGTGCAGTGAGCCCCTCTGGTCAGTTCTGGAGATGGCGGAACGCCTCCAAGATCCAAGTCCCAGATGCCAGCCAAGGGCCAGCCTTTTGAGCAGATCTTTCTAAGGATAACAGTCTCAGTACTGCACTGGGTTATTATTCTTTTCCTTGTTTTACAGATAAGCAGACCGGGGCAAAAAAAGTAATACTTGCCCAAGATCACACAGTCATCTGATAAGTCTCTTGGGCCATTACCTCTGAAAAAGATCCCATTAGTCTAAAAGACATGTTGCTATAACATTCTTCAGTGAATAGATTTTGTCACATTCTATGACAGGGGTCAACAAACTTTTTCTGTAAAGGGTCAGTATTCAAATGTTTGGGGCTTTGTAGGCCATTCACTCTGTCACATTCAGCTCTGCTGTTTTGGCTTGAATGTACGTGAGCAAATGAATATGGCTGGCTGTGTTCCAACAGAACTTTTTCTGGACACTGAAAATTGGACCTCATATAATTTTCACAAAATATTCTTTTGATTTTCATAAAATCGTCACGAATATTTTCACAAGATATTTTTTCCCCAACCATTTAAAAACATAAAAGCCATTCTTAGCTCATGGGCAATACAAAAACGGGGCCAAGTCTCGCTCACAGGTCCTAATTCACTAATATGTTCTCTAAATTTATTCTTTTGTGTTACATGAAAAAGACTTTAAAATAATTGTGAACCAGACTGGCAAAGGGTGCAACAGGACAGGCACTCTCATGATGGCTGGTGGGGCTGGATACTGGTGTGGCCTTTCTAGAAAGCAGTCTGGCAGTTTGTGCTAAGAGTATTTTTAAAAAGCATGTTCTTTGAGCCAGCAGTTTGACTTTTGGGTTTCTGTCTTGAAGAAACAGATACATGCAGAGAGGTTAGTATATAAAGTTATTAATCTCCCTACCCGTTTGTCAGCAGCCCTGTGAAATGCAGAAACGTATGTCAGAGGTGTGGAAGGGCACACAAGGTTACCATCGAGGGAGTGCAGGGCTTGGTGGTACACGGCAAAACATGGTATAGTCAGGGGAGTTTGATGAGCGGTCAGCCTGACTCTGCTGCTGCGTCCTTTCCTCATTAAACAGGTAATCGGTTCTTAGCCAGAAAGAGCACATTTAGAGAGGTGTGATCCTGTTTTCCTCCTGACAGGGAGGGAGTCATGCCAGCAGAAGCACTGTCCTCTTTCTGCTGTTTGTATTGCAGACATTGTGCCAATCCTGACGTCTACTGTGATTGAGTGTCACAGAGCAGGCCTGAAGAATTCTGCTTTCAGCTTTGCAGCTATGCTGATGAGGCCCGAGTACCGCAACAAAATAGACGCCAAGTACAAAAAGAAGATCGAGGCAATGGTCAGGTGAGCAGTGACAGCTACTTCCACCGTCTAATGACATTGCACAAATGTATTTTCCAGAATATAGCTGCTAATGTACAGGCACAATAAGAAAATGGATTTGAGACAGCAGTCAGGATTGTATTTAGCTACCAGCAGCAGAGACCCCAACATAGCTTGAATGAATCAGGAATTCTTTGACTCACATACAAGGAATTGTCATTCAGGGTTAGTGCCGCTGGGTCCTGATGCCACTAAGGACAGAGGCCTCTGTCTTCCAGCTTTGCCATCCAGAGCACAGACAGTCCCTCCTCGTGGTTGCAGTGCTGGCGAGCCTTTGTTGGACAGTGCTGCTTAGCCTTTAGCACTCCAGGTTGTCTGCTACAACTCCAGGTACCATACGCCCATTCAAGGCAGGAAGAAGTAGGGAATTTAAAGGATGAAAAGGTCTTTGCCTTTTTATGCAGGAAGGATACTACCCCCAGGAATCCATTTACATCTCACCTGCCAGTCTTCTGGCACATGGCTGCCTCTAGCTGCAAAGCATACTGCTGAGTGAAAGCAAAGTTCTGTTGGCAAGGAAGAATGGCTATTACATAAGAAGTAAACTGTCTGCCACAGAGGGGCAAACAGTGAATATTTCTCAGTGTAAGAAACTTGATAATTGTACAGCCTATTGTCAGAAGAGAGTTCATTTCTAAACCCTGTGTAGGTCCAAAGGCACATAAGGCACATCCTCACTTCAGAAAGCAGTAAGTGGCCTGGTTTCCCAAAGGAACTGGGGATAAAAGTAGCACGGGTGTTTACAGAAGGAAAAATTAATTGCAATCATGTAGTACTAATTCAGTACTACCACTTGTTCAAAGTAGTGATGGCATTTGGGGTACCTGTTAGACCCACTATGCCTAGGGACCCAGGTGTACCTGAATGCTGACCAAGGCCTCAGCCAAGGGAAATGGCTGCACCAGCGATGGCAAAGGGAAGCAACACTACTTTATTGTTAGTTGGGCTTGGGACTGACCCTCAAGGCAGAGAACTCTAAGCTGGATAGGGCTACGTGGAACACTCCCTTTTTTAAGTCTAAGTAGCTTCAAACCGAATCAGTCTAACCCAACATACCTGCCGGCATGGAGAGCGAGGTGGGGAGAAAATGCTAGAGCACATTTACCCTGACAGCTGGTGCCGTGCTGTCCTAGGTGCTAGCTTGGAAAAGATGCTAGTCATTCTCTCTCCACACAAGAGTGCTCTGTGGTCTAATATGGTATCTGCTAGCCACATGTCACTGTTTAAATTTAATTAAAATGGAGTAAAATTTAAAATTCAGTTCTGCACTCTATCCTGATTTCAAGTGCTCAAAAGCTTCGTGTGGCCCACAGTTACCGTACTGGACAGCACAAGATCGCCTTTAGCACTTTGGTACACAGACAGCAGACACAGAGGAACGGCAAGCACCACTCCAGTGGCACAGGACGGGAGAGAACAAGATCCACTCCTGTTTTCTGCCATTTAATGCGCCCTGAACACCAACTCCAAACGCAATCCGTGTAAATGCTACAATCTGACCAATCCCAATTCCTCTTCCTCCTCCCTGAGCTGGAGTGTGGGTTGATGGGGAGCTTTTAAGTATTAGTCTCAGAGTCTTTGAAGTAGGTATGTTTCACATTCCTCGTTGTCTAAATAGCCTTTTCTCTGCTATCCATGTTACATGAAAGTGTTGTTTTTAAATGACATGTGATTCTTCCTCACAGGAGGCCCGATACATCTGAGACAGAAGAGGCCACAACCCCATGTCCCTTCTGTGAATTTCTTCTCCCAGAATGTGAACTCCTCTGTCCTGGATGTAAAAATAACATCCCATATTGCATTGCAACAGTAAGCTTCTTTATAATTTCCCTTTCTTTGCATTTCTATTTATAACCCATTTGAATACGTGATGTCAACATTTTTTTTCACTAAATCTTAATCCCTAAAATTTCCTGCAATTTTTAGCATACAATTTTATTGTCAACAAAGTTGAAAGTTATATTCAAAGCATACGATAGTCTAAGTGAATATCTAGAAGTTACTCCAGGGCACTGTAGCACACACTTGGAGATCACATGGTCCCAGGCTTAAATCCTTTTCCTGCCACTTACTGGCTATATAACTTGGTTAGATTTGCTTTACTTTACAATTTAGATAACTGATTTCACAGAATTGAAGACTGTTCTCTTATACGTAAATCTTACAAATAAAATCTGGCTTTAGTCCTTTTGAAGCCATCTTTTTCTAGTCAATTACCTACCTATGTGAACTATCGATAATTTCATAACTTAGAGGGCTGGCTTTTAACTGTAATCCAATTATTGTAATTGAATAATAACAGGAGTTTTAATAATAAAGAATTTTACTCTTAAAATGTACTGTTTCTAGGGTCGACATATGTTGAAGGATGACTGGACAGTGTGTCCACATTGCGACTTCCCTGCTCTATACTCGGAATTTAAGATGTAAGTGTGCATCGTTTCACTAGGTCACACAAGATTTATCCAGAAATAGGCCTTTCACTCAGCCACTCTATTCTGAAACCACATTTGTTCATGTTCCTAAAGATCTCTAAAGATTCAGACTGTCGTCTTCGAAAAACCTTCTATGACCTTTGAAAACATTATCCTTAGAGGGGGCCTTGCATAAGACTGAATTCTTCTTAATTCTTCAACTGCATGATAAACATGTCCTAAGAGGTGTATATAGGAATAGTTTTTCACATTAGAATAACCCAAAGGAAAATACTGTATATTTAATCTATTCTGCCTTTCCTTCCCAAACAGCATGTTAAACAATGAAAGCACATGTCCTATGTGTTCAGAAAGATTAAACTCTGCTCAACTGAAAAAAATGTCAGACTGCACCCAGTACCTGCGAACAGAAGTGGAGCAGTGAGTGGAATGTGCAGGTAAGTGACAGACCATCCACCACTGTCTCGGGACACAAGAGTCCACAGAGTCAACACAGCTTCTCAGTTTATACTCATTGCCTTTTTGTGCATCGTGTCACTTGTCAGAACAAAACCTTTGATTTTCTTTTTTTTAATGCTAATATGCAGGTCGTACAGTCTCCATAGTGACAAAGATTTGACCAAGCAGCATCATGGATTCCAACTAGACTATATTTTGTCACTAAATGTTTGGTAGACTTCACCAGTGAAGCCACCTGGTCCTGGACCGTTGTAGGGAGGTTTTTGGTTAACAGTTCAATCTCCTTGCTGGTAATTTGTCTATTCAGATTTTTTTTTTCATGATTCAGTCTCAGTTACTTGTATGTTTCTAGAAATTAATCCATCCCTTTTAGGTTGTCCCATATGTTGGCATATAATTGTTCATAGTAGTTTTTTATGATCCTTTGTATTTCTGTTGTATCAGTTGTAATGTCTCTTCTTTCACTTCTGATTTTGAGTCCTTTTTTTCTAAAGGTTTGTCTATTTCGCTTAGGAAAAAGCAGCTCTTAGCTTCATTGATCTTTTTTAGTCTCTTTCAGTTATTTCTGATCTTTATTTCCTTCCTTATAGTACCTTTGAGCTTAGCTTTTTCATCTTTTTCTAGTTCTTTGAGGTATAAAGTTACGTCATTTGAGATCTTGTTTCGTAACATAGGCATTTATCACTATGATTTTTCGTGTATACCATAAGTTTTGGTATGCTGCATTTCCATTTACATTTGTCTCAAGGTATTTCTCTTTGGATTTTTTCTTTGACTCATTGGTTTGTTCAGTGGCATGCTGTTAAGTCATATTTTTCAGTTTTCTTATGATTTTTAGTTTCATACCATTGTGGTCAGGAAAGATGCTTGATAAGATTTCAGTCTTCTTAAACTTAGTAAAACTGGTTTTGTGGCCTAACCTATAATCTATCCTGGAAGATGTTTCACGAATGCTGGAAAAGAATGCGTATTCTGCAACTTTTAAATGGACTGTTCTCTAAATGTTATGTCTATCTGGTCTAATGTGTCATTTATGTCCAGTATTTCCTTATTTTTCTGTCTGGATGATCTATCCATTGCTGAAAGTGGGGTACTGGGTATTGTATTGCTATTTCTCCTTTTTTAGGTGTTTCTATGTTGGGATTCCTCTTGTGGATTGACCCGTTTATCATTATATAATGACCCGCTTTGTCTCTTATTATGGTCTTTTAGTCTTTTTTTTTTCTGATATAAGTAGAGCGACTCCTGCTTTCTCTTAATTTCTATTACCATGGAATATCTTTTCCCATGGTATCCTTCACTTTCAGTCTTTGTGTGTCCTTAAAACTCAGCGATTATCTTACAGGCAGCATATAGTTGGATATTGTTTTTTTATCCATTCAGACACTGTCTTTTGATCATAAAATTTAGTCCATTTATCAGTAGGTATAGACTTACTGATATTTTGTTGTTTTCTGGCTGTTTTATAATTCCACTGTTCCTTTCTTCTCTTGCTCTCTTTCTTCGTGATCTGATGATTTTCTGAGGTAAGGGTATCCTTAGATTCCTTTATTTTTTGTGTTATGTACTATATTGGTTTTTACTTTGTGGATACCATGAGGCTTACATGAAACATAAGTCTCTTTTAAGTTAATAAGAACTTAAGTTCAAGTGCATTCTAAAGTCATATTTTAACTCTCTCCTCCTATATATACTTTTTGGGTTGTCACAAATTATTGTAGTTATTTTTACTATTTTTGTCTTTTAACGTACATACTAGATTTATGTGATTAACCCACAACCATTACATTAGGTTATTCTGAATTTATATATTTACCTTTACCATTGAGATTTACACTTTCACCTTTTTGTTATTAATTAGTACTCTTTTGTTTCAGCTCTTAACATTTCTTGTAAAGTTAGTCTAGTAGTGATGAACTCCTTTAGTCCTTCTGTGTCTGGAAGAGTCTTTCCCTTTCAATTTTGAAAGACAGCTCTGTCAGGCAGAGTATTCTTGGTTGGCAGGTTTTTATTCTTTCAGTACTTTAACATATTGTGCAACTTTTCTGGCTTGCAAAGTTTCCGCTGAAAAATCTGCTGATAAGTCATATGTGCTTGTGTGGAATCTCTTGTATTTAACAAGTTTTCTTTTGCTGCTTGTAACATTCTCTCCTTGTCGTTGACTTTTGGCAATTTAATAAATAATGTGTCTCAGTGTAGGTTTCTTTCAGTTCATCTTATTTGGAACTCTCTGGCTTCCTGGATCTTGATGTCTTTTTCCTTCTCTAGGTCAGGGAAGCTTTCAGCCATTAATTCTTAAAGTAAGTTTTCTGCCCCTTTCTCTCTCTCTCCTCCTTTGGTAACTGTATAATGCAAATATTGGTCTGCTTGATATTGTAATCTTTCATTTCTTTTCTTGCTATGATTAGATGAATTCCACTTCCCTCTCTTCGAGTTTGCTAATCTTCTGTATCATCTAGTCTGCTATTGTATTCTTAAACTCTGTGATTTGTTTACTTATATTTTCTGTTGCTTTATTGAAATTCTCACTTTGTTCATGCATTGTTCTCCTGACCTCGTGCGCATCTTTGACAATTAATTTGAATTCTTTATCAGGTAAATCACTTCCTTCCATTTCATTAAGCTAGTTTTATGAGGTTTTATCTTGTTATTTCATCTGAAACATATTCCTTTTTTCTTCATTTTCCTTGATTCTGTGTTGGCATGTAAGCATTAGATAAAAGTCACCTCTCCCAGTCTTGACATGGTCACCTGTAAGGAATGAACCTTTTCAATCCTGCCCTAGCTCTTGGTTGTCTCCCAAACCTTTGTGATTGTCTTAATAATAGTCTTCTTTGTTCTTGTGGCTCAGTAGCTGGAGGTATACCAAGCCCTGTCAGTGTCCCAAATGGGACAATCTAAGCCCCTAAATGCAGGCTGAATGAAAGCTCAGGTCACAGCTATGTCAGCCTCTCCTACCCCTTTCAATGTAGGTTTTTTTTCTCATTCACCTGATGTGTAGGTGTCGCTTGGCTAGATTCTCTAGAGGGAATTGTTCTATATGTAGCTATAGATTCGCTGTGGGAGAAGGTAATTCAGGTGCCTCCTATGTTGCCGTCCTGAACCAGAATCTATCTTCACTGTTTCTGTGGGTCAGTAGTGTAAGCCTGGTTTGGCTGAGTCTTCTGTTCAGGGTCTCACAAGGCTGCAGTTGGTTGGAGCTGCAGTCTCATCTGAGGTTGTCCTCAGCTTGTTTGTTGGCAGAATTCTAGTCTTTATGGGCAGAGAAATGAAGCCCTGAGTTCCTACGGGCAGCCCTCGGTTTCCTGATAACGCGGTGTTCCCTAAAACACAGAGCTGTGCTGTTTCAAGTCCAGCATAAAAGAGTCTCTTCCAAGCCAGTGAAGTTCAAGGAATGAATGGAGCTTAGATGCAGATTTGGGGGCGATCCCTTTTCCAGGACATTCCTCACATTTCAGTAGTTCTGGCAGCCTCAGACTCTGTTCTCGTCAAGCTAGTGAGACTGTGACTTCACTCCAAGTCCTAACCATTCCATGCCTCATGGACTTGCCCTCAGGTGAAAAGCTATATAAAGATCTTACCCAGTGGAATTCTTTTCTTTCAAGAATTGACATCTAATTTCTACCTGCTTTTAGTCACTCTGGATGGTTATAAACGGAGAGGATATTACTTGTGGGAGGATTAATTTGCAACTCTGCCACTTCCAAAAGTAGAACTTCGTTTGTTTTTAATAATCCTACTTAGACTCTGGAATCTGTTCCTGCATTAAAGTAGAGCCTTAGACCATGGTATCATAGCTATTGCAGATATGCCTCAGTGAGTTGATTATGCACAACCTTTTGCAAAAGTCGCTATAAGTATCTTCTTATACAATGACTATTGGTTGAAGCTATTGTTCAGAATCCTTTTAGACAAGAAACCTTTAACAGTCATTTAGTTTCCAGAAAGTTGTTTCTCTACTTTGCATTTCCTCATTCTTCCCAATAAGGTGGCTGTTATCCTCCTCACTTTATAGTAGAGGTTCGACAGCTTGCTCACAGTTTTAGTCAGTTGCAAGGCCAAGACTGAAACTCCACGCCGCTTACAAACTGAAGATTTCTAGTGATCCTGCTCTACAATCCAGAAATGAGCAAAAAATTCTTTGTATGCTTGGCTTTATTACTGAATGCCGGTTGTTACTTGAAACCCTTCTAAAGCCATGTGGGTTTTTTTTTTTTTTTTTCGTCCCTTCTAGATAATGTTCCTGAGAAGACAGCATTTTCCACAGGAAGCTGGGTTTCTATCCCTGTGGATTTAGAGATGGTTCTTCTTGGATACAGAAGAAAAAGCAAAGGTGACCTTTCCAGGTTGCCAACTTTCAACTTCTGTATAAGTGACAAAATGGTAACATATACCAGTGCTGTTCATTACACTTTGTATATTTCCTCTTCAAAGTCTTACATATTATATGCTGTGCACTGTTAATAGTAACCTATAACATAATTGTAAATATTCATCTTTTTTGATAACTTTTATATTTTGAAATATCTCCTTTAAAATAAAATTAACTAGATATTTGTAATGTTTTTTCTGGATTTGGACACAGGAAGGTAGCTTTGAAGCACAGTGTGTGTCTGGGCAACACAGATGTTAACAGTGTTAAAAGTCTGAAATGAGGAGCTTACACAAATCAAGGCTCTTCAGCAGAATCAGCCCTAGAATAAAAACATCAAAAATCACTAAAATCATATATCTGAAAGAATGAAACTACGAACTTATAGTCCTTATATAGTCCTGAGTCATTACACTGCATACTATGGAATTCCTGTCACAAAATTAAATCATTTGACTTTCCTTGAAGACATACAGTATTCCCCATATCACACACATCTCACACACAACATACTTTTCCCACACCAGTACATGCTTCCTTGCCATACAAGGCCAATGTCACCAAAGTCTGAGCAGCTGAGAAATGAGTAATGTGGCCTAACTTTGAATGTATCAGATGACACAATTTTATAGTATGGCCAGCAGCAGCATCCTGAGCACTGCAGAGGTACCTACAAGCCTAGGTTAGACTCTTAAAGTGCCAATCATGTTTCACAGCGTCTAAGTATCCACATGCATGATACCTCCAGGTTTATGATCTGTTCTTTCCTCCCAAAGGCTAGCTACAGAACAGGTGATATAATACAAACCATTAGCATTAAACCTACCCATAGTCCCCCTGTTCTTTTGTAATCACTATAAGGATGATATAAGGATTTAGGAATAAGAGCTGCAGGTACTTGGGATCTGCAAGGGTAAGTACATTATATTTGGGGAGTTATAGGCCTTAGACATTTGCTCATGCGCCTAATTGTACTAGAACTTATTTAGGAAGATACTTTGTTAATGAACTGCTGGAATTTAACAAGATGCAGGATATAGTAATTTGTTATAATTACAATGGCCAAAATTCAGTGGGTCTCAAAAAAAGCAAGTATGCAGTTTTATGCTGCAAAGATAATGTGTGGCTCCAATAAGGATCTATTGGTCACTCCAATAAAGATTCAGTCCTAATACAGACCCTTTAGACTCACATCCAAACTGCTATGGAACCACCAACTCCTAGTCAGTATTAACCTCAGCCACACACCTCATGGTCATGAGGGCTTCAAAGAGAAATCAAACAGACCCATGTTGTCCTCATTTTAAAGAGCATATTTACAATCTCTAATTATAAAAGAAATTTATCTTATACACAAATTATGCCAATTATGTATGTAGAGCATTTATAATTAAAATCATAATGAACAAGTACAGGCCACTAATTGTTCTGGCTGCAAGGATATTATAGTCCCTTTCCTGGGGAGTACAGAGCAAGTAGGCAGGCATGACTTGCATATCCAAAAGCAATCGAAATGGAAGAAAATGCATAAGAAACTCATGCTCACCCCACTGGTGAGGTGAGGCAGTCGTCAATCAAGAAAATCTTCACTGAAGCAGCAGTTTCAAGCGCGAACTTTAACAAAGAGAGGCATGGCTCACTAGGCAAGGGCTGAAGGCAATAAAGTTAATCTAAATGAAAGACATTTTTCACATGGTAAATACACTTTAAACGTCCTAAAAACTTTGTCTCACCTCCCAAACAAGATTCTCAGTTCCTTAAAAGCAGGGAATAGTACCCTGCTTTTATATTCCTTTTAGCACATACCTCTGAGCATTTACTAACAAAATTAAAAAATAGCTAGACACCTAAATTCCAGGCTAGTTTCAAAGCCTCAGGGTCACTCAACAAGTACGGTTACAATCTAAAGTTCCAGTAGGGTTTGTAGAATCTGTCGCAGGACAGAACTGGATCTCCCAGGGACAAAGTAAATAAAAGTGTTCATTTTGTCCCAAGCTAGAGTGAGACTAAGATTCTGACCTAGCAGAGGCTTGAGGCTCTGGAAGGATAAGAATGGTTTGTACCTTTTCACATACCCTCTGGTAATAACAAAGAGACCTCATCCCGAAATTCTATTCACCGCACTCACAGCCTTCACAGCTGTAATGAAGATGGAAATTAAGAGTTCTTACTCTTCAAGAGCCAAAGTTATATTTCACGGTTTTTCATCCAGTATTCGCATATTAAAAAGGAAAGTTACATACCAACATAATACTCTGCTGTAAAAGATGACGACCTTAAGATTTTGTACATGTATCATGTGGAACATTTTTATTCCTAATTAAATTGTGCAAGATATTTGACAATGTATAAAGAATATCCAGTTCTAGGTGATGACTGTTTTGTATTATGATTTATTTACAAAATTTCACCAATAGTAACTACCTTAAAAAAATCAGCATTGGTCCGATAAAGGCCATTAGGATAAACTGTAAAGCTTACAAAAGTTGCCTTAGTACCACTGTTCCAGGTATATTATTGTTCAAAGAAAATCTGATTCCAAAGCCCATACGTAGTTTTTAGTTCTGGTTATACAGTCATTCTGAAGCACAATCTAATTAGATTGACATAGGACAGTGGAGGACCCAAGCAGTCCTGTCGACCTCTATAAGAGGTGTACATCAGCCTACTGGTTACATCCTTCTAGCTGTACCACCATTTATAATGGGACCACTCGGTCGCCCCATTATCCTAAAATATGGTTCCTTTGGGGAAAAACATTCTCTAGACCAGCTAGACTGGTCAGCAGGGTGAGTAAAAAGAGACTGACAGTAGTGAAAAATGGTTTCATTTCTTTGAACTTTTTCCTTTTCCTTTTCTGGATTCCTTATCTTTCTCTGATTTTGAAGACTTTGAAGATTTTGTCTTTTTCTGTTGGGGAGGGAAAAATGCACAAAACAGTTAATAGCTGTGTTTATAAGTAAATGAAGTAAATTCATTTCTGCAATAAATCAATTATTTACCTATAACTTAAGAAGAAAGGTTGCAAGCATCTAGATCCTGAACTACTGCTACCCTCAATGAGCTTACTTTCAAGAAATAACTGGGCTAGCTGTAGCCTTTAAAAGATAGCAGTAAAAGCAGAAAAGCTATTTAGAATCTAGAACCGAGATATATTCCTCCTATGTATGCAGTTTCTTGGATTTAGAACATACATATATTTGGGAAAGACAAAATAAACAAGGAATAATTTACAAATAGAGTAATGTTTTCATGATGAATTTCCTTTCAGTTGCAGATTAGAGAGTCTAAACACATGCAGTTTGAGAAGAAAGAGGGAAGGAGGCAATCTATGTCTACACAAGACTAGAAAAAGCTATACTGGTGAAGGCCACTATTCCTACCCCTACATATACAAAACAGAAATAAGGGGCAAGAATGACACACTCACGATAGAGGGTGATACAGACTACATTGCCAGGCCTCAGCCAATGGCAAATGGTGAGCTGATGCCATCAATGATTTTAATATCAAGAGCCAAGGATGTTTTGCTCTGAGAAACTTCTATAGGCAGTTCAATGGCTATAGCAAAACACAAATAACAGAAGGGAGAAATGGTTTCACTGAAAATGATTATGCTGTGAAAATGTGTATCTATGGGTAAAACACACACCAATGACCAAATAAAAATTGTACTTTTTCTAACAGTACATGCCATCAATATGATGGCCTATTTTCTTGCTATTTGGCTCTTCCACTATTATAAGAAGCTGATTGTTTATAAAAATAAAATCCATACCTTCTCAACTTCAACTGTGATGAACAAAAAAACTTAAAAGTATTTTCACAGCTTACTCAGCTATTTGCTAAACAGGGCCTGAGTAATTTCTGAAGGCAAGTTATACACAAGAAAAGATAAACTATTTTGAGGGAGTATCATAGCTTCTTGCTGTAGCTTAAGATACTACCTTGATCATAGCATCAGTTTCCGTAGTGTCTTGATCTTTCTCATCAGACTGAGAGTCATCTTCATTTAACTCTTCGTTATACTCAGAATCCAGTGCTGGGCCTGTGCTGTGTCTTGATGTCTTTACTGCCTGAAGTGAATACGGAGTAAGGTGGATTTCCTTATTGTAAGCTCTTGTAAAGGCAGCTTTCACCTAAAGGAAAGAAACAGAGGGAGTTTTTTAAAAAGCTAAAAGAACCCTCTGAACTCTGTAGGTCTAAAGGCTTTTTGAGAGATCTGGGAAGCCCCTTGAAATTGTTCACAAAATATTTATGCATATACGTGTTAAGTGTATATATATATATATATGCATTTTTCTGTGAAGTTCCATATTTTTTATGATATTCTAACAGAGCCCATGACTAAATAAATAATCAGTGTTTGGAAACTTTGGCATTTTTACTTATTGAGTGCTCTCTGCAGTTCTACAAATGAATAAGCAGTTAGTGAATCAATAAATCAAAAAGGCTCACAATAAGGTACAAGTTAAAGTTGGCCTTTAATTACCCACAAAATACATAAATTGCCTTTACAATAATAATAGTGGTTACTTCGACATACTAAGAAACTTGAAAACCCTTAACATCGAGCTTCTAGTTGCAGAATTAATCCATGAATTCCAACTATGGATGTCTCGTGAGAGAATTTACCCATAACCACAGGTCAAAATTCTATAGAAGGCAAGCCACAGAGAATGTCTTCTAAAACAGCATCAAATAAACAAGCTCAAGAGTGAGGTATTAGATACTACATATTCATTTATGTCACTTCGTTCATACTCATTATATAAAGAAAGTAGGGGATACGTTATTACATAATAGATTGTCCAACTGGAATAAATGCTAAATTCACAGATTAGGCAGTCTAAGTATAAAAATCCTCAGCCAGTAAACACTTCTTTTTCTAATGCATTACGTCCACACCTCACTTTAACTTCCCCAGTCTCATCCACCCACCTTTACTTATAAGAAATACATTTAAATTTTTGTCCTCAGACTTCATGTCTTACTTTTCCACTCAACATAAAGATAAACATACAAATTGCAAAGTCAAATCCAGAAGTCTTTTCTTAATATTGTACTCAAATAGTATATTTGGAAAGTATAGGCCATAAAGAAGCACTGAAGAAAAAACAATTAAACCTTTTAAAGCATGTCAAACACCTCTGAGGGACTCCTGGTACAAACCTGGTAATTACAAAGTGATGGAGAACCAGTGCATCACACAACTTACCTTGGGATCCAGCTTGGAGAAGGGGCTAGGTTTGCCTCCCCAGCTGCTAATTTCCATGATATTCTCAAAGTCTTCTTTCATCAAATAATATGCGTCCATAAGAGCAACAACATCCTGTACTCCTTCTACCCCTTGTGAGATCAAGGGCTGAGTCTTTTTCTTTATCATAGCATCAATTTCCAATCTTCCTTTCTCGTCAGATTGAGAGTCAGCTTTATTTAACTCTTCGTTGTATTCAGAATCCAGTGCTGGGCCTATGAATCCAGTCTGGACATCTTTACTGCCTGAAGTGAGTATGGAATAAGGTGGACTTCCCTGTTGTAAGCTCTTGTAAAGCCTGCTTTCACTTTGGGATCCTGCTTGGAGAAGGGGTTAAGTTTGCCTCTCCAGCTGCTAATTTCCATGATATTCTCAAAGTCTTCTTTCATCAAATAATATGCGTCCATAAGAGCAACAACATCCTGTACTCCTTCTACCCCTTGTGAGATCAAGGGCTGTACAAGTACATCCCTTATATGTGACAGATAATCCATATTGATAGTCCTTTTGCTGGAGTAAGTTCTTAAACCAAAACAAGAGATATACCTGAAGTCAATGGCAAACTACCGCCAACTCAAATCATAGTGTGAGTAACACTGAGTGAATCAGATGGAGCACAATCAGTTTTAATAATGCTCAGTGGAATGCCTACTATTTCACAGTCTGGTGAATGGAAAGCCTAGCGTTGCCCGACCAGGATAATGGACACACACCAACGTGCTCCAAGAGAATCTTCTACTTACCCAGATCAGAGAATGAAAAACACAAATGTAGGTTCTGCATCCATCCTCCTCCTAAGGCCCAGCAACAATAGTGTTTCTGTGCTCATAATTCTTAACAGCCAAAGATTACTCACGTCAAGTTACAAACAGTAAAAGCATCTGTAAAATGCAGTGAGATTTCCTACTTCAGGTGCCACGGCTACTTTCTACACGAGGGTCTATACCGTCTTTTGGTCTCTGATTATGACATACAAATATGAATGCTTCCCTCATATTTCCTAATACTGTTACTCTGAAATTTTTAGTTCTAGAGCAGGGTTTTCCCCAAATCTAAGAAAACTGCAGAGAATGTTCCTGAAGAATCACAAGATGGTCCACACTGGCCAGGGGCAAACCTAGGAGAACAGTCTTTGATCTGCTGAGAACTAGCATGTTCTCGTGAAATGACTTTTCTTTCTCCTTAAACGCTGTCACTTAAAGACAAAATTGCCAAACGAGACAATATTTGCAATGCTACCACCTTAAATCTTTCCAACTCAGGTGCTTCCATCTTCAAACCATGCAATTCCGTGTACATGTACTTCAAACAAGACTCAAAAGCTGTTGGTTTTAGAACCCACATTAAAATTAGAAATGGAAAGTCCCTTTAAGTTACCTGTGGGTCCCGTTCCTGCCATCAGCTAGCTGAATGTCTGAATCATAACCCACAATGTTCTCCTGATCAGAAATCTAGAACTTTGCCCCATAATTGTTTTATTACCTAGACAAAGAGTTCGAAAATCACTCCTATTTTAAATTCATCCATTTCCTCTAGATTCTGTCTCCCATAGTCAAGAATACTAGCACCTGAAGACAAGTATGAGCCCATAAGCCACAGTGCCTGACAATCATGAAACCTTTTCCAAAATTATCCTCTTCTAATTTGTCACTTAGCTTTACCTTCTAGTAGAATCACAGAACATTAAATCTAGAAGAGTCTAAAGGTATCATCTAATTTACCTAAATAAAGGTTAAGATTTAACCTCAGAAATCTTATAATTCCCCTAAAATTGTTTTCTGCATTAGTGCATTTGGGGAGGAATAAAGATCAAAGTTTTCAGATTCTCAAAGGCATGTTATGACCAAAAAACGGTTAACTAATAAAAATCGTACTTCCACTTTAAAAAATAAACTAAGGACTATAAAAATTCGGTGACAATTAGGGTTTAAAAGTAGGAACATCTTAGTTTACTTTAAAAATTGTGAACCTCACTATAGATGTCCTTGATAATGACAGTGTCCTGTATATGATTCATTAAGAAACATTTACTGAGCGAGTTTATGTGCTCGATGAGTAAGCCTCAGTTCCTACCACCAGAAATGTTGTCTAGTGGGAGAAGGGGGCAGACATACAAAAGGACAGCCATAAAACATGGAAGTTCAGTGCTCAAATCTATAGGAGTATAGCAGGAACATCAAAGAGGGAGAGCCCTGGGGCAGAGTGATGCACATGCTCTAAAAAGCAGTGGGCAGAGGGCAGGAAAAGAGCTGAGAGACAGGTCATCAGCTTGACCAGTACAAAGAAAACAGTGGGGAAAAGCAGCCTTTTCCAGCTTCCAAAGGCTGCCTACATCCCTTAGCTCCTGGTGCCTTTTACTATCTTCAAAGCTGGCAGTGTAGCATCTTCAAATCTCTGACACTGCTGCCTCTTTTTTTTTTTTTTTTTTAATAAAGCCCCTTATAATTACATTAAGCCCACCCAGCTAATCCAAGATAATCTTCCCATCTCAAGATGGGAATAAATTTGTGTTGTTTTAAGCCATTAAATTTTTGTAATTTGTTACAGCGGCAACAGAAAACTAATACGAGGGTGATGATAAAAAACTCATGCCATAAGCTAGGAAGAGGAAACATAGTAAGAAGTAGAATTTATAGGAACAGAAGAAAAGAACTCAGTTCAGCTTTAAGCAAAAGTTAAGAGTGGACCAAATATTAATATTCCCTCCAGGGACCAGAAGGGGAAATAAGATTGCTTAAGTAGCTCTTCATGGGTAAAAATAAATTCCTAAAGTTGACTCAATATTTGTGTGGATGCACACATTTCTGAGTTTGTAAGCTTTTAATGAAATTGTACCAAATAACAAGAATCTTTGAATTTCCTTAAATTTCTCCAAGCATATTGTTTTTCAATCATCTGAGCGTCCACCTCCTATTATAAACTAACCTATACCCCTATCTCAAACAACTGGGTCAGTTTACTACTAGGATAGGTAAAACTAGTTTATTTATTTAAATAGCTCCCTTTTCTGATTAAATTATTCCGAAGCTGAGGTATTAAATATGCCTACTAGTAATATGAATAGTCACAGTAACAATAATAGCCAGCCCTACCTTAGTTTTTTATAGTTTTAAAATTTACCTTAAAGCTATGACACTCTAACATTTGGCTTTACTCTCCAAAGTAACTTTTTAAGTGATAAAACAAGTGTTATAATGATTATGGATAATAAAACTCAGGCTCGCAAAATAAAAAGAACTTATTCAGGATCATTTATCTAGTTAGCAATAAAATAAAAACTAAAATATAAATCTTTTGACTCATGCTATACTGGAGAAAGGCTAAATAAACTATACTGAGAAAATGCCAGAACTGGAGTAATACCACTTACCTGAGACTCATATGCAATGCCAGGTCCTGAATAATCCGATCGTGTTTGCCTGTAGATGAGTGCTTACCCAACCAGCTCGGGAAGCTGGGAAACTGAGTCATGTAACCCCTCATTAACTCTCCTGGAAGAACACTGGCATAAATGGCCTGAAAAAAAAACAAATTGTAGCTCACGATTTAAATTCAGTACAAAGTTGATTCCCTAGCAGCTAAGTATAAAAATCCTCAGCCAGTCTCTGGAAAATGAAGCAACACTGTCCCACGTACCTAACAGTCTCTGGAAAATGAAGCAACACTGTCCCACGTACCTAACTTAACTCCAAGGAGTCTCTGGAAAATGAAGCAACACCGTCCCACGTACCTAACCTAACTCCAGGGCATCTGGGCCCTTTCCTGCTGTCTCTGATCTTTGGTATGGGAAACTTGTCCCAGAGAAAACAAGTGATTACGGTAAACACCTTGGTCCAAAACATGTATGGCCCACACAGAGATCATCTTGCCAACTCATCAGCCTCAACCGAATGATCTCAATGTACCAGTTATCTCATAGACGCCAATGTTACAGAAAAGACTGTTTAAAGGAATGTGATTGTCTTTAACATAAGCTATTGATAGCATAGGTGGATCAAAGCATGGAAGGTCTAATAATTACAGAATTAACTAAACTGACACAGAAGAAAGTGAAAAATGTATCCTAGGATAGCTTCTATATTCAGGGTTTTCACTTTTTTAAAGGCTGGAATTAAATATAAATTTTGTATCTTGCTTTATACTCTCTCATAAGCATTTTTTCATATTAGATAATCTTTACAGATAATTTAAAGTTAGCATAATATTCCGGTCAAAAGGACTTACTATAATCAATCATTTTCCTATTGACATAGAGATTTTGGACATAGAGATTTTGTCCAATTTTTTGCCACTGGAACATTTTTGTGCATTAAGTTTTTTTTCTGTGTTTAATCTGACTTAAGATAAATTCTCAAAGGTACAATTATTAGGTTAAAAAAATGAACACTTTTAAAACGTAAGAGAAAGAATCCTTTATATCCAGAATGAGTCCTTCTTTTTTGTTTTCAAACAATATATGGGTAGAATTAAGAGAGTAGGCCTTTGGAAGTCCCTTGCATATTACTCAGGCCAATTATACAGTATAAATATGCAAAACTCAAATAGAACAAATAATACTCTTAATTATGAATGTCTGCAAAACTCTATTTTAAATAAAAGATATCGACCTAAATAAAGTACCCAATATTTAAGCTCCCTTTTTAGCAAGGAAGAAGAAAATCTCAATTCATGTATCAGAAGGTGGCTGCTGACCTGCCCTGGCTGAACTTCTTCAAGAAGAAGCTACTTAGTTAATCATCTAGGAGCACCAAGAACGGCCAAAAAAAAAAAAATAGGCAAAACAGAACAAACATAACTTTTGACTGACTTACATCTTAGTTATAACCAAAAATCAAACATCTCTATTTCCATATGGCCCTTTACATAAAAACATTTTGAACCACTAAAAACCAAGACTAGATTAAGAAACAAACAATAGTGACCATAGAGTGTTTTAATCTATAACGGATTATATTTTTGCCATAAGAGCCATATTATTTATTTGATATTTCAAATAACTACAGGAGCTAAAACTACATTGTTCTCTTGAACTGAAGCAGAGTCTGCACTTTAAGGAGAGCCCTATGCTTACCTGTGTCGGCAGAAGACTCCAGTTTTGCCTACTCCGGATCTGACGGTCCACTAGGTCACCGTCGCATATGCTATCTGCCGCTCTGCTTAAAAGCATCAAGTGCTTTTTCATGTCACCCCTGCAGAATAAAAACCAGTCTGCATTATACCACTGTCCACAGTGCACACCCGTCCCTCTCGATTATTTGGCCTTCCCAATGCTGGTAGGGAACTAAGTCCACCCCTCACTAGCTCTGAACACTCACCCTGCAGCTACAGGCTTCACATGTAAGTAGTTCTCCTGGACAAAGAGGGGCGCTATTGAATAATCATGAAAAAAGAGATCTGATTTGTCCACAAGTGACATGTGAGCAGTCTCCTCTCCAGTTGCAAACACTTTCCGGGCTACATCAAATGGGCCCTAAAAACAAAGGAACAGACGCTGACAAAACCAAATGCTGGCAAAGATGTGGAGCAAGAGGAACTCTCATTGCTGGTTGGAACATAAAACTGTACAGTCAGTTTGGAAGTATGGAAGGCAGTTAGAAAGTTTCTTACAAAACTGACGTACCCTTACCCCGCTATCTAGTAGTAGTGCTCCTTGATATTTACTCGAATGAATTAAAAACTTATATCACACAAAAAACCTGCACATGGATGTTTACAGCAGCTTTATTCATAACTGCCAAAACTTGGAAGCAACCAAGCTGACCTTCAGTAGGAGCACGGATAAACTATAGTGCATCCAGGTAAAGGAATATTATTCAGCACTAAATGAGCTATCAAGCCATGGAGAAACTGTAAATGCATATTATTAAGTGAAAGGAGCCAATCTGAAAAGGCTACATACTGTATGATTCCAACTATATAACATGTCAAAAAGGTGAAACTTTGGAGATAGTAAAAAGATTAGTGACTGCCAAAGGATGGGGGAAAGGAGGGATGAATAGGAAGAACACAGAGGATTTTTAGAGCTGTGAAACTCTTCTATATGTTACAATGGTAGATACACATCATTGTACATTTGTCAAAACACATAAAATGTGCACCACTGAGAGTGAGCCTAAAATGTAAACTACAGACTTTGGGTGATAATGATGTATCAATGGAGGTTCATCGAGTGCGACAGATCTACCACTCTGTGGGGGATGCTGATAGTGGATGTTGTTGTGAATCTATAATTGCCCTTAAAAAATGTATTAATTTAAAAAAAATGAGAAGGAAAAACGACTACTTAATCATTGTTCTAACCGTAATAGATCCTGACTAGTGACTAGATGAAATAGAACACAGAGATAATTGATAAGACTTCTAGTTTCAGAGAGGTTAATAAATCATAAACCATTTAAAACAGATTATTCTGAGCATTTCTAAAACCATTAAAAACATAAATTAAATCCATACATAAAGGACCCTGAAAAAGCCATTTTATAATTCCTGAAGCATGTATAATTTAAAACTTCTCAAAATTTACAATACACATTAATAGTTTTTGAGGAAAAATTCATTTGAATTACAGACACTTTTAACAGCGGTCTCTATCTATTATAAATATCCATAGGTTCTACAGGTGTGTCAAGGAACTATAGAACCAGAGTTAACTAAGAAGTGGAAATTTATTTTACCAGTTTGATATCCTTTTTGGCTCTATGAGAATCAGCCTTGGCCTGGTCATAGGTTAGCGCCTTACTTCGTGCACACCACATACTCAGATTGTGTAAAACCTGAAAAGATCAAAGGCAAGACACTGACAAGATGGGAAAATACCTCTGGTCCCCCAACCCAAAAGTCTGATGGCGTTAACTTAAAAGCATCATCAACTGTAACATAATATATATTTAATTTACCTGTCTGATATCTTGATTGGCTCCCAAAATTATTTCATTCATAGCTGGAGGAGGAATCTTTAAACCCTCTTTAAATGCAATAGACATCATCGCACCCTAAAAATAACCAAGGAGAATCTTCAATAATGTTTTTAACTTGCCAGATATTTAAAAATACTTTTAAAATTGACCCCTAAATAAATAGGATAGTGCGATGGAAAAAAGAATTCCAAACATCATACCTTTATCTGTTCAACCCGAGGTCTTTGAAAACGAAGGTCAAAACAATAATGAACCAAAGAGCGAATCTTGGGATGATTTCTATCGTTGCACATACAAATAATGGGAATTTTTGTATGTTTTATCAGGCCAATTAATTCCTGAAATGCAAATTTGCAACAACCAAATAATTACTTAAAAAACCCAAACACCACACAATGTATGTATTTTTGGTTTTAAAAACCTACTCAGCAACATGCCTTAATTACTATAAATGTCACAACATGATAATTAGTTCTTTGTATAAAAAAAAAAATCAACAATAAAACTGCAAAAATGCAATGCTCTCATTACCTGAATTCCTCCCCTGTCTTCCGTGCCCGCCATGCCATCCACTTCATCCATGATGAGAGCGTGTTTCGTGCTTACTGAATGGGCTGCTCCACCTGACCCATGTTGAGGAGCCATGGGATGGAACAGAAACAAAATAACAGCTGTTCAAACACTGCTACTTTATAAAAAAAATAATATAAATAATTTTAAACTGTTAATGTAGGTCCATGGTACTAAATTCAAAAGTTACAAGAGTGTGTGCAGTGAGAAAAAATTCTCTCTTCCATCCCTGCCACCTAGGGTACCCAGTTATCCTTTCCACAGGCAAAGAGTATGAACAGACTCTTGTCTATCTTTTCATAGGTATTTTATATATACTAAAAATGTGTGCATAAAAATATACCCCTTGGTTTGGTCATTTAATATATTTTTGTGATCTGTTCCTTATCTGTAGATATAGAACACATCATTTTCAAGGCTGTTTAATGTTCCATTTTACATACGTATCATAGTTTAATCTCTATTAATAAAATGTGGAAATGCTTCCAATCTTTTGCTATTATAAATCACATTAAGAGAATATCCATATATATGCCATTTTACATATATACAAGTATTAACAATTAACCCAGGAACTGGAATTTCTGGGTTGAAGGATCTGGGTAACTTAACTTTGAGAAATACTGCCAGATTGCTCTCCAGAGCTGTACCAATTTACAGCCCCACCAGCCATGTATAACTGTGACGTTCTCTGAACAACTTCTTTTTAACAATAATTTTCTACCAACGAGTACCAAGAATTCAGGTGACCATGCAATATGCCAAAGGTTCTAAAACATACACCATTTAGTCTGCAATTTGGGCATCTTATTGTCCCCATAAGCTCTGGCCATACCAGACCACTAGCTACAAACTCAACACAGTGGTACTTTCGCACTGTCTTTTCTCCTTCCCTACTATTCTTACTTGAAATAACCTCTTCCACCCATGAACCATTCTATTTCTCATTCTTCAAGGCCCTTCAAACAAATGTCACCCTTTTATTGGTAGTTTTTCCCAACACCCCAAATGGAATCACTTCTTCGTATACAGGCCTCTATCATTTCACTGATCATGCTGCATTACAGTTATTTTTCTACCCCTCCTCACAGGATTCACCTGTGAATATGCTAAAATCATACGCAAAGTACATAAATATACCCATATACGCGTTTTTATCACATTCTCGGAAACCTCTAAGACCTTAAGAAAAAAAAGGTACCTATCGTCCTCTAAGAGTTACACTGGAGGCTTTTCTTATTCTCTCATTAGTCCCAGGGTTTAGAGGGTGTTTGACACATAGTAGTGTTCATTACTGGCTATGGAACATTCAAATGAACTTGTTTTTCTCACATAACCAAAGAAAACAATTCAAAAGGCCACATACTTGAATAAAAGCCTCTGATGCTGGTATTATTAAGTGACTCAGCAACAATCTCCTTCAAACTGTTCTTACTCCGAGTATCACTTGCATTCAGTTCCACGTAGCTATATCCCAATTCCTAATCGAAATATTGGAAACCATTACTATCACAATGTAAATTATTAACGCCCCCCCACCCAAAATAAAAAGAAAGTTAAGGAAGAAAAAGGGTAGCAAAATCACATAAGGAATCATAGGAAAATGATAAAGTATTCTAACAGACAATAAAGTTAACTATAATATGCCTCACAATAAGACATTTTAAAAATATCATACACATGCTTACCAAATACACATAAATACATACACACAAGTTTGGTTTTAAAACCTTAGCTGATAAATCACTAACCTGGAAGAATATATTTGAGTAAGTAATTTTACTCAGTTTACTACTTAAAGTCCTGAAAAGAATTAAATATAACCATGTCAAGATTTAATTACATTATTATAAGATACCAAAATGTAATTCTTGACACTTCGAGATAAATAATAAAGTTAAATCATTCTTTGTCAAACTATCCCAACATATAATCTTCCTATCAAATAACGATAAATCAAGTTATTCTCATTCATTTACCCCAATTGATCATTATATTGATCATAAGGCATTATAAAATGCCTTAATTGAATTCCCCCTCAAATTAATGACAATAAAGGGAGCAAAGAATTATGACTGTTAACAGTACGCATATTTAGTATAGACAATTCTTACAGGGTATATATGTGTCTAATAAGGGTCTATATTGTCTATAAAATAATGCACCCAAGGACTTAGTACGTCGCCTGGTACACAGGCAGATATTACCTACAATTAGTTATAAATATTAAAAAAAGAATGAAAATGACAGATATCCCCCAAACCCCAAAGCAAATTCTAATGATTTGATTTCAGAAAAGTATATACACAACAGGTTAAAAAATATACATACCACATACATAACCACACACACGCGTATCTCCTACACATGCCCACTCCTATGTTCCCTTTCCAACTGCAGCACAACAGAACACCCACCTGACAGACCAGAGAGGCTGTGGTTGTTTTGCCAACACCTGGAGGGCCTGAGAGCAATGCTGCTTTAAAACTAGAGCCATCATCTTTGCCGGCAAATTTACCAAACTTTGCTGCAAGGAAGAAAGAAGTTTGTGCGCAAACTTAGCACTGAGTCCTTCAGTTTAACTGTTCTAGATTTGCAGAATGTTTCCTACCAAATATAAACAATAGTTTCCAAAACACTTAGTAAAATTCTACTCCCTATATCACTTCAAACCCAAAACTAAAACTCATTAACTTTAAAACCCTGATTTGAAACAATAATTTTATGACTACCTTTCCTACAGAAGCACAGGTCATGGAGCAGACTGGGTGCCAATCCTAACTCTCGCTATCCTGACCCCAGCACTCATCAGCTTGGAGAACTTCAGAAGTGACTTAACTCCTCTGGCCCATTGTCTCCTTTGCAAAATGAGGGGAACAATAAGAATGTGCCTGGTAGGGACGCAGTGAGGATGAATGTGCTGAGCACAGAGCCCGGCATCTCAATGTATGTTAACGAGCACGGTCATGATCACAAAATGAAAAAATGAATTAAAGATGTGTCTGCAAAATCTTGCACAGCTCAACTCTAGAGCATTCTGCCTGCCTTTATCACATGGGTGCCTGGCACATAAAGGGTGCTCAGTACATACATACAGACTGACAGTGTTGAATGTACTGTAGGTATATGGGAGAAGGGACTATAGCTCACTTGAAGCCTTCAAGTATTCTCCAGGCACACGAAGCACTTATCTTCCCTTTTAGGGCAGATTTTATGTAGTTTTGAAAAAAGAGACTCAACTTAAATTTAACCCTGTATCATTACAATCATATTATCTGTCATAAATAAAATAAACTGGCACCATCAGCCAATGTCTAGTGGCCATCTAAACATTAATAACCCAGTCATTGCCTTGGAAATTCACTGTGATGCTCATTAAATTTTCCTTTATTTCTTACACAATATCCCCAAAGGCAGCAGCTGAAGCGCAAGAAACTACTACCGACATTTGTGATCTGAAACCTCCAGAAGTATTTTGGACATTAAATATATACTGCAGGTGTTACTATTCCATAACAAATACGTGGTGAAGAAGCACAGAAACTAGAGAAGCTCAGGACCCCCAGGCCTCCCGTAAGCAATATGCTACCGGGGTTTTTAGGCTGCCTAACCTGTAAGCGTGCCTCAGCTTTTTATTGGCACCTTTCTCACAATCTCTTTGGCGTTCTCAGCAGCCTTGCTCTCCCATGTCTTCAGGCCTTGGTACATGTACTCTCTCCCACTCAACACTCACCGCTCCCTTCACCTAGCCAACTCCTACTTGGTTTCCAAGTCTTAGCGTAGATGTCCCTTCCTCCAGGGATGGGAGCACAGACATCCCCATTCCTGACCACACACCTCCACCCCCTTAACATCTAAATTTACCCCTATAATAGTACCTAGCACATTACATTTTAATTGCTGGTTCATATATGTCTCCTCCACTGACTGAGCTCTAGGGGACTGTGTTTTGCTCACAACAGTACCTCTGGGGTCTAGTATAGCACCTGGGCTTAGAGCAGGCTCAGTAAATGCTTGCTGAGAGATGAATGAACTAACCATTAGACTTCCTCACGTATGAGCAACTAACTGAGCAATAACATGGTGACAGACACACACAAAAATGAATGAAGCCGGAAAATCACCGTGTTTCTTATCTTCAGATGGTCTCTTGTGCCAGTTTTGGAGCCAGCGTAGAAGTTTGTTGGCACAGCTCTGGTCACCTTGCTGTCCAATTATGGTCTTGAGTGAGGTTGGCTTATATTTATCAACCCAGAGCAAATTTTCCACTTTGTTTTCACTGCTGTCATCAGCCCAATTCCTAGCCCAGCTGTTACCGCCTGTGTCCTCAGCCTCCTGCTCCTTGAAGTCCAGGCCTCTCCGAAACACACTTGTTTCCTTTTTTACTGAATTTAGAGAGCTGCCCCTTTTGGGAGTCAGTCTGCTCCTTTTGGATTCTGACTCCTTCTTGGTTGGACTAATTTTTCTTTTTCCTTGTTCATTTTTTTGTGGTGTTCTTTGCAATCTGGACTTTCCTTTATTCATCTTAAAAATGGGAAAAGTGAGGAAAAAAGAAACCTGGTGAGATAAAGAATTTCTACCCTGATAAATGTACCCTAGAGGGCAACCTGAGATATCCAAGCAAACTCCCCAACCTGGGTTTGCTTCTTCACAATGGCCCTGCTGTTTGTGGAAATCACCACCTTCCAAACTTTAAAAAATTAACAACAAACACTGAAAACCGCCCAAATGCAAATTTTTAAAGTGAGAACATAGCTTTTAAAATAATAAGTAATCTATTATCAGTTTGAAAAAAACAAGGTAAAGGATTAAGAGACTTTGTATCAGTTTTCTAACTAGTTAAAAGTTAATGCTTCCAATAACTATGCATGGTGTCAGGTGGGCACCAGACTTAGCAGAAGAGTCACTTGTAAGTTATGTAAATGTCTAACCAATGTGCTGTACACCTGAAATTAAGATAACATTGAATGTCAACTGTAATTGAAAAATTTAAAAAAAATTTTTTTAAGTTAATGCCTCCACAAAAACTTGTACACAAATGTTCACAGCAACATTATAAATATATATACAATTATTATACCCCAAAAAAACAGTAACAACCTAAATGTCCACCAACTGATAAGCAGATAAACAAAATGTGGCCTATCCACACAATGGAATATTAATCACCAAAAAAAGGAGTGCAGTAGTGGTATATGCTTCAAAGTAGGTAAACCTTGAAAACATTATGCTAAGTGGAAGGAGCTGGACACAAAGGGCTACGTATTGCATGATTCCTTTAAATGTCCAGAACAGGCAAATCCATAGACACTAAGTATAGCAGTGGTTGCCAAGGGGCGGATATGAGGACTGACTGCTCATGGGTACAGGATTCCTTTAGGGAGTGATGACAGTGTTCTGAAAATAGATAGTGGTGATGGTTGCACAGTCTCGTGAATATTCTAAAACCACTGATTTATATACTTTAAAAGGGTGGGTTTTGTGGTATGTGAATAATATCTAAATAATAAATTTTGTTGTGTGTGAATAATAATTAAAAAAATTTGTGCCTCTTTACCAGTGAGTGGATGCTAAAATTAGTGGGTGAATATCTTAGGACAAACAAGAAATGAGCATAGTCCTAAAGTATTTCTCTAAGATATTTATCAATTACAAAGGGAAAAATAGTCACTTCGCTAGTGGAGAAACTTGGCAGACATCGACTTACTCAAGTAATCGAGGCTAATATCTCTAATAATAAGAGATTATCAACATCATGTACACCTGCTATATGAGGACACAATATTGCTTCTGTGGTATTCTTACTAAAAATGCATAACCTCAAGCTCATCATAAGAAAACATCAAAGAAACCCGAACTGAGAGCCATTCTACAAAACAACTGACTAGTACTCATCAAAAGTGTCAAGGTCATAAAAAGACAAGAAAAAAATGAAGGAACTGTCATAGACTAGAGGAGACTAAGACACAACTAAATGCAGTGTGGGATCCAAGATTAGAAAAAGAACAATGGGAGGAAAACCGAAGTTTGAATAATATGTGTAGTTTAGTTAGCCATATGGTCTCAGCGTTAATTTCCTGATTTTAGTAACTGTGCTATGGTCACATAAGTTGCTAACATTAAGGAACGCTGGGTGAAGGGCCAATCCAAATCATTACCCAAGATATTTCTAACTGTAATCAACAGGCAGACCACCTGGACAACAGAGCTGGGAATTAAACTTGGGCTACTGGCATCCCTGTGTCCTGCACTTGGAAAAGACCTGTATATAATGAGAATGAATGAAGCTAACACTAGAAGCAGAGAGACAGAAACTTAAAGAGTCCTGAAAGCACTGAAATCTCTAGATCCAGTAATTCCTATTCCAGACCCACCCTGCCCATAGTTTAGTTATGTGTGCCAACATTTTTCCCTTTTGGCTAAAGCTGATATGGGCTGGGTTTCTGTCACAACTGAAAAAGTCCTTCTATTGTTCTAACTGAAAATTAAGTCATTATGCTAATACCTATAATGTGTCCTGTAAAGAACTCTTAGTCAATAACCTTTGCACAAAATCATTGTAAAATATGGAAAATATGGAAAGTTGAATACGTAGATATGGTAAATGCAATACACTGTCCTCTCCCTCTCTCCTCATATTTCTTTGTGGAAGGTAAGGAAATACACTGAACAAGATATCTGGCAGCAGAGTCTTCCAGCTCAAAAGGAAATAGATAGGTTCATATGCAGTAGAAGAAGTTAATCTTTATTTAGCCAACAGGCCTATTGCCACCCAAGAAATGTCTAAGAAACAGGAAAGTTGCTATATGCCAACTTACATAAATCGAGTTCATTTTATACAAACCTCAGCTTCAACTGCTATTTCATATTTGGACTTCTTGCCTGGCATAGTTCGAATCAGATCCAATAGGCCATCTTCATCAATAATTTTTGTCCCCAAAGCTGCTGCCTATTGATCAAAAATGTAAATCACTAAAACCATATTTTAACCATTACTTTCTGTAAAATATATATATATGATTCTAGGACATCTTAATAGATGAAAGACCACATGTGTAAATTAGATAATACTGGAATATTTTTTAAAAACATATTCATAACAAAAAAGTACCATTAAAAAGAAAGAAATGACAGAAAGAATAGTAAGCTGGCACCTGAGGTGTCACATTACCACTTTTCTGAATTACTTTACCTTTTCCTCTCCCCTAGAAAAGGCAAAGTCACTAGGGCCTAAGTTCAGCTCTTCATTCCCTCTCCCAGCATCACTCATCTGGCAGACATTCTCTCCCACCCTCTTCCCTGCTAACGGAGCTCCAATCTGTCCATCTCCAAGTGATAAATTATGATCGCTCTCGGGCAAGCACGAAAGTCCTCACTTATATCACTAACTGGCCACGTGACAGCTCTGAGCAATGAAACTTAAGTGAAATTCTATAAGAGGTGTTTCTAGGAAAACTTGTAAGGCCAGTGACGGCTAGTATGAAATCTTACCCCTTCTCCCTTTTTTCTGCCTTGAATGTGCACCTGAATGCCTAGAGCTGCAGCCACCTCGCAACACAAGGCAACATGCACAAAGACTAAAGCTAACACATAAGGACGACAGAGGTAGAGAATGGAACTAGCCTAGTTACATTACTGGGCTGCTGAGCCATGCCCAGGAACTGCCTACCTTTGGAATTCTTGTTAGGTAAGGAAAGAAGTAGTTATTTGTTTGAACCAAGGTTAGTATTCTGTTACTTGGAGCTAAACACAATCCTACTGACACACCTAAGAGCTCTAATAAAAAACTTAAGATGGAGTCTACTCAAGCAGACATAGGAACACTTAAGACTAGAAGAAACAGAAAACTGCATTTGCTTCTATCTTCAAAAAAAGATTTAAATTTAAATTAGAATACTACACTGAGAAAGTCAAATAAACAGGAACTATGCTTTCAATTAGAAAACCAAAATCCTGGGATTGAAGCCAACAATATTTTTATGAAGAAAGAGTCTAGGAAGAAATTACTTTTCTGTAATTTTCTTCTCTTAATTCTGTGTAAAGGGTATTACTACAAATGGTTGTATCAAGAGCCTGCTAAGCAAGCAGGCTAATTCATTGTATTGAGAATATAGCTGCACCCACCTTATCACTCTTGGACTGTCCGCTATCACGACCCATGACAAGGTAGTTTGTTTTCTTGCTGACATTTCCAGTTACTTTTCCTCCATAACGTTCAATTAAAGACTTGGCTTCATCTCTTTCAATGGACTCCAGCACTCCTGTGATTACAAATATAAGGCCTTCCAAGCAATTTTCAGCTCCCTAAAAACCAAAATGTTCAAGCAGAGAGGAAATTACATGGTAGTTTTCCAAAGAACTATTTGGCATCAAAACTTCAGTAAGTTGATTTTTCTCATTTGACATCATAAATAGTCTCGGCATGAAAAATTTGCTGGAAATTTACAGCAAATAAGCAGAACCTGAAATTAAATCCTGAGACATTCTTATGTAGGCTAACATTGAATAAACTTATAAAGCCAGAAATGAAATATATATATTTAATATGGTTAGTGAACCTTATTATAATTATCTATTCATACTATTTTCATTTTTTAAAAAATATTTAAACTACTAGTTACCTTGTATAACTTTAAGTAAACTAGATGCAATCTTTCAATAGAAATTCTTGGTATTGTTAAGAAGGGAAAGTTTCAATTCCAAAAAGCTAAACAAGTTTGAATTCCTGCCCTTCTCTCTGTTGTTTGCCCTATGAGAGTACATTCAACAACTTGTGCATAACTTAAAGGCAAGATCATATTATCTCTCGGTTGGCAAGATAACTTCAAAACACAAAAGACACTGGCCAAAGACAGCAGGATGGAAAAGACATTTAATCTTAATTGGAACTGTGTATAGTTACAGACTTTAAAAAATTTTTGCAATGGTTCAATAACATGATACAACCAAGTAAAATGAAAATTATGCAAACCATTCCAAGTTACTTATTACTCTTTGAATAGAGAATCGAGATCGACGCAGACTTAAAACAGGCCTGAAAAGAAGCTAAACAAAATTAAAAGACTGCTGCAATACAAGTTCAACCCTTCGCCATCCAGATGAAGACCCTTTCTTAGGGGGAAAAATAAGTATGAATCTGCTTGGAGAAAAAAGGTTTGACTAACAACATCTCAAGATCCCTTAAAGCCTTATGATTCTAGGATTGAAATGATCAACTCTACAGGTACTTAAACTCCTCTCAACAAATTCAAAATAACCTTATAAAACTACACGCAAGCCCCTATCCCACACTCTAAACCTTCTATCATCTCTTGAACTATCACCCGTTATGGCTCTGAGCATCTTTTACTTATCCAATCTCAGCATTTCTAGCCTCCACTCTAAAACTCTCACTGTAGAACGACCTGATATCCTCGACCTCCTCTCCGACATTGCCCCCACTGCCTTATCTTCACTAAAACCTGAGTATTCCCTAAGGCCACCACTTTGCTTCAAGTTGTTTCAAGCAGAGGCTCTCATACATCTTGTACAAGAGGCAACACTGGTATCTTCTTCTGGAGCCCTATACAACCACTAGCCCTGTAGGCTCGTTCCCTCGCCCTCTTTATTATTGGAGGCACTAGTCCTCACATGCAGTCTGAATGCCTTCCCTTCTACCCTCTCAGAAATCTCACATTACATTTGACTATGTTTCTTTTTCTGGTGTATCTTCAATCTCTCCCTTTCTGGTAGATCTATCCCATCAGCAAAAATCATGCTTTAAAGTATCTCTTATCTTAAAAATACTCATATTTTTCCCCTAAAACCCATCTTCTATTCATTTATAGCTAAATGTCCTCTCTCTCCTTTCCCCCTTCACAACCAAACTTATCAAACATATTATCTACTTGTGCTACCTCCATTTTATCTTCTCTCACTCACTCTTCAACGCACTTCCACTAGGCTCTGCTTCCACTATTCCATTAAAACTGCTCTTGCTGAGGCGACTAAGGACCATTCATGTTATTAAATGCAATGGACAACTGTCAGTCTCCTCTTACTCAATGATCTTAAAAATATTCTCTCTTTCCTTTGCTTCTGTGACACGACCCTTATCAGACTTCGTCCTATATTTGTGGCTTCTTAGTTTCCTTTTCGGTTTTACCTTTCTGTACTTCATGAAGAAGCTAGACCTAAGGCCCTCTTCTCTTCTCATTCTGTACTGTTTCCCTTCAAACATTATCTACTTGCCAATAATGGCCAAGCTTTTACATCCCATCTTGAATTCTGTTCTGTGCTCCAGTCCTACATAGCTCTTGTCTACTCAATATCCCTGCATGGATATCTCACATACATCTAAAGCACAGTATGGCCAACAATAAACTCATTAACTCCACAAACCAGCTCCGCCTCCAGTGGCATTGGTATCCACCCAGCTACTCATGCGATAACGAGGAAATCATCCCTGATTCTCATTTTTTCTCAACTCCTCCTTCCAACGATCACCAAGTCCTATAGATTTTACCTTTTCCATTGAAACTACTTCGTTTTTCAGCGTTCACTGCTACTACCCTAGACAAGTCTCTATTATTTCTCACCACCTCTCCAAATTGATCTCCCTATATCTATTCCTGCTCACTCCGTTGCACTCTATATACTCGGCAGCCAGAGTGTTCTTTTAGAAATGCAAATCCGGTGAGGTTATTCCCCTACTTATGACTCCTTCTCTTAGGCAAAAGTCCTAAACATTAGGCCCTGCAAGATGTGGCCCTATTTACCTCTTTGCTTACTCCCATCCCTTGGTCACTATGCTCCAACTATACTCTCTTGCTTTTAATTCTTCAAACATACCATTAAGATCTCTTACTCCTCAGGGACATCACACATTCTGGTCCCTCTGCCCAAATCATGTCATCGGAGCTCCTCCACAGCTGGTTAAATCCCTTTCATTCTTCAAGTTTCCATTTATATGTCACTTATTCAACACACCCCACCCAAGGCCAGGTTCCTCAGTTATATTCCCAAAGAGCATCCTGGATTTTTCTCTAATGACACATATATCACAATTATAATTAAATAATAATTTATTTAAGGTCTCTTTCCCGAGTTAGGCCATAAGTAACATGAAGGCAAAGAGCATTAGTCTTGTAACTACTGTATGCCTCAAAGCCCAGCCCTACTGGGGATACTTGTTACTTAAAGGAAAATTTTTCTAAGTATCAAGCAATGATGCATAATATGAATAAATACCCCAAATTTGTAAAGATGGTGACCAAAGCTTTTCTGTTAATTGTAACTATGAATTTTCTGCTGCTGTCAACACGGTGAACACATCTTGGGCCCACAGGCCAAGGGCCCTGAGAGAATGGCAGGTCCTCTCACTACACTTACCTTTGGAATTTCTTTGGAGCCCAGAGCTTTGGGACCTTCTCGATTTAAGAAACTTCGATAAGCTTGATAATTAGTGCGTCTCTTTTCAGAATCTTCAGGACTTACAGACTTTAGAAACAGGTAAAGGAAATTGAACAAAGTTATAAAAAATTCATGTAAAATTAAAAAAACACACCAATAAGCATTAAGTCACTTCTGTGTTTGGTCCTGAAATTAACATTTTTAGCTACATGGGTCCTCTTCAATTTACAAATATGCGGCTTATAAACATCCCTGCATCAACACTAGTCAACCCTCTCCACTCTAAATGCACACATCTCAGGACAGATTAGAGGCATACGCCAAGTTGCCAGCCCCAAGAAAAGAAATCAAACGAGCATATTTCAAATATTCATTTAAGTTTTAAATTCTATTTCAAAATATATCCATGTGTATTTTACGGGAAAAATTATTAATTTTTCCCCAAGTAAACCCGATGACACAAGAAGCCATCCCATGTTTACCCTATGACTTTGCACACCCCTAACACAACCTAAATGGGCCTATACCCCTGGGGATATAAGCACTGCAGTCTGAGAATTCGTATAAACAGCTAACTCAAACAAGGGGCAAGCTTTACTCCAAAAACTAGCACATTCTATACGCCACCATTCTTCCTTCTAGGTTTAATCTCTCCTACTCAATTTATCTCAGGAGATCTTTACCATGTGTATGTCTCAGAAAATCATGGGGAAATTTTTCAAATTATATATCCCTGGACTCACTCCAAGTTTCTGATTCAAGAACTACTGTAAGATGGTCTCCGTTGTTTTTCCTACTTCCTATTTTACATTATTTTTAACATGTAAGCCATCTCAAATACCTTTGAGAGTAGATGAAATATTACTTCTATACAAAGAAATGATTTAGTCAACAAATAGGCAAGCTGTTTTGGTTATTAGTTAAATAGTCATTACAGGCTGGTTCTTGCCCCTAACTCTTTAATAGTGGTTCTCAGTATGGTGTGCATTCATATCATATGAGCTTAATAAAATACACCTGCTCAGACCAGATGCCTTGGGAAACCATATTTTTAACAAGCTTCGCAGGAGATCCAATGCATATCAAATTGAGAAAATTATTCATTTATAACAATTCTATGAAAAAAATAATGCTGAATTATAAACACCTTATAAAATAACTATGAAGCATATACGTTTATAAAGTCAAAATTTTCTGACCCAAATAGATTGATTTTATTAAACCGACTTTAATGTTCTTAAAACTGCTTAAGTAAAAAGTTCTCTAAATCGTTTCTATTACAACTTTGAAAAATACAGTGGAGAGTAACAATGTCACTTAAAGATTTCTTCTCCTTTAATAAAAATCGACAAGCCTCTATAAACTGAACATGTTTAGGGTACGTGATGAAAAACATTCATTCACCAGATAAATATTTAGTGAAGAAAAATCTGAGACCAAAAAGTTCATTGTTCCCTTTAGCATATTTATGAGCACTGACCACAAACCAAAAAAATGCATCTTGAAATCATCATCATTTCACTGCTCTCCACTAAGAAATGATGGTAATGAGCAGTTAGACAATATTCACTTTTAATTCGAAGGGCCTAGGAGGCTTATAGGAATTGTGCTTTCTCATTGTGATTCTAAGGTGGTTCCAAATTAGAGATGCTAAGAAACCATTCACTTCTCAAACATACATTGAAAACACAGAAAACTTTAAAAAACCATTCTACATTATTTCATGTTTTTTCCTTTGAAAATGATTTCAGTATCACGACATTGTTATACAAGGGCAAAAAGGAGCATACTCAGGCCAAATACAAATAATAATTATTTTAATTTATATAGCACTTAGTATGTACCAGGCATTGTTCTAAGTGGTTTTACATATTAACTTATTAGGTACTATTATTACCCGTATTTTACAAATGAAGAAACCAAAGCAGAGAGAGGGGTAGTAACCAGACCAAGGCTACGATCTGAAACTGACTCGAGTCTATTTCAGAGCCACCATGTTGTTACACTGCCTTTTTTGGCCTGAGAAGACCTAAATTCAAAGCTGGCTCTGCCACTTACCAGCTGGATGACATTATAAAAGTTACTTAAACTGTTTCAGTCCATTTCCTCATCTTTAAAAGTTGAATAATAAAAATAAATAACTCTCAGAGTTGTAAAGATTACATGCGATGTCATAGGTTTTAACACATCTGATACTCAATAAATATTGGCTAATCTAGCTATATCAATAATCTATGCTCTGCAACAGCATCTAAATAAGATTGTATCTTAAAAGTATATAATGACTTAAAAAGTCAGAAAAAAACTTGGGGAAAAAAAAAATCAAACACATATCAACACATAGCCCCAACATGATACACTTTTGGAAAATTTCTACCTCTTTTTTAGCTGGAGAACTTTTGGTCTTCTTAGGAGTTTTTGTCTCTTTCAATTCAATGGCATTTTCTTTTCTTTTTGAGGACATAGGCTCTGTTTCTTTAGAAGAACTCTCTCCTTTTTTTTTCAAAAGCGTCAGCTTGGAACTAGCTTTAGGAGAAGAAGTTTTTCTTATTTTGTAAGGTGATGACTTGGAATACTGCTGGGATTCTTTTGAGCTTTCATGTTTAGTTTGTTTCTTAGGACTGTAGTTCTTCCTTTCATCCAGAAATTGTTCTGTTTTCACTAGCAAGAAAAAATTATGATTGTTGTTTTTGGAAAATGATATCCCATATCAAGATTATTTTTTCATTTTTCAACTGAGTAGCATACAATATCATATGGTGATTTTATAATATCTATATTAAGATTTTAGTTCTTTGGTTTATACAACATTTATTTTTAAAACATTTGTATATTACTTCTTTGTATAACCAGTTCAAATAAAGGGATCTGTTTTTAAATATAAATTACTCATTAATCAAAATAATATGGTAGTCGTCATCTAAGAACATGGGCTTTATTTCAGAAAATCTTCAATGATCTGAAATTTACACAGAGAAAACTTACTGACTAGAATACATCACATAATTTTATTTGTAATATAATCTGAATGTCCCAAATCGTGAGATTTTAAGACTAAAAGGTACATGAACATATTTACTTATAGGGTTAAGACCATCTATACTAGCACTTTGTTATATGCCAGGACCACTAAAAAAATAAAACCTACGACAATCAGTAAGAGCTCAGGTTACCTGGACAACTGTCAGTTAACTCTATGATCTTGAAACACCTAGTTCTTTGTCTTCATATATTAAAGCTCATGTGTTCCACTACACTTGAAAATAAACATGAAGCCAGAAGTTGTAATACATTTTTCACAACAATCATACAGCAGAAGCAGATAGGCATCCTGTGCCAGCTAATATCCAAACAGCTTTAAACGTATCTAAGTAGAACATGCTCCAATATTTCTATAAAATAACGTCTACCTAACAATATAAGGCAATTATTGAATAGAATGTTTAAATAAGGTTACCATATATTTTCTTCTATAAAGATAAATGTTCCAGCTTACTTTTTTACCCCTAGTGTTACCTTTATAAGGAGATTTATGTTTTTCTGTTTTATGTAAATTGGCTTGGACAGATGAAAACGTTTCTCTCTCTTCTTGGTCCTTTCGAGCCTAAGAAAATTTTAAGTGTCAAATGTGACAAATAATAGGAAAACTATTACCACAAAATATATTGTTAAAACTGACCAAAGTTTTAATTTCAGTTTTAATTTTAAGATTAAGGGCCACTTTCCAAAGTAACAGGACAATACAATAAATTTTTACTCATTCATCTATGAGATTTCTGGGGCAAATGAATCATGTTTTATTTTTAATTTTACAGACAAGAAAACATATTGAAAGGGTATAAAAAATACAATTATAAAAAATTATCCCAGTTCTTCCCAACTTGTGAGTTTGGAAATGGAAGCCTTATTTCTGCTTCTTTCATCTTAATTCTCAAGCTGTTAACGTTATGAGGTTAAAAACTAAAATCTAAACCCAAAAGACTAAATTAAAAACAATCTAAAGTTTAAAAGAAAAAGAAGAGAGTACTTTCTCGAAAGAGAAAAAAACGTATCTATTTTCTCTCTACTGCTCCCTCAAAACTCCATTTTATAAAGAGGTCACAAATTGGGGGGTATGACACAGTATTTTTTTTAAAATAATAATAATTTGGATGTCTTTAGATGGAGTAAGGCTCTTCAAATGACAAAGTCCCCACTACCTCCTATTGTCTTACATCTGACTGCTATAAAATCTTTTAAAATAGTCGATATTGATACTGACAATATTAACAGAATGTGATTCAAAATAAATAAGTCTAATATTTTGGAGATCAAGTGCTTGAAAATAATCTTGATGATTTTAAAGATTCCAAAAACTACACTTGGTATCATTTGAGACTGTCCAAATAAAGTTAACTAATTAGAAATAGCAAAATTGTGCTTCCCAGAAAGATATTAATTATCAGTTATTAAACATTAGGTTCCATAGGAATCTTTATAAGCATTATTCTTAAAAAAGTACATAGGAACCCCTCTGTGACAGAGAGTAAGTAAAAGATGCAATTCATTGTTTTGTGAAGAAAGGTTCTGAATGGCTTTGGTTCTATCAACCTCCTTTTGGGAAGAATAAGTTTCTCAAAGAGCTTTTCCAAAAACAATTTTATAAATTAAAATAATTTAGCTTCTTTCTAGAAGAGTTACTCATGTTTATATCTCCAGAGCCTAGACTACAGAGGTATGAAAGGGAACAGATCTATACTATTTATTCAGAGTGCAAATAGCCCAGTAAAATCACCACCTTTTTGTTCTTAGGTTCTTCATCCAACATGGCTAATGTTCTAGCAAACTCTTCATCTTCATGCAATTGTCTCTCCAGCTGCAAAAAGTGTCAACAAAGTGAATTTGTTTGTGTACATGAAAATTTTTAAATGTTTGATTCATGATACTTAGAAGAAACTAGAAAACATTTTCCAGAAAGTAACTTTTGGAACTTTATGACACTTTTCCATTTAATATTGGCAGTCGAGTATCACAGGTTTGTTTAACTAAGTGTATTAGATTTCGGAAGAAATAGTTCTAGTTTTACAGGCATGGTAGATAAATTGAGCATATTTTTAAAGCCATACTTCTCACTTATAAAGTTTGAAATCTATATTTTTTTCTTAATGGTCCTAATATAACACTTATAGATCTATTATTTCTATTTATTTTAAACTCTAGAAAAAGGTTGGAAAAGAATCTCATCCTAATAGAAAAATAATAGTCTGGAGAGTACAAATAAGGGTGAATCTAAGAAATCAAGAAAATTATATATTTTCTTTGCATATGATAGTAAGATACACATAAATATAACTATCCCTTATACCATAAAACTATTTTCAACTATTAATTCGAATGTTATGATTTTTGAAAATTTAAGTCATTATACCAGAAGTTTTCCTAATATGTTGTTAGCACACATTCTAGTTAACTTTGCTGTTATTTTCAAATATTTTCACTTTCAGCAAAATGGAGCTCTTCCTGAAAGAATATATAGCAATGGAATGTTTTTCTCATTATAAACAATAAATGGTTTTATGCCCCCTGATAAAATGACCTAATGCAAATTTGTTTGAACAAAGTTATTCAAACAAATATTTGTTTGAGTCACTATGTTATTTGAACAAATGAAAGGACCTCAAAAACCACCCAATCCTACTTAGAAATTGGCATAAGTCTGACGAGAATATAGTAACCAAGCCTTCTGTTTATAAAATGTACTAACTTAAGCTACACAGAACTATAAGCACGCCAGACAAATGCACATCAATACATTCTCTGCTATCTAATATTTCTTTACCAAAAGTGAACTGCTGAACTGATAAAAATAATATGAAAATCTTCATCATAAAAAGGTCAAACTCTGAAACTCCAGTGGCCCTTAAGGATTTCTGATTGAATCTTACATCATTTTTCTAAAATTCCATACTATATAGTATGTTTACAATAAGGAGGATTCTAGATGTTTTAGAACAGGGGTCTCTAACCCCCAGGCTGTAGACTGGTATCGGTCTATGGCCTGTTAGGAAATGGGCCACACAGCAGGAGGTGAGTGGCAGGTGAGTGAGTGAAGCTTCATCTGTATTTGCAGCCGCTCCCCAGCACTAGCATCACCACCTCAGCTCTACCTCAGATAATTAGGCATTAGATTTTCATAGAAGTACTACTGGTCCCTGGTGCTAAAAAGGCTGGGGACCGCCGTTCTAAATGACAGAACAGAAGAAATTTAAATACTTCCATTAGAAATTCATTATTGGTGATTATAGCATCATTAATACAATGTTTAGTATGTAGATGGTGTTTAACATACTGTCTAAATACCAATTTACTGATTCAGATTATACACTAAATGAATAAACAAAGAGACGAAAGTGAGGGGAAAAGAGAGCAAAAAACTTATCTTAAAGGGCATAGTTAACACCCTAAAACTTCTTCATCAGAATAATAAATTACCCAAAGAAGATTCTAAAAGAATGTAATAGAAATGAAAAAATAGGGAATTGTGATAAAGTACCGCACCTGGTTTGGAATGGATGACAGGTAAGCCTTCCGTATCTGGGACAGATAAGGAGAAGTCAGGTCTCTAAAACTTACTTCATAATCTTACCTAGGCCATCTGTTCTATCTTGAGTTGTGTAAATACTTGGTCTGTAGTTTATACAATTCAGTGTAATCAAATAAGATGGAAAAAATTTTGAAAACACAAACTATAAACTGCCAAATAAAAAAAATGTGAACAAATCAGATAGATTCCAGGAGACTGGAATACTCTTCTCACACAACAATATGTCAAGCACTAAAATGAGCACTGATGTCACAATAGTTGAGTGAGACATACACAGCCCTGGAGGGCGCAATTTACAGCTTATATATAAGAAGGCACTTAAATAGCAATTAAATGTTAAAAGTAGCTACAATGGGGTATGACAGAGTATATGTAGAAGGGATTCTATTAGTTTAGGAAATATGAAAAAGTGACACTTAAGCTAATAAACAAGAAAGGTATTCAAACAGTAGGTACCACTGTCTGCAGCCTCTGACAGAGATGAATATTCCTCCTCGAAATACTTTCTTCTTTTGGCTTCCATAAAGTACCAAGCTCTCATTTCCCTACTTCACTAGCAACTCTTTTTTCTCCCTTGCTGGATCATCCTCCTCTTCCTGACCTCTAAATGTTAACAGTGCCCCAGAACTCAATCCAGAGATTTCTCAGTATTTACATTCTCTCCCTATGATTTCACTCAGTTACACAGATTTTAGATATCACCCGAATGCTAGTGATTCCCAAATACACATCTTCAGCTTAGTTAGACCTTGCCCGAGTTCCAGATTTCACTATTGAACCACCCACTCCACATCTCCATTATGAAGCCTATTTGGGCAGCTCAAGCTTAACATGTCCAACACAGAATTCTTGATTTCTCTGCACCAGTGTTCCAGTCTTAACAAATGATATCACTATTCATTCAGTTGCTCAAGCCAAAAAACATGGAATCTTCTTCTCCTTTCATACCTTTCATTCAATCTATCAGCGACAACTTGAAGGTTGCACTTTCAAAGCACACAGATGATGGCTGCTTCTCACTACCTCTTCTCATTACTACCCTGGTGCAAGCCGACGTCATCACTCACCTACCTATCTTACCATAACAGTCTCCAAACTGATCTGCTTTCGCTCTTGCCCCACCATGGTTTATTAGTCTCACGGCAGTCAGAATAATTTTCGTTTAAGATCATTAAGTCATGTCACTTATCTATTCAACACTCCAATGGCTTCTTATTTAACGGAGACTAAAATCTAAAGTCCTTACCAGCCAAGTCCTTTTGGTAGGTACTAAGAATCTTTTGTGACTTACAAGATTTGCTGCTAGCCATGTCTCCAAACTCATCAAACTCAAATACTTCTACTTCAGGATGCTTGCACTTGCTGTTCTCTGTTTAGAGAAAAACTTCCTCCAGGTAACCAGCCCCATGGCTTGCCATTATCACTTCATTTTGTACCCCAATATCACTTCCTCAGAGGGATCTTCCTAACTCTCTATTTAAAACAGTACTCATAACACTATGGATCACCCCAAAAGTATCTTTAAAATTTTTTTTTTAACTGCAATATCCTTAACACCTAGAACTGTGCCACTCACTTCAGTAAGTGCTCGACAAATATTTACTGAATGAAAATACAGGTTACCACTCAAGAGAGCGCTCCGAATTGGAAACACACTTAAGGATCATCAGCATATACATGCCAGTTAAAGCCAAAGATGTGAATGAGATTGTCCACAGTGAAAAAGAGATAGGAGCAAATTAAATTGTTTTAACCATACTGATGGTGGCGTCCATTAAAAAAAATTTAGTAAGAAATTTCTAAATAAGTTATTATCCCATTCTCATCATTTGTCTTTTATAGAAATTCAGATTTTTATATATTAGATTTTAACTTTTTTTACATACAACTCTTACAATGAAGCTCAATCCAAAATGAAATTAGAACAGTCTTGATTGTTTGCCTGGGTAGACTAAATAACAAGTCATAACATCATGTTGTTAATGATAGCTAAACAAAATGGCAATACCTCTGCATCTTCATCAAGTTGCAATTGCTTTGCGATAGCTTCATCATTTAACCTGGAATCATCTGCATTTTGTGAAGGCTATATTTCAAAGAAAATCAAGCAATATTAGCATAAACCTTTAGTTAAAAAATAAGGTGCATTTTCTTCACTGTAGCTGATTAACTACATCAATGAGAGTTGAATTTACCAGTAATGGGTTAGTCCGTCTCAGTGCACCAGCCAGAAAATCATGTTCATGGTAACCCCTTGACCACATCCAATTTCCTAATGAACAAATATTCTTCAGAGAGATGGTTCTCACTCACTTCTACTGAAATGTTCAAGAGAAGTGACAACAACCAAAACCAAACCAAAACAACAAAAACACTTGTAGACTAATGTCTTGGTTTCAGAAGTAGTTCAGAACACTGGCAAACCATATGTGAGAATGATTATATTGTCCTATGGAGGCACTAATGAAATCCACGAATACCACATAGCAGGCTTTGACTCGGGACTACTTTAACTATAATTTAATCTGTATTTTTTTTTCACTATAATTTATCTGTATTTCTGTTGCCTAAATTTCTAAGGAAAAAGGTGACTCCAACATCAGCCAAAGTAGAGAATTTCAAAAGTATCGCAGATAGGCTATGTATATGTTATGTACTTAAAACTTCATTTGGGAACAAATTTATTGTCCAATTTTGTTTGGCTGAGGTCAACTGCAAAATGAGTTTGCATTCTGAGTATTTAATTTAAATTCTAAGAATTAACAGTTTTTTCTTATGATTTAAATGATCTTTTCCCACATTCACATGTAAAAACTAAACTGCGTAATAGTGTAACTTCCTCACCCTCTAAAACAATGTCAGTACATTTTGTTCATAATCACAGGAAAATTATTTTCATTAATAAAATATGTTGACCTATTATAACATCCAAATTTCTCCTCTTATTAATTAATAACAGTGAATGGGGACAAACCATGAACATTCTTGCTTGCATGCAGAGCACTCACCTCTTTTCTTTTGCTTGCCACCATCTTCTTATCTGATCGTTGGACACTTCCAGTTCCAAAATAATCAAGCACTGATGTGGGGGTAAGTTTTATTGGTGATAGAGGCTTATTCTTGGTCTTAATGTTTTCTTCATTCTTTTTCATGTTTGTTGCTCCAAGATAACTATTTGTGGATCCTCCATTCTCTTTTGATTTAGAGGCTGCCTTCTTACACACGAAGTCATCTTCTTCGTCTTAAACGAAATATAACCAAATATTGTTCGATAAAACATCAATTCCAATTATATAAAGCAACCACTTCCACCGGCTTTATAAAAAGTACCCAGAGCTATGGAACGCTAATGATTTTTCTTCCCATCTCTTGAATTTGACAATCATCCTCATATTTACCAGTGCCAGGTCTGTAATACATTATTTCTCCCAGTTACCACAGAAACATATTTACTTACTCATGTATTCAACAAATATTTACTGGGTACCCATTATATGCCAGGCATTGACGATACAGCAGTGAATAAAAAAGACAAAATCCCTGCCCTATGGAGCTTGGGGTCTAGAAGAGGAAACAGATATAAATAAATATAGACTGTCAAGTTATAAGTGCTATGAAGAAAAGGTAAAACAGGTGGAAATAATTAAAAAGTGATGAAGGGCACTCTTTTAGATAGGGCAGTGAGGAAAAGCGTATTTGATAAGCAGCATTTGAACAGAGCCCTGAAATGAAGATACCTCAAGTAAGAAAGTTCAGGCAATGAAAACTATAAGTACAAAAAAAAGGGTTAAGTGAATGCTTGGAAGTCATTGTGACTGCAGTACAATGAAGGCAGTACGTCACAAGAGTTAAGATGACAGAGATAAGGGCCAAATCCTGTAGGACTTTCTAGATCATAAAAAGAATTTTAGGTTATATTACAGAATGGAAATCCACTAGAGAATTTTCAGCAGAATAGTGATTGATCCAACTTAAATTTCCTTTAGAGCACACACTGTCGAAGGGTAAAAGTGAATGCAAGATGACCATTTAGGAAGCTACTATAATCCCAGAAGAAACGTTGAAGGAAGTCTTGGACTAGTGTGGTATTTGCACAGGTGGTAAGACGTTGCCAGAGTCTGGCTATATATTGAAGGTGGACTATCCAGTATCTCATCAAGAGAAACATCTAATTCATCTAGGACTTTAAACACTGTTTTGTTACATTTTATCTATCTAAAAAGTTTCCGTAAGCATCTGGTTTTAAAATTCTCTCAAAGCATTCATGACAATGCTTAGATAATTAAAGATCCCAAAAAGGTACCTTAAAACAGCTTGAGTGATTTGGTCCAGCAATTCACAAGAGAAAAATCTTTTACTTTGGCCTAATAACACCTTCCCCAACCCCTCCCCACCCCAAAAAATCTAAATGCAATCATGAAGACTAGGTCACTGTGGGGGTGGGAGGGTTCACTTTATAAGCTTCGTGTGCAAGGCCACACGTGAGTGAGTCTTACTTCCTCTCAAGTATCCCCCCCTCACTCAACCACAAACATTTGCTAAGAACCTTATGTACCAGGTACTGTGTTATTCCTAGGTGGCTGCCATCTCAAACATGAAAGTATCTAAGATATGTAAAATCAAAATAGATTTAGCCTTACTTTCTAATTATCATATTTATATTAAAATTAAACTATAAACTTTACAAAGCAAAATGCTTAAAGGTTTCTGTTTACTAAATGTAAAAAGTAATCCATCATTTAAAAAGCAAGAGTGTACCAGACATCTTGAAGATGCCCATACAGTTCCCTACAAGCCCACTTTCCCCAAAACTTGCACCTCACCCCACCCCCGCAAGGGCTTCCAATAACCAAGGACATTTATTAGATGGCTCTTTACTCCTGGCCACAACCAACTGGATCAGGAGTGGGCACTTAAACAAGGTGGGGCCAATCTTACCTTAAATCAGATGGCTGAACTAACATGTATAAATTAAGATGCTAAAGGTTTATTCCTGCAATCAATAAGATGTGGCAATGACTTTCTAATAAATTTCCTGTTTGCTAACAATAAGCTAGGTTTTTTTTCTTAACCTGCAACCAAAAGATTTTAATTAAAGCATTGTTTTACTTATCTTTAACTACAGTCAATCTATTTTCAAGTTTAATTAAAGATGCATCCATACCCATAGATATAGACAACAAGCAGATGGTTGCCAATGCTGAGGTGAGTGAATGGAAATTTTAAAAAGTTTTGGAAAACTCAGATAAAAATCTAGAATTCCAGCTTATACTAGAAAGGCAGGAGCTCTGGGGGGGAAAATTCATTTATAAATCTTTCCAAGCACATCATGCTTGATATACTTACCAGATTCCAGTTCAATTCCTATGTTAACGAAAGTTGGAAGACTAGGTTGGTCACTCACATATCTACCTGTTTTCCCTACCTGGCAACCAGTCCTCCTCCATCTCTGCCAAAAGTGGAAAGGTACCTGATTCAGATGGCTTTGCAAAGGCTGGGGAACATGATCTCATTCCACTTCAGTAAAACAGCCACATGAATCACCCATAATAGTCCTAGTAACCATTGAGATGTAATCTTAAACTCCTTTCCTTTTCTCAAAAAAAACAACATAACGAATTAATGTATTATAGAAACTCAAAGAGTTTTTGTTACAATTTATGGCTATTTGAAATCCCTACACTCAGTTAAGCTGTGACATAACAAAACCAGTCACATTCTACAAACAAACTTTTCCACTTGGCAATCAAACAAATTATGCAAAGTATCCTTAAAAGATTCAAAAGAAACAACATTGCTGATATTCTAGCTTTAAGGAAAAAATAAAATAAAATAAGAAAACCATGAAACTGGAGTGCCCTAAGTATAGACAACCAATATATCTCTCCTCAGGCAGTAAGTGCAAAATTAAAAGCATATCTAGCATATATAAGATAAGGCTTCTAACCTTATCTGAGAGCTTATTAAACTTTATAATTTTTACTTGGTTTGCTTTAACTTCAACATCTGTACTTCTGGATGGGAGAGATTCTCTTATTGGAGAAAGAACAAAATTGAATTGTCTCTGTGAAATGACAGCCTTCTATTCTTTTTTCCCCACCTTTATAAATGCCCAAAACACTAACATTCCATCTCCACTACACTTAGCCATTAGCAGTATGACAGAAAATCCCAGAACTGAGTGGACCAGTGAACTACTCTGTTTTCCTGCTATAGTTCTGCCTTAATCACTCAAGAACTTCCTTGCTACCTAAAGTATTGTATCTGTCCTTAAGAATTTAATTCAGACAATATTGATCACTGACTGCTATTTGGTATAGCCTCAGAAAGGGAAACAATAGTATTGTAGATATTTGCAATCCCTAGCTTAACCCTTTCTCCAACAGTTCTGTAAATATTTTCAGATAATAGACTAGTATGAAATTTAGTGAGATCAAGAATTTCTAAGGATATCAGATTTAAAAGACTGTTGGCAAAGGTATAGAGATATGGGACCACCACATACATAACAGTCAGTGATAGTAAATTTTAAAAAATCTTTACAGGGGACAATCTTGCAACATGTATCAAAACCTTACATATGCATACCCATTAATTGGAGCCAGCAATTCCACTAAGAATTTAATAATAAACAAACACAAATGAGTACACAAAAATATATGTACAAAAATGCTTATCACAGCATTGGTTCATTCAAAAGTATGAAGAACAGACAGCAAGAAGGCAAAAAAAGATGAAGAAAAAACTAAGAGATTAACAATTTAGACAAAAAAAGACAGCCTCAAATTTAACATGGACACTGGATATAAAAATAAGTAAATATTGTTTATAAAATGGGAAAACAACCAATGTAAATATCTATTAATGTTCAACCATATAATAGAATTCTAAATAGCAATAGACAATTATAATTTATATCTATATTTACTGACATAAAGGCTTAAATGACCAAAAAAGTGACATAATGGGATGTTTAATGATTTATATCTATTATGTGTATACACACACACACACTTTTAAATTCACAAAGATTTTTAAAAATCAATAAAAAGTTAATTTTTATCTTTGAATAGGAAATTATGTATGGGTGATTTTTCATTTTTTTCTTCCTATGTTTTTTATCTGTATACTTTCTTTTTAATCTCTATCTAATATTTTACAACAAATTGACCACCTCCTAGAAACTCTCTGACCCTTTATCTTTGCGAGACAAAAAAGACTTGGCTTTGGTTTCTCCCTCCTCACCACTTTTCTTTGCATACTTCTTTCATATTGATCAGCATCTCTGCTTATTTTGTCACCAGAATCAGAGGCTTCATAGTATCTTTTTACTTAATTACTATTAATAATAGTTACCCTTATTGAGTATTATACTACATGCCATATTCTACTGTCTCTATAGTATGGCTTCTGAACCAGTTGTCTTAAAACCCCGTTAGCTCTTCATATTTCAAAGGTTATACCAATACATTATTGAGAAAGAAGGCAAAAGAGGCCAAGGATTAGAACAATGCAACTAGGAGCTTGCAAAAGTCATTTAGTAGGTGTTCCTGTGAACATTTTGTGCAAAATAATTATTTTACTATCCTAAACAATGTGTAGAGATTAATATTCCAAATAAAGTTATGGTTGTTTTTCTTTTTTAACATTTGTCCTTGTTTTCTAATGAGCCTAAATTTGTTCCTGCCTTGTCAGAAGCCAAAGGCAAAACATGTTCTCCTCTCCCCAGAAACTTGTAATTAAATAATGAAATATAAATCTAAGTCAAATTTCTGAGACCTATTTGAAAATCATGTGCAACTGAACACTCAGGATTTCTCTAGGCTATCCGTCTTTTTATAAAAATACCATTTATAGTTATTTATATACAATAAACCACATCACCAAGTAAACTAGTATTATCCAACACACAGCAGAGGAACTGCCTGGGAGAGAAGACTGCTTTGCTATTCTGTTAGATACATTCATTTATTTGAAAGAATAATGAATAAAAGAAAGAAAGTATGTGCAGGTCCATATAAAAATCTATTTATAAGCCAAGAAGAAAAAATTCTAATTCTGGAGTTCATACTGCTCAAAGTTTGGGGTTCTGATCTTTTTTCCTTTGGTCTGGACCACACAGAAAGCAAATTAATGGAAACTACGCTATGAGGGAGATCTGGTTAGAGATTAAAAGCAATTTACTTAGCAAAAACTAAAAAGGAATTTGAGTGCTTAGAGCCTTTTTCTACTAAGTTCCTTTTCAATACTTCCTGGAGTCAAAAACACAAATTGTCATTTTGGTTTTGTAAAGAGAATGATTCATGCATGTGCCAAACCTGCAATAAGTATCTGTTAATTAAATGGATGGCAGAGAAACTATTTATGTGGTGAATCAGACATCTTATACTTCAGAATAATAAAATAAAACTTCTAACACTGTTCATCTTTAATCAAGAAACTAGAGATCTCTTGATTCATTACCATCAAATCCTCTTGGAATCAAATGGAGTCAGTTATATTTTAAAAATAAAACTATTATATAATTTGTGAGGTCTAGTGAGGTAGGTGAGCAATGATGAATGAGAAAAAAGTACTGGCTTATGCTTTGGTGTTACCGCCACATAGGTACCGAGTCCCTGTTAGTCACAGTTTTCATGGTTTCAGAATACAACACGCAAGGACAAAGTGGAACATTTTACTACTCTCCTCCTTCCTTCACATCCAGTGGATCTCACAGAAAAAGAAAAAGTGGGAGAAAAAGGCGTGGACAGTTGCCCACAGGTACATTACCCCGAGCTTCTTAAAATTCTAAGGCACGATACAGGCAGCAGAGGAAACCTGGCTGGCCAGAGAGCTAAGGGAGTGGGTCAGACGCGCAATTCTCTACCCCCATTCTCACAGCACTTCTTCACGAGGAGAGACCGCAACGATGCTGGTCTCAGTGCTGAAGCCACGAATAAATCACCTGTTCATTATTTTGTTAGTACTTAATGACATTTTCATAACAGAATCCTACTCCCTTGTCATTCTGGAATACGATCCTGTTTCTCGTAGTTTCTTAAGTGCCTAACAGCAAAGTATGTCCCCAGAAAAAAGTCTGTACATTTTCAAAGATGCTTCAAAACCTCAATAATTATTCCAGATACTCTATAATGCTTCATTATTCACTGTGTCCTTTTCAATTCTCCCTCTCTATATGCCACTTAATCTTTTTTCAGGTCTCATAAGATGCACTATTGAAAGGGAAGTGACGAACAAACTAGGCAAAGACAGCATTTAGCTCTTGTGTTTAGTCAATGTGAATTTGTGGATAAAATTGCTAAAGCAATGTAAGTGACCTTTGATTCATTAAAACAAAGTGGGAGAAATCCCTAAAGATTAAAGCAGCAAGAAATCTTAACTGTCAAAAAGAGAAAAACAGATCCCTAACCACAGGACTATAGAAGAGGAAAGGTTTGGTGACAATTCTGTTCAATAATATCCAAGCAGATCAAAAGGAGAGTATTCAACAGAAGCAGACGGATTCACTGAGAATAAACTATGCTGGTCTAAATCCTCATTTACTCTGAGTTACTAGACTAGTAGGTGAGACGAATACTCGAAAAAGGAATGTCTGGACATCCACCAAATTCTCTTCTGATAGGCTATGGCAGGGTGCCTAACCTCTGTATTGCTGACATTTTGAGCCAAATAATTACTTGTTGTGGGGAGCTCTCCTACATACTGTAGGATGTTTAGTAGCAGCTCTGGCCTCTACCAATTAGATGCCACAGCATCCACGAGTTGTGATGACCAAAAACGTCTCCAGATACTGCTAAAGGTCTCCTGTAAAGCAATGTCAACCTAGGCTGAGAGGCACTGATTCATGCCAAGATGGAGAAATATAAGTAACAATAAGATTTATGCGTAGTAATAGAACAGCTATTCATAAGAAATAGAACAGCTATATTCTGGGTGCTGATAATGGATCGTGTCAATTTTGCAAAAAGTTTATTTTTCCCTTAATACCAAATAATTTTACTAATAATTCAGAAAGAAATACAAAGACAGGCTTATCAAATTTGTATAAGATACGAAGTGAGATGATATTAAAAAATAAATGGATATGGGATATCCAAAGAACTGGATTCTTCCACAGTGTCACACTGTGCAACCTTCGATTGAAAATTGCCTGAAAATAAGTTTTCATAAAGTAAATCAGCCCTAATATTAGGTAGTTTTGAAGATCAAATGAGACAGCTATAATATATAAACTGTATAATAAATAATGCTATTCTATTCCATAGTCAGTAAAATGTGTTTTGAAAAATTTTTTTAATGGTATACAAGATAAAATTTATTTTAACATTATGGAAGAATTCTCCCTGCCTTTCACTCTAGACACAGCGGTGTCAAATAAAGACATTCCTATACAAAAGATACTATAATTAAGAAAATACAAGCCATAATACAATATTAAGCCGTATTAATCTGATGTTAATCTGTGAAAGCTTATAAATTAAAATTTTAAAGTAGATATTTTCCTTATATAATGTTAGAAAGTACTAAATAATGCATTTGAAATAGCACTGATTTCCAAACTCCCACCCTATTCTCTCTCCCTTGTATACACAATACCTAAATCTCCATGTTAAGTCCTACCAGAACCCTTTATATTTATCTCAAACTTCTCTCTCCTCCAGGAAATGTTTCCTGAAACTCCAAAATAAAAATTATCTTTCCCATACCTGAATATCCTTGGAAGATTATTTTTATCATTGTTTGTTAATTTTTTCCTTATTATAATTTTCTCATAAAAGGTTTATCTCCCCAATAGACTTGAAGCCCTTGAAGACAGGACTAAGCTTTACTCTTATACCTATTTCATAGATTGTGCAGTATACTGTTGTGCGCATACAGTAAACACATCTTGTTTGTTAAATAAATGTGGATTTAATAATGTTAAATAAAAGTATTCAAATTTAAAATAAAAGAAATAAATGACAGAATCAGGATACAAAAGCCTAGAATCAACCTGGATTAACAAGATACAAATCTGAGACTTTATTCCAGAAAGACATTTAACAATAAGTGTAAAGTCTCTTTTCTGGACCTGAGAACTGGAAAAGAGTTGACTTAATAATAGCATATGTATATGTATATATTAATGGTGCTTTGATTCATAAAATAAATAAGCATCAATGGAAAGAGAAAATGCTAGGTGGGGGGAAGGCCTCATAAAAGCAATGTGCCCATAAGCAGAAAGTAGAAGCCCCACCCTCTTCCTCATAATATAGGTGAGTAAACTACATTCTTAAAATGAATGCCACTTCATTTCAAGAAATACATTTCTCTTTTAAGTAATCACAGTCATCACTGTGAATTGCCCATTTATTGTTAAATACATTATATTGCAATGAAGCATAAACAAGTATGTTCAGATTAATAATCCAACATCCAAAATTAGAATAAGAAAAATTAAATACATAATATTAAATTCTATGCAGAATTTTAAAAGAATGAGTTAAGGATCTTTCTGTATTTAAAGAAAGGAGGAGACAGGCTGAGGAAAAGGGGAAGGAGGAAGGTAAGGAAAGAGAGAAAGGAAGGGAAGCAGGGAGGGAGTTGAAGACATTAAGTTACAAAAAAGCAAGCTGCAGAAATTTTTCAGTAAGATGCCACTCAAATAAATCCATGTATATATGTGTACATATGTGTGTATCAGGACTTTGCAAAGGTGGCCAGATCTAAGAGGGGGGCCTCTTAATAGAAAAGTTCATTTGCACAATGTATCCGAGCAGATATTTAACAATAAAACAAAAAGGTTAAAGAGCTGATCTGCCACCTGCCATAGTGAAGAACTATCTTAGCTTACCAAAAAATTTCACAGGTAATATGTTCACATCACTTACATAATGTCTTTGACCATTTGAACAACTTTATCATATATAAATGTCTCAGAGAACATACAAAGCTCTCTGTGGGCTCCTTTTGCTTTTCTTTTTGACTGTCTACTATCATATGTATCAGGCACTGGGTCTGGCCCTTTTGTATACATCATCCCATTAAGACTTCCCAATAAGCCCATGCAATCAGTGTTTCTGCTTTACAGAAAAGGAGAAAGACTCACTGAGCTTGAGACCAAAGTCACATAACTGCTGGAAGAGAACCAAGGATGTACCCTCCAGGCTGGGCTTCTGACTTTCCAGTCTCAGCTTCCTTCTACAACACAAGGAGTTTCTTTCTTGCTTCATTCCTTACTTACTGACCAATTTATCTAACATGAGTACCTTCACACTCTCAAATAATGGCCTATATACGTAAGCAAAGTTTTATTGTTACTTATATCTCTGAAAACCTTGGCCTTTATCTGCAAATTCCAATAACATTAAAACTTTAGGTTGTATGGTATGTGAATTTTATCTCAATAAAGCTGTTATTGAAAAAAAAATATTAAGCATGCTAATAATATCAACTCTTCACTTATCCTAATAGTAGTAATCATGGATAGCATGGCTGAATGAAGCCCATAGTAATCCAAAAATCTAATCCGTAACTCAGCTGTGAAAATGTTTACAGACCAGTCTCTTACCATTGCTAACTATTTAAGACTCTCATTACTTCACTTCTAGATTACTACAAATTCCTTGACTTTCCTAATTATTGTTTCTCTACTCTTTATCCCACCCTGAATACTAGGAATCTAGCAATCACTCTTCTTTAAAAATATTTTTTATTGAAATATAATTGGTAAGTATATCTTATTAGTTTCAGGTACATATCATGGTCATTCAATATTTATATAAACACAAAATGATCACCAGAGTAAGTCTAGTTATCATCTGTCACCAAAGTTATTACTCAATTGTTGACTATATTCCCTATGCTATATACACCTTATGACTACCTTGAAACCAATAACTACTTGATGGTAGACATCATAGGTCCAGGAACCACATCCTCATTCCTGAACCCCTTCCCACTTTTTGATGGCCTATATACAATCTTGTCCTAAACAGCCTTCAGAGAGCATGTCTTTTCATTCTCCCTTGTGCACAAGTCAGTCGGTCTGTTTCAGTCTTTCTCTTTCTTTCTCTCTCACTCTCTCTCTTTCTCATAAACTCTATATGTTCAAATTTATTCTAAGTTCAGTGTTAATTTCTATGACATTGAGATTTAAGAACCTGGTTTTTCAATTCGGTAACACTTGGAGTCTTTAGACGTCTTTTATATCCACAGCACTTAGTATCTGGGACATAAAAGACATTCAATAAATGTTTGTTGAATATAAGTTGTAATATGCTGTGACAAAATAATGTGGCTTTTAACCTAGGTGTATTCACTTCACTAGCAATATAAGTAGCAGAGTGCAAAAATAATGGTTTCAGAGGTTTTCCCCAGTATGAACAAATCAGTGAGGCATCAGATGCACTCATGGTTCCTTCAAGCATATCTATTGAGGAATCACTTCAACAGGCTCTGACCTTTTTATTCCTGTTATGGTCACCTCTGGGAGTTAACAATGCTAGAATCAAAATGACTTTATAATAAACCGATCAGAGGTTTTTTTTGTCCTAAGATGACAATATAATTCAGGGCTCCTCCCCATAAAAGAATATTATCTATGAAGCATTTATATTATGAAATGTTAAGATTAGTGCATGAATATTTATAAATGTCTTTTGCTTTTCAACCACTGAAAACTGATCAAACAGAAATAAATTTAAGTATAAAAACAATAATTTTTTTTAAAGCCAATGCTAAAATTTCTAGTGTCACCAGACAATACCAAAAATTCAGGTCACATCCGTGCTAGATTATAAATCACAAATATGAATAATTATTATACACCTAGATTAGTATGACATCAGCATGCGAGATACAAACTTACATAAAAAAGTTCTAAAACAATCCAATATTTTAATATGTGATCCAAAATAGAGCTTCAACTTATATGATTCAATACAGAGCACTTTTTAAAAAATTCCATTTCCCACAGAAAATGCCAAAAATAATTACAGACTTCCCTTGGTAAATATAATTCAACACAGCAAAAAAAGCAATTAATTCAATTCAAAGTGAAGGAGGTACATTTAGACAGCAATGAGAAGCACAAAGACAAACACTGCTTCTCTCTAAAACATTAAACATATTGAGTACCTTTACCTGTTTCTGAAATGTATGTAACAGGATCCGTCCGTATAATTTTACCAGGTTTAGGAGACAATGACAATTTTTCTGGTTCCTTTTGGGCATTTTTTACCTGCACTGTCTCCTCTGATTCTGAATCTGCATATGAGAGGAAAATAAAACAAAACTTTGAAAGAAATATAATGTAGTATGTTTTTAAAGTGGTTCATGTTAAACAATTCTTCAAGGCCCTTTTGAAGCACATCCCTTCTGCAGTTCTCACAGGTTGCTAAGCCTTTGTATTAGTTTTCTATTGCCACAAATCACCACAAACTTAGTGGCTTAAAACAACACACATTTTTTATCTTACAGTTCTGTAGATTAGAAATCTCATATGTGTCTCGCTGGGCTAAAATCAAGAGTCAGCAGGACTGAGTTCCTTTCTGAATAGTCTAAGGAAGAATCTATTTCCTTTCCTCTTCCGGTTTCCAGGGACTGCATTCCTTGTCTCATGGCCCCCTTCCTCCACCTTCAAAGCCAGCAACATCAGCCGAAGTCCTTCTCATGCTGCCATCTCTCTGGTTCTCTAACCTTCTTCCACAGTCAGTCTCTCTCTTATCCTGCTTCCTTGCTCCTTGTGACTATATTGGGCCCAACCAGATAATCCAAGATTATCTATTTTGAGGTCATTTGATTAGCAACTTTAATGTCACCCACAACTTTAATTTCCCTTTGCCATGTAAACTAACAATTCACATGTTCCAAGAATTAAGGCAGATAAATCTTTGGGGGCCATAATTCTGTCTACCACCAACTAATCTCCCAGAGCACTTAAATACAAACCAGGACAAAATGTAAAAACCTAGTATAGTGCCTGGCACATAACTTTAGTGTCCTTCCTCTTCGCCACGCATTTAGAAATCCAGTCTCATATTATTCTAAATTGTGTTAAACAATTAAACTTCCAGTTTCCCAAAATATGGAAATTCCTGAAGACTGGGGATACGTACTTCTCTCAAATTCCTCACAATATGTGACAGTAAAAGACTCATGATAAACACTCAAGTACTGTTAGAATTGAGTCAGAACATTTGCTATCATTGTCAAAATCCTAACAATCTATAAATGCTTCCTTAGGTTGTATTTTTAAGAATTCACACAAGATGGATCTTCTCTACAAAAGGAAACCCTAAAACTCTCTGAATTCTACCATTATTTTATCATATCATAAAAGGCAGGCATAAAAATTCATGTTCCCTATCTTAAAACTATATTAGAAGTAAGGCTTTTCAATTGTGCTTGTCCTATTTTAAACACAACAAAAAAAGACCAGATTGAAAGCACAAAAATTAAAATTTAAATTTGTTTCTAAAGCAATAGTCTAAGGCATTATTTTTTCAAGTTCAGTTTCCAAGAACCTCAGCTGGAGAGTAAGGTAACATGAATATTTTTAACAATAAATATAACATATTCAAAGTAAGTTTGAGACATGCTCTATACCATATCCCTCTCTGAGAAAATCTTTAATACATTAACATGTTTATAGGCTCTGATAAATTCTGCAGTATAATAAAATCGTTTTCAACTTTATTTGAGCATAGAGCTCTCTTCACACAGCATCTATTACCATCATAGATAGCTGTGTGTCTCAGAAGATCAGTTTGAAAAACTCTGTTCTAAGGTATTGAAAATAATTTTAAAACTTTAAAACCCCTCGGAAGAAATATTACCTGAATCATAGATGACCCTCTTTTTCTTGTTTGGTTGCTTCTGTTTAGAGTCATCTTCTTTACAAGAACTATTTACCTATAAACATCATAGTATAATTAGAACACAAAGAAGTCTATATAACTTAGCTGTTTTTTTTCCCTCATTACTTAGGCTCAGACATTCTCAAATAGAGGAAATTCTGCATCCAGGAGACATTTTTACTTGTCATACCTGGGGAGGAGTGGAAGTGGTGATTTACTGGTACCTAATGGTGGGGAGGAGTGGGAGTGGTGATTTACTGGTATCTAAGGGGTAGACCAGGAATGCTACTAAACATCCTACAATGCACAGGATAGTCCTACACCAAAAGAATTACCTGGCTCAAAATGTTAGTAATATACTTATTAGGTTAAGGAGTAAGCCAAACAATAATTGCATCAGATGAGAAAGAAAGAATTATAAAAAATAAATAAATAAAAAGTTGTATTACTGTTCAGCTCCACTTTCAACACTATCTTACGTGTAACAAAGAGTAAAAGGATGTCAGATATTACAAGGCAAGTCCTTCCTGAAAATGGCAGAGACAGAAATAAAAGCTAAGGGGTTATGAGCCCACAACCCAATGCCTGTTAGCAAACTAAATAAAATCAGGGCAAATAAGACTGTTTATAACTTTTAGTTATACATCATATTTCCAATCTATTCAAATTTTCTCAAAAAGCATCAGGAAAGTAGACAGGAAAAAACTGACTGTAATCAGTTACAAGGTAGGAATGTGTTTTCAGCAATTGCAATAAAACTTCAAAAACATAAAAATAATCAGCTAACTGCAAGAAAACCAGATTAATGAACCATTATACTTCAAATACACCACTGAACTAAGGACAGAATTAGAATCAGTTACAATAACTCAACAGTAAGAGAAGAGGGTATCTGAGAAGGAAGAGAATCATAGAAGGGGAGTCCCAAATCCTGTCAATAAACTTAGCCAAGTCTGGGGCTGTTTCTTCAAACATGTATGCATGGAACAACTCTAAGTGCTCAGCTAAGGTGAACAAAGATTTCAGGTGCTGTCCATCGCAAGGAATACAAGAGTTTGAAGTTTGGGTTCAGCAAAGTTTATTGCGTGCTAAAAGAAATAACAGTTTTTAGAAGAATATAACAGAATACAAAGTTCCTACACTAGACATACAAAGAAATAGGAAATTTAACCTATGATGGTTGATTTTATGTGTTGATTTAAAAAGTGCCCAGATATTCTGAGTGTTTCTATAAGGGTGTCTTAAGATGAGTTTAACGTTTAAATCAACAAAATGAATAAGGCAGATTGCTCTCCCTAATGAAGGTGGGCCTCGTCCAATAAGTTGAAAGCCTGAAAAGAACAAAAGGCTGACCCTCTTCCAAATATAAAAGAATTCTTCCTGACTGCCGTCAAGCTGAAACATCAGCTCTTCTTGGGTCTCAAGCCTGTCAGCCTTCAGACAGGATCCACACCACCAGCAGTCCTTGTCCACAGGCCTTACTCAGACTTGAACTGCACCATCAGCCGTCCTGGGTTCCCAGCTTGCCAACTGTAGGTCCTGGACTCTGTTGGCCTCCATTATCACATGAATCAATTCTAATAAATCTCTTTACACACACACACACACACACACACACACACACACACACACACACCACACCACACACCACACACCACACACCACACACATACTTGGTTCTGTTTCTCTAACAACCCTTACTAATACAGATTTTGTTACTGAGAAGTGGAGTATGCTATAACAGATACCTAAAATATGAATGTGGCTTTGGAAATGGGTAATGGTGGAGGCTAGAGGAGTTTTGAGGTGCATGCTAGAAAAAGCCTAGACTGCTGGGAAGGGAATATCGGTAGAAATACTGGCATTAAAGGTGATTCTGGCATGGTCTCAGGAAGAAAAGGTACAGAGAAAACCTCTATCGTTGAAGAGAATACGTATATCACCATAAACAGAATATTGGTAGAAATATAAACATTCAAGGTCATTCTGGTAAGGTCTTATATGGATATGAGGTTACCTACAGAAGGCGATCCTTGTTATGCAATAGCAAAACTCCTGCCTCCAAAATAATGCTTTCCTCCAAAGCCTTCCCTAACCAGAAGTCCAACACTATTCACCTGGGGACAGGACTCATCTCTATAAGCAAACTTTGGCCTTAAAGTTTTAACAACTAAAATGTGTTCCATCTCTACTTTAGGAAAGCATCAATCTGTGAATGCTGTAAGCCATATTAATTAGAAATAAGTTAATACCTTACCCCTTATTACTTTTCTTCTTCCTCTGCTAAATGAGCTGAAGTCTTTATTTACTTAAGGCTTCCTTGAGTCCTATCAAGTCTAGGAACTGATTTTATTCAACCTGTCATACAATTCTAAATTGTACTTAGAAAACTGACCTTGATTTCCTTTATTCCTTTCTTTGCTTTGAAAGTTTCTTCAGCAGACTTTGTTTTCTCATTCTTCTTTACTGTTTCACTTGCAGGTTTCTTTTCACTTGGGATAACCCCAAAGAATTTCCGAATATCCTAAAAGCAAATGAAGAGATTCATAAATAAGTATTAACTGCACAAAATTCTAATTTCAATTGTAAAAAGGGATAGCTCTATACACGCATTGGTTTACTGAGAAATTTCATCACAGTGACATAGTTCTATGTGTATAGCAACATTCCTTTTGTATGCAAAAGTTCCTTTTGTTTGCCTAATGAAAAGTAATATTAATTCTCAGAATCTGGCCAAAACAGGGCAAAAATAAGCAAGTGAAATTTTTGTGAACAATAGCATAATTATTAAAGAAGCAAGTAACAGGTATTTATTGATCATGCATGCACATATTCATCCCACCATCCCAGGTATAGGAGGAGACAAGACAGAGTTAAAGAATGTAATCCTTGCCCATGTGATTTATACTCCAGTTTGAGAGAATAACTCTCACAATCCTAATCATTTAATACCTGAATAACGAAGAACCTCGACATTACTGTCCTTTATATGGGTTTTCCAAGTTCTGAAGAAAAAATGTTGCTTTGTTACAACCAACATTATGATATTCTGTTTAATTACTCTACCCACCACCCCACGATTGATTCATATCAATTGTATTGAAACATTTAAAATGTAATTTATTATTAAAATCACTGTCTTTCCTTACCCTTTCCACACATACCCTTCCCTATCCTTTTAGATTTTAGAGAAAAGGGAACAGACCTTTGAATCAAAAAGCCTTGGTTTGGTTCTCTGCTTCTAGTGCCTTCTATCTGTGTGATCTTAGGCAAGTTAATTTATCTGAGTCTGTTTTCTCATTAATAAAGTGGGAATAATAATATTTATAATTTATGAGGATTAATTATGCTTTTATCACAATTTTGGCTCAGTAAAAAGCTTCCTTTCTCCTCATTTATGAACTTCATACCACTGAAACATGTCCATTTACAATTATTTCTGCTCACAGGCAAAGGTATAGGGAGCAGAATAATGAGAATTAGGCTGAATTCCAAAAAACTGGGTTCAAGAGCTAGTTGTAGCTTTTTCCCTTTTCTTATCTTTGATGGTTATAATTCTGAATTTTCAATCCTTTTTACCTGTTCCAATCTCTCTCTTTTTATTGTAGTGAGGAAAATGCCTGTAAAAGTATTTTGTGAAGTATAAGAAAGTTAACAATTTTATTTCCTAGAGCCTGGCAGTAATTGTCATATCTTAAAATGTCAAAAACCCCAAATAAGTGTTTTATGCAAACATACACATACACAAATAGCTTTGTGGCTAAGCCAATAAACAAAAGCAGATAATGAGGCACATATTACAAAACTTAACACACATGTTAAGTTTTGCCAAAAAAAAAGAGACTAACTTCCCTGGTTTTATACCCTGTTTTATAAATTTCATAATACAGAAAAGTCACAAATCCATCCTAATAAAATCTAGGTCTAAAAAATACTGTTTATGTAATGAATACCTCAGCTATGATACTGAAACATTTGTTGTTAGGTTCCATAGAAGAGAGATGATAAAGAAAGCCACGGTCTTCCGTATAACTCACAAAGAACTAAGTTTGAGGCTAATAAGTACTCACTCTATTGCTTCTGCAGGAAATGAAACTTTTACATTGCAGTTTCACGTTTGAAATTACCAAGTGATTCTTCAAACGGTAGTGACTGTTTAAAACGCGTGCGTGCACACACACACGCTGCACATGCACCATGGAAATACCAAAATTGAAGATTAATTATCGAGTTAAACTCAGTGATGGTTTTCAATGTTTTAGAACTATAAATGCTTAAAACCGCAGAAAGAACACGAACATGATTCAGGAATGAAGTGGAATTGCTTAGGTAACAATGAACTCTTCTGATTTTTGTCTGTATCACGCTGCCACTCCTCAGCAGTTACAACCTTTCCTCCCTACATAATTCCACTCGCATCCCTTTTCCTTTTCCTTTCCCTTTCCCTTTCTCTTACTTCTACCCTACTGTCCCACACTCCCCATGCCTTATATTCTGATGGCAGCAGAAATGTTTGAAAAAAGTACAGCATCCTGATCTAACTCAATATACACCAAACATCTAAGCTTTTGGACAAGAATTTTCATCAATCAGAACGAAAGCCATTTTACACATACCTTTAGTGTTATCTTCAATGTGAGCAACCACTTTGTGTGTAAACATCTAAAAGGCAAAGGTCACCAATTCAGCCTTACTTTATAGAACGTGACTTCACCTTAATCTTCAATTAACATTTCCTGTCTAGTACTCCAGGTCTTCAAAGATGTCATGAAATGTAGAAGAACAAGTCTAGTAGCTAATTATATTCCCAAATAATGGATCTAAACACTACCCTTACCTGTATGGAATAATTCTTGCTAAGCATATGAGTAAAAAAGGGTATAAATTTTAAAATTTGCTTTTATAATCTTGGCAAAGAGAAGGCCTTCTAAGCAAAACATCAAGGCTAGAAACCATCCCTTAAAGACAGATTTGACTACATAAAAATAAAACAAAAGATGCCATAAACAGAGTTGAAATACAAGCAACTAACTCAAAAATATGTACAACATATATTATATATAACAGGGTTCTTACAAATCAATAAAAGATAACCCAGTAGAAAAATAAAAGCTATTAGTCGGCAAATTATAAAAGAAATGCAAATATCCAACCAACATAATAAAAGATGCTCAACTTCACAAAAGATAAATTAAAATGTAATTATTTCTCTCTAAAAAAAATATTAAAAATGCCTAAATTTGTCAAGAACATGAGAAAACAGATGCTCACACACTATACTGCTGATAAAAGTAAAAATTGGTATAGCCTTTCCAGAGGGCAATCCAACAATATTTATTAAAATTTTAAATGTGCATACCCTTTGTCGCAATAATTCCGATTCTAAAAGAAATTGTAAAAGAAATAAAGATACTTTTATTTGGGGAAACAAAAAGAGAACAGTAATCAACTCTTATTTTCTTTTTTCTTCTCTTATTATTTGAATAAACAGGCCAGTTCAAAGAATGAAAAAGATTTTTGGCAAAGATCACATGAAAGTTCAAACAAATTTCAGCAGAGATAGCTAATAATAAGTTTTTCATGATTTTACTTACAACTATTGGACATAGATTTCTCTTGATGATCCTATAAGGTAAACAAAGCAAACAGAATGATACATCTGCATTTTATAGATAAGTAGAATAGTAGGTCAGAAAAATATAGGTTTTTTGTCAGTTTCGCCACTCACTAACTGAACACCTGGGTTGAAGTAATGACTTCTCTGCCCCTTTTCTTTCTTCGAGTGGCCACCTGCCTTACAGGACCCCTGTGGGGATTAGAGGTGACACACCAAAAGCCTCAAGAATGATATCTGGTCTTCTGACTCCAAATCTTTCATAGTTTTCCACTTGACCATGATTGTCCCTTCAGTTTTTCTGTAACTCTAAGGATCTATGCAAAAGTAGCCATATCCAAAAACTAGTAATGTGGCCTTTCCCCTCTTGTCATTCCTGATACAATCCATCCCTGTATGCTTACAGTCACTGTGCCAGGGACTTTGGAAACATGAAAATACCCTCATGAAGCTAACTGGAAGATAAATTAGTATATAAAGAATTAAATACAAAACAGTATTAAGAGAGAGCTAATCACAAGAGTATAAGAGCACCATGAGCACCTGAGGGACACATGAGCTTCAGGGACAACTTCCCAAAGGAACCAATATCTGACCTAGGCCCTAAAATGATTAGTAGGAGATACTTTTCATATTCATAGAAATCTAAGTTAGAATACACTGCTTTAAGTTCCATACAGCAGGCTTGTCTATCTTACTCACCACTGTAATTCAAGTACAGGGCCAGCACTTCAGATAAGTAAACACTTAGACAGGAGCAGTTATTTCCAAGATCACTGACCTTGACACCTGGGCTCTGAGAGGTTTTTGATTATGCAAAATAAAATTCATGGTAGATTTGATTTTAAAGATGGTATATTAAAAGAATCTTTAATTGGGATTAATTTTCCTATGACTTTACCTATTGCTTTTTGTTTTAAGAAATTTTAAGCGGGTATTAAACTAACATATATTGTGTATTATTTCTGATATAAATTATTAAAGTTGATCTAGAATTGATCCTTGTGATATGGTACTCTTACCATATTACTCTATTGTGGCTACAAAAACCAAAATACTTTCACTTTTAGTAGGATACTTCCTCTTCTTTAAATTTGTTTTTAGCCAAAGAAGTTAATTTTTTTTTTAGAAGCCTAAATAGCTCTCTATATTATCTACATTAATGATACAGCAAAGTCTAGCACAGGCTTCAAGATCTTCTTTCTCTAAGGAAGATATTGGTGAGTGAAAAAGAAGTGTGGTCTGAAAAATCTTGGAACAATAACAAGTTCTAGCTAGAAAGAATTTTAAGGGCCTATATCGAATTCCTTCAATCATTCATTTATTCATTCGACAAATATTTAGAGCCTTCTGTGTGCCAAGAACTATTCTTAGTGCTTGGAATAAATAAAACAGGCAAAAATCTCTGTTCTTATGGCACTTTCATTCCACTTTCTGTTCTTGGTCTTTTGTCTTTAAAAAATAATGCAGAGCATAGGAAATAAAGAACAGACAAAATATAACACTGCTGAGGAACAGAAATGCGCACTAGATGATTATGGTGATTACAGCGAGTAGAAACTGCTTCCCCTACTGGCTCTGGATCCATTCAGTTCACATAAGAGGATGCTCCCAAGATAACGAAAGACCAATTTTCATTCTTAGTTGTGTCAAGAAAGACGTGTGAGATTCTGAAGTCATAATATTTGTATCATATGAGCCTTAAACTACTCTCTCCATGAAATACCGCATCACAGAAAGTTTTCAGGTACCTGATCCAAAATATAAAACAACACTGGTTAAATTAAATGGAAAATGGAAAATAATTATCTAATTTAGGTTTAAAAGAATTAAGTTCTTCATATTTTAATAACTGGGATAACTGAAGTATTTGAAACTATTTATGCCTTACCTAATGGTTATTTCAACATTTTGACATTTTCACCAGGGCTAATGTACTCTGATTATGATTTTTATGCATCCAGAAATCAAATTTTTACAACTGACTTCTGATCCAAAAAAAATCAAATTTAAATTACTTGAATGAACACTGAAATTAAGTTCATATCAAAGATAGACCTACAACATAATAAATGTCGTATTTCTCTAGGTTACATTATTCATTGTCATTAACTGGCCAATAGCTCAGACAAAAAGTCATGCAGAAAGGGCTACAGAAGACGTTTTCATACCAGTAAGTTTTACATTGTAGTTGATTTTTTTTGGAAATACAAAGTTTATTTGTACTTATTCATTCATTAAATATTTATTGCAAGTCTACCATGTGCCAGTCGCTACACAGCAGTACCCTATTCTTGTGGCCCCTATCTTTGCAGAGCCTATATGCTACCGTAGGAAGCTGTCAATAACAGGTTGCCAATCTATTAAAATATGCCAAAATGTAGGCCAAGGAAACAAAGTGGGTGGTCTTTTCACTAACCATACCAGTTGTTTGAACACTCCAGACCTCTTCTGAGCTCCTTATCCATGTAGTCTGCCAGTTACATCTCTGTCCAAATGCCCCAGAGGTGCCTTTAAATCATCCAAAACTAAGTTCATATTCCTGTGACTTCTCTTCCTTTATTTCCCACCTCAATGCAGAGTACCACCATTCACCCAAAACAGAAAAATGGGCATCGTTTTTCCTCCCTGCTCTGACCTCCCACCTAATCATCCCACTTAACCTATCTTCCAGGTATTGCTGTCCTCCTCTATTTCCATTACCATTGCCCTGATTCAGTGTTTCGTTTAATTACTTATTTAACAAACTCTTACATAATACTTATTCTGTTTCAAGCAATGATTTAAGCACCTTAAAAATATTAACTTATCTAATTCACAAAACCCTATGAAGTTTTTGAAACTTCAATTCACAAATGACAAAATTGAGAATGTCAACAAGACATTCTCTAACAACTCAATAATAAAATAAACCAAACAATCAAATTAAAAAATGGGCAGAAGACCTGAACAGACATTTCTCCAAAGAAGAAATACAGATGGCCAATAGACATATGAAAAGATGCTCAAGGTCACTAATCATCAGAGAAATGCAAATTAAAACCACAATGAGATATCACCTCAGACCTGTCAGAATGGCTATCATCAATAAATCAAAGAACAAGTGTTGGCGAGGATTTGGAGAAAAGGGAACTCTCATACATCGTTGGTGGGACTGCAAACTGGCACAGCCATTATGAAAAAGTCTGGAGGTTTCTCAAAAAATTAAAAATGGATATACCTTTTGACCCAGGAATTGCACTTCTGGGTATTTATCTAAAGAAAACCAAAACAATAATTCGTAAAGATCTATGCACTCCTATGTTCATGGCAGCACAATATATAATAGCCAAGATATGGAAGCAATCTAAAAGCCCATCAATAGACGATTGGATAAAGAAGTTATGGTTCATATATACAATGGAATATTACTCAGCCATTAAAAAAAAATGAAATCCTACCATTTGCAACAACAAGGATGGACCTAGAGGTTGTTATGTTCAGTGAAATAAGTTAGACAAAGATAAATACCATGTAATTTCAGTTGTATGTGGAATCTAAGGAGCAAAAAGAAAATAGACTAACAAATATAGAGGACAATCTGGGGATGGCCAGAGGGGAGGGAGGTTGGGGGACTGGGAGAATGGGGTGAAGTGTTAAAGAAGTACAAATTAGTAGCTGATAGATGGTCATGGAGATGGGAAGCAGGGCATAGGGAATGCAGTCGGCATTAATGTAATGGCTAGATGTAGACCGAGAGGAAAGAAAGAGCAATTAGGAGGATCGTTTTATAAACTATATAAATGTCTAACCAATGGACTGTATACTTAAAACTAATAATAAAATTAAAACGACATTCTCTAATAAAAGTTTTGAAATTTAAGATTCTCTTAAATGTAAGCAAAAAAAGACTTCTTGCATTTTCCTACCCTAAGGTATAACTAATACTACTACAACATTGTTAAGAGAGACGCATTGCCTATAAGGCAGCTCAAATATGATTTTAACTATGCCAAGACAAAGTACCAGACTTCGCCAAGTACTCAGAAAAAATTTTTAAAGTTCATTACCCATACCAAGACGTTTCCTACTTGACTGGTTATAAATCTATCAGTAGTAAGAGATAAACATTTTTGCAGTAAGTCCTCCTGAACCCACACAGATAAACTATCATAATGACCTTTAGTTTTAGAAGGTTAAAGTACAAAAGCTGATACATATTTACTTTGGAGTATAACTAAATAGTTCTAATTCTTTCTACTGCTGATGGCCCCAATTAACAAATAAGTTATATCTGCCTATAGAATGCAAAAAGAATGCAAATTATATTACTCTGTTAATTTATCTTTGAAGAGAACAGAATTTTATGCAAAGTACTACAGTGCTCACCAGAATAGTTGCCAAAATATTCTATTTCAGCTTTACATCTCTATTTTGAGAGTATCAAAAAAATACATTTCTTTTTAATATTCAATATATAGTCGACCAAATCCACAAGCAGAAATTGATTGTCATTAACACACTTCATAGAATCTTAATAGTCAATACACTAAATGGTCAACTGATTTTTGACAAGGAAGTCAAAATAATTCAATGGGAAAAAAAAGGTCTGCAAATGGTGCTGAGGCACTGGATACGCAAAAGAATAAACTTAGACCCCCTACTTCATACCATATACAAAAATTAACTAAAAAATTAATCAAAATCCTAACCCTAAGAGCTAAAACTATAAAACTCTTAGAAGAAAACTTAGGCATAAATATTCATAACCTTGGATTAGGCAATGGTTTCTTACCAATGACAAAAGCTCTGAGGAAGTAATGATTGAGATCTAAATGAAAAAGGCAGGCATACATAGTATTCCAAGGAGTGGGAATAACAGGAACAAAAACTAAGACAGAACCAGCTTAACACAAGCAAAAGACAGAGAGATGAGATCAGAGAGGTACGTAGGGGCCGAGTACTAGCATGTGTGGCAAAAGCTACTGACAGTAAGGTCACGGCAGTGCTCTAGGGGGCGCATTCACATAGTAAGCTAAGATGTGAAAGGTATCCCCTAAAGTGGGGCAATGAAGCAGCTCAGATTACAATGCAGACTTCCCTGACAGCTCTTCAAAAAGTCTTGTGTGTGTTTAATTAAACTTTATGTATATTTCCAATAATTATATTAGCCAGTGAAATATATATACTGACTTCTTAAAAATGGCATCTCTCAGGTTTTATTTGCATTTTGACCAAACAATTAAATCCTCACAGAAATCCAATTGTTTATATGACTTCTTTTTTCACAGGTATACCTTGGAGATATTGCAGGTTTGTTTCCAGACCACTGTAATAAAACAAATATCACAATAAAACCAGAGGTAATCTTTTTGCCAGTAGAGGGTCCTGCCTTCAATTTGTAAAAAAAAAAAAAAAAAAAAAGCAACATCTGTGAAGCTCAATAAAGCTAAGAACAAAACAAGATATGCCTGTATTCTTTTTATTTTCAATTTTGTTCCATTTCCTTTAATAGATATTACATTCACAAGGTTCAAAATTCAAAAAGGTAAAGTCTCCCTCCTACCCTGCCTCTCAGACACATACTTTCCATTTTTGGAAGCAACAAATGTTATCAGTTAATTCCTTGTGTAGTCTTCTTGTGAGATTTTATATATCTTCAAGCAAATAAGTATATATTTTTTTCTCTCTTTTACTATATAAAGTGGTAGCATACTTTACACAATGTCCTACACCTTACTTTTTTCACTGAATTATCATGACAATTGTTTCGTATCAGGACATAAAGTTTTCCCATTTTTAACAGCTGCATAGTCTTACAGTTTGTGGATACTGTATTTTATTGATAACCTTTAATTGGAAAATATTTGGAAAAAAATGCAGCTCCCAGGGTAAAAGTTGTTAATCTTACATATATGGAAGAGCTTCAGAAAATATGTAAATCCCCTAAAATGATATATATGAGCCCAAATGCATTTCTGTGGGCTCAAATTTGCATACCATTCAGCACATTATCAAAGGGAAGTGTGACTCGAACAAAAATTTAGGACTACTGAACTACAACTTGTGCACAAATGTTCAATAAACATTTGTGGAACAGAATTTTAGTCTTAAGAATTTTAGTCTTAATTTTTGTACTAGAGACAGAAAGATTAAATTAAATACCAATATAATCTAAAATTCTTAATTAATGAACATTAACTGCTATTTCCTATCGACAAACAGTAAAACTGACCAATTTTACTGCTATTGCTTTTCTTAAAAAGCCTTTATTTTTCATCTGCACCATGAACTAAGACCCCAAATTTAAAATACCTAAGTGATCAGGTGAAAATGATCAAATGAAAGTTGACTATATAAGCTGTTGTTTGTAGTAACTGATAATATCAGAGGCATCTATGATGCCCCTCAAACTCTCTCTAATGTTCCATAAAGAGTCCTTCCTATGAAAATTAGATCGTTAGTAGCATGTGGTTGTATAACGCCTACCACATACCAGGCACCAAAATGTAAGCTTCATATATGTTATCTTGTTTAATCCTCAAGACATTCATTCAAGGCAGCTATATTTTCTCCCCTTTCAGAGGCAAGAAAATGGAGGCTTACCAAGGTTTAAGTTAAGCTATTTATTTGCCTAAAACCACGAAATTGGCAGAGCAAGACTAAAACATTCCCTCACCTTCAAGCCTCCAAATCTCATAGTGCCTGAAGTTCAAAATATAATTATGATCATCTCATGGAGGTGGGATAATATTGTGGCCAGAAAAATCTAAGTTGTAATACTAGTTCAACCATTTATTAGTTGTATGACAAATTGTTTAAATTCTGAAAGCCTCCTTTACCTTCTGTAAAACTGGACTGCTGTGAAGTTTAAACGAGAAAAGTTATGTAAAACAAACAACTCACATACTGACCTGAAGATACATGGTAACAAGGTAGCTACCATCAATTTTTCATCCTTCTTTGAGAACACAAAGAATTGCAAAGTTTCCCAATTTGGCATAAAAATTCCTACCCTGTCTCCCAGAATGCTGGCATTGTGAAAAATAAGCTGAAGAATGAAAAAAATGATGTCTAATTATTAAGTAGATTCTGGCTCAATGGAACATCAGAAATTGTTCTTTAAATATTTCAAACATAGACCTGTATCGCCACATCAACAAGAATGTGTTTGACGGCTGCATAATTTCCCTCTTAATTTAAATGCTTTATGTAGAATTATGCACTGAGGGTTTATTTTTAAGATTTTAACATCAAGTGATGAGCGATGACAGCTGTCAAATATTACATCTGTTTCTACTCCCAGTGGTTCCTGCCCCTCCGTCCCGCGCCGGTACACCATGTTAACCCTTTGACTTCGGTGAGCTCATCTAAACAAAATAAAACATCCTCGGTCTCAAAACAGCTAAGTGATGTGCATGTGGAGCTGTTAATGACAAAAGTTGAAGGCCTGAGATAACTTATTTATAAGAAGGGAAAGTTTGTTACATCCTTCTCCCTTATGACCCTAAAGCTTGAACAGGACTCAAAAGCTTTAAGGCAGGACCTAAACCGAGGTTCGGGGCAACGCTAAAGAGGAAAACTTAACCGCCGCGCCCCAAAATCAGTTTCACGACTCTCTTTCTTCCTCCCTTCCCCCCAAGAGCGGAAAAAAAGTGAAACTTCCTTGCAGCACCAATCACCCTGCGCACTGGCTACCGCCGAGATCCAGAACCAGCGGTGCAAAAACACGCTGCGCGACCAATGCCCAGTTTATGGTCCCTTCTTCGCTTTGGCTCCCATTCGGAGCCACGCACAGCCGTCCTCCCCCACCCCTCCATACCAGGAGTGCCCCGTCCACACCCAGCCTGCAAACTCTCCAAGCCCCGGAGCCGCAGAGCCTCCGCCTGGGACTCACCATCGCAGCCCAAGTCTTAAGGCGCGGGCGGGCAGGGTGGGAATCCGTTACCGGGGCTCGGGATCCATTCGCGCCAACAACTTCTCCCTCCAAGTAGAAGGAGGTGGAGGCAGCGGCGCCTGGTGATGACGTCAAGAAGCGCACAGCTTCCCAGCCCGAGGCGGGAAGTGCGACGTGGGCACCCGTGCGGCGCTGATGCCGGCGGGCCGCAGCCATCGCGAGGAGCGACGGGACCGTGGCCCGCGCTCAGAGTTGCGCCTTCGGCTTTGGGTGGGGGCGCTCTAGTGGAGGTTTCGAGATTGGATTTCTCCGAAAGGCGAGTTAACCAGGTTCCTCCCGGTTTCACATCGCAGAGTGCACTGCTCACAGTAGCTTTCAAATGTTTTTACTTTAGATGTACGTTTTACATCTGTTTAGATATCCATTCTGAAACAAGAGTTTCACCAAACAGTATTTACCCTGATTTTAATATTTGACCCACCGACTTCCCCCGCCCCGCTCCCCCCGCTTCCCTACTTACTATCAAGTGGAGACTCACGTTTTGAAAATGACTAGGCTAAAGGACAATCTTTACGTTGTATAATTTCAGAGCAAAAAACAGACTCATAAAATCAGCTAGTCATCACCACCTACTCTGTTTTACAAATGAAAAATTAGAGGCTCAACAAGCTAAGGGACTCAGCTTTATTCCAAAACTAAACCAGACTAGGAATCCAGACCTCCAAATTCCCAAACCTGCGCTGCTCAGTTCCTTAAAAAGCAGAGGTGTGTGCGAAACGAAGCCATAAACAAGGTGTATCTTTATAGAAAAACAATGATCTCTAAAGCATTTGGAGTGAAAAGTTTTATATCAATAGATAAGCGCTAGGATTGTGGAATAGAATGATATTTGCATATAATTTTAAGAGAAAAACATGAGACCCGAAGGAGTTTGGTAGGAAGAGCAATGTTTCCAGCCTCTTCCCTAGACTTTCAAGTCCTTGATCACTCACTGCTGTTAGGGCTTGCACTGTATAACACCAATATCTCTGCAATGAAAGATAGCAAAGCCTCTGGACTACAACAATGGTTAAGCATGGAGAGCTTGTATTTATTAAAGGCCCACTGTAATCTGTGTCAGCCTTGCAACTATGGACTAGCCTAGTTTAGCTCATTTAATCCCCACCTGACACTAGCTACTGTTACAAAGGAGTAAACTATTACTCGTGAACAGGGCCTCATTGTATGGGTCCCTTTGAAGCCAGTGTGCTAGGATTCCCAGCCCCACTACATTCTAGTTGTGTGACCTTGGGCAAGTTACTGTGCCTCAGTTTCCTCATCTGTAAAATATGATTAATAGTACTATCTCCTAGGCTTGTTATGAAATTGTTCCTGGCACATAAGCAGATAATTTTTAAGTCAATAATAATTATTATTACTACACAAGGCTAGGTATTATCAAGGAAGATAGTTCCAAAAATGAATATATCTACTTCTTAATTTTGCTTAGAAATACTTGATTGGGGAGAAGTGGAGTCATTAGATCTTTTGAGTGATCAAGAAAAATTATTAACCTACTCCCTAGAAAAATGTACATAGCAAACACATCACATAAATCTTTGCCTATATAGATCCATAAGTAAATCCGTATATGAATCCATATATAAAAATATCATCATACCAATTAAATAAATGGGCCTGGCTAAGAGGAAGTTGTACTTTCCACTCTTGAAATAAAAGGAGCACCAGCAAGCAAGGGCACAATGAGACCCCTTTACAACACCATCCCCATAGGAAGGCGGGTGGGGGCTACACCCTGCCCAGGCTAGAGGGGTTAACAGACAGAATATCTGAAGGTCATGGCTGGAGACACCCCCCACCCCACCCCCCCGCAAATGTGATGAAAGACATTCAAGAAGCTCAACATATTCCAATTAGGATGAACTCAAAGCCACCCGTACCATACATAAAAGATAAAAACTCAAATTAGAATTAATAGCTGAAGTATAATTTTAGCTGGTGGCCAATCAACAATTGGCCACCAGCTAAAAAGAATTAATAGCTGAAGTATAATTTTAGCTGGTGGCCAATCAACAATTCTCTCTCTGATGGAAATAACATTGTTATCTTACTGTCTCTAACCAGGGAATAATAATTATACTTCCTAATTGAACAGTAATTTAAATCAGATACTATTTTACTTTAATATACTTGACCTTTGTATTTATTATGCGTTGACTTCTAATCTGGCTTAGGAAGACAGTTATCGTGATGATCTCAAAATATAAATCATGTCCTTGGTATTTTTGAATATCTTGAATGTATTCCTTTTTTGCATAGTGGGTTTGCCTAGGGACACATAGCTATAGGCTTTTTCTAAGCTAAGGATAATGAGAATTTTTTTTTTATCTTATGAAGTCCAAATATCCAACAAAATGTAAAGCACTAAAAAGAAAAATTTTAAGCTATAAAGAAAAAGATGCGCCTTCATATATAGATTCTGAGTAAAACAACCAGCACGTGCAAAGTGGATAAATGTTATTCTTGGGATTACTATAGTAACAAAGGCATATGAAATTATAGCTATATGGATATCTTGCTTTTGTAAATATTATATGTGGTTGCTATGATTGGCAGAATTAATATAAGTAGTAAAATTAGTAAAGAGGAAGAAAATAGGTTTATTACTTTTATTTGGAGTTCCACCAGTATTTTAATTGCTAGCACGAATGGTTAACTTCTATCTTTTAAACGTTTGGGGGAAAAAAAGTTTTACATATGTTTTATATATGAAGACATGAATTATAAGTTTTTGCATACTTTTTTGGTAAACAACAATTTTCACTTTCTGTTATTAGATTTAGAATCTAATGTTTTTATTAAACTACCTTTACAGTACAAAGTTCCCAAAATGATTTTGAGTTCATTTGGTGAATAGGAGTAGGAGGGGCAGAAAATATATTGTTATGAATGTATTCTCTTCTATAAACAATAGTTTAATATGGTTATCGTGACATGTGTGCTTTCTTTTCTGTGTTATACTTAATATGTAGAGGAAATATTGGGCAGTGATAACAATGCTAGCTCCATCAGAGGGAGAATTGTTTGTAGACCACTAGTTAAAATTATACTTCAGCTATGAATTCATTCATATCTTGAGTTTTTATCTTTCATGTATATTAGTTTGGATGGCAAAGAATACAAGTCGAATATACTACAGATAATTTTTAACTGTTTTTCAAACAAAACTCTAGTTCTCTGATGGCTTTTCTCACAGTTCAAAAAACTTGTTTTAGTTATAAATCAATTTGTCATTTTTACTTTTTATGGAAGAATATAATTACCTTTTTATCATTTGTAAATTTTTAAGGTCAATGTTTTCTATCTGTATAAGACCTTTATTTCTCTGATTTTGCTTCAGTTTTAAATAATTCTTTCCCCAACAATGCACATCTCTTAGAGACCTATTTGATATATAAGAATATGTAATGATATTAATACATATAGTATGTGTAAAAATTCATTGCCTTAAATATAGTTATTTCATTTCCAAAAAAATTGAGATTGCTTGTTAATTTTGTTACTTTAATTTCCTTTTAGAAACAATACCATATAGATATCAATATACCATCTCATACTTTCTCTTAAAAAAAATTCTACTGTGAAATATAACATACATTCAGAATTATACATAAAACATAAATACATGACTTAGTAAGATATTTTTAAGCAAACACTGTGTAACCACCACCCAAATCAAGAAATAAAATGCTTTTAGCTTCCCCAAAGTCCCTGTGTGCCCCTTCCCAATTACCAATCTTTCCAGAGATACTGTCTTGACTTTTAAAAAATGTATTTATTTAAATTAGTTTCAGGTATACAGTACATTGGTTAGACATCTATATAGTTCATAAAATGATCCTCCCATTTGCTCCCTCTCTCCCCTGGCCCTCCACCTAGCCATCATATTAATGCTAACTGCATTCCCTCTGCCATGCTCCCCATCCCTGTGACCTTCTATCAATTACTAATTTGTACGTTTTTAACACTTCAGCCCTCCAACCCCCACCCCTCTGTCTGTCACCAAATTGTCCACTATATTTGTAAGTCTGTTTTTGATTAGTTTGTTCTTTTTGTTCCTTACATTCCGCATATAAGTGAAATCATGTGGTATTTATCTTTCTCTTTCTAACTTATTTCACTCAGCATAATGACCTCTAGGTCTATCCATGTCGTTGCAAATAGTAGGATTTCATTTATTTTAATAGCTGAGTAATAGTCCATTGTATATATGAACCATAATTTCTTTATCCAATCGTCTGTTGAAGGGCATTTAGGTTGCTTCCATATCTTCGTTATTGTAAATTGTGCTGCCATGAATATTGGGGTGCATAGATCTTTAAGAATTATTGTTTTGGTTTTCTTTGGATAAATACCCAGACGTAGAATTGCTGGGTTGTATGGTAATTCTATTTTTAATTTTTTAAGAAATCATCATACTGTTTTTCATAATAGCTGTACCAATTTACATCCCACCAACAGTGCACATTTTTTTTCTCCACATTCTTGTCAACACTTGTTGTTTGTTGATTTATTGATAATAGCCATTCTGACAGGTGTGAAGTGATATCTCATGGTGGCTTTGATTTGCATTTCTCTGATGATTAATGATGTTGAACATATATCATGTTTCTGTTGGCTATCTCTATGTCTTCTTTGGAGAAATGTCTTTAAGTCTTCTTCCCATTTTTTAATTAGAGTTTGTTTTGTTTCATTTTTGATGTTGAGCTGTGATTTTTTTTATATCTGAAAAGAAATTCCTGTTAGTAATAGCAGAGAGTTTACAGCCTATGTTTTCTTCTAGAAGTTTTATGGTTTCAGGTCTTACATTTAAGTCTTTAATCCATTTTGAGTCTATTCTTGTATACAATGTAAGAAAGTGGTGCAGCTTCTTTTTTTTGTATGCATCTGTCCAGTTTTCCCAACACCATTTATTGAAGAGACTGTCTTTACCCCATTATATATTCATAGCTCCTTTGCCATATATTAAGTGAGTGTACAGGCGTGGATTTATTTCTGGGCTCTCTATTCTGTTCCATTGGCTGATGTATCTGTTTTAATTACTGTAGCCTTGTAGTATAGTTTGATATCAGGTAGTGTGATACCTCCAACTTTGTTCTTATTTTTCAAGATTACCATGGCTGTTCTGGGTTTTTTATGGCTCCATATAAATTTTAGGATTATTTGTTCTAGCTCTCTGAAAAATGTCATTGGTATTTTGATAGGGATTGCACTGAATCTATAAATTGCTTTGGGTAGTATGGCCATTTTTACGATGTTTATTCTTCCTACCCATGAACATGGTATATGCTTCCATTTATATGTATCTACTTCAATTTCTTTTTTCAATGACTTACAATTTTCTGAGAACAGATCTTTTACCTTCTTGGTTAATTTGATTCTCAAGTATTTTATAGTTTTCAGCACAACTGTAAATGGGATTTTCTCAATTTCTCTTTCTGAAAGTTCATCATTGGTGTATAAAAATGCCACCGACTTCTGAATATTTATTTTGTAACCTGCTACTTTTCTGAATTCATTGATCAATTCTAACAGGTTTTGGGTGAAATCTTCAGCGTTCTCTGTCTTGACTTTTTTAAAATAGTTTTCTTTTTATTGTTGAGATATACTTCACACAGCATAGTAGTCACCATTTTAAAGTGTACACTTCAGTTATTTTAGTATAAATACTATGTTGTATAACCATCATCACTAATTTTAGAAATTTCCCATCTTCCCCTCAAATTCTGCACTTCTTAGCAGTTAGTCTCAATTTCTCCACTCCCACACTATCTGGCAACCACTACTTTACTTTCTGTCCCAGTGGATTTGCCCATTCTGGACATTTCATATAAATGTTATCAAACAGTATATAGTTTTCTGTGTTTGGTTTCTTTCACTTAGCATAATGTTTTCAAGATTCAATCATCTTGTTAGCATGTGTCAATACTTTATTCCTTTTTACAACTGAATAAGTATTGTATTGTATGAATATACCACATTTTATTTAGCATTCATCAGTTGATGGACATCTGAGTTATTTCTACTTTTTGGCTATTATGATTAATACTGCTATAAACAAGTTTTTGTGTTAGCATATGTTTTTAATTCTCTTGGGTGTATTCATAGGTGTGGAATTGCTGGGCTTTTTGTTATTTTTTCATCCCCGCAATCTTTAGTAAAGAGTCTGTGACGTAGGAGTTGTCTGTAATTAATGGTTCAATTAAATTTAAGTAGATGCCCGTCATGGGTTATGGCCAAATATTGGAGGAGGTCATCGAGAGGACGTGACTACCTGTTGATCCGAGTGCTGGACCTGAACAATTGGAGGCTCCTCGCTCCTCCCCTGTCCTTGGAATGTATGTTCTGCCTACTATTTTCATCCTAGCAACCACTTCAAGGATGCAGCCTTGAGAGAACAATGTGTTGTTGAGACCATCTGGACCATATACATGACCAAACCTCTACATAAATCTCTATGTAAACTTTGAAGATTCTGGCTCTAGGCTCATACTGGTCTTGTGGCTGCCCCAAATCCAAACGAGCCTCATGTATGTTATATTTTTAAGTAAATCCATCACTTACCAATCTGGCATGGTCTGCCTCTTTCTTTGCTATCTCCCTGCCCCGTGTATGGGAGCCAGTGTCAAATCTCACCTGAGGAACTCTCAAAGTTGCAAACCAAGAGCTTGCAAACCAACACCAGATCTGCTCATGAAAATGCCGTTGGAGAATTAAAAAATTCTCATGCTCTAGTATAAAGATGTAGGTAAGGAAAGCTTGCAAAACCTAAGTCACAGAAAAGGGAGGTTGTATAACTACCAGTGCAGTAAAGATTTCAGAGCCCAGAGTTCAGACACTGTCCTACTGTCAAACTCATTTTGAGCAATGGAATTATTGCCTCATAGGGGAAATTTGGGGCACTGAATTGGCCCTTCAGGCAGAATGCAGGTGAGATCCCAGGAGTGCCTCCTTTAGGGTCTTTAGACCCAATGAATCTCATTCTTTTTAGACTGCTGATCATTATGATCCCTGTGAAGAACAGAAGGGGAACAAGAGTAGACTGAATGTTTTCTGTTCTGAGATTTTTTTTCTCTGTTCTTGTCATATATTTTTTGATGTTAAGTATGACTTTCAAACAGAATAGGTTTTTCTTATTAATTTTAGTTTTACCATCAGTATATTCGGTTCTTCTCAGAACATGATCTGAGATAATAATAGCTGAAGCAATGCAGACAAAAATGATGTATGCAATTGATGATCTCAATTTCCTAATTATGAAGTTGGTCTTAATATTCTTTCTAGAACATTAAGTGTTTAAGATTAAATTCAGTGTATAAGATGAAAAACTATAAGATTTTGCTTGCAACTGATGAGCAAAAAGAAAAAATAAACATAATATACCATCTGATTGGCAAGAATGGAATTTCTTCACCTGTGGTCCATAAATATGAGTGATTGAGTCCAAGAAATCCATGAAACTGTATGCATAATTATATATGCGTATTTCAGGAGCAAGAATTTATTGCTTTTATCAGACTCTCAAAGGTATTTATGAACATAAAAGATTGTGTCACTAAAGTATTATAAGAGGAATCACATTTCTGTATTAATTCAATAAATGTGTATCGAGAACATAATAAGGGACAGACATTATTTTGAGGTTGGGTTATAGCTGTGACAGATACTTCCTTCATTGAATTTACATGCCAAAGAGAGTAACACTTCCCAAGAAGCATCGTGGAAATTAGAGGTCAAAACACCATGAAGGCAAAATACTCAGAGTCTACTCTTAGATTATACATATGTTACCCAAGAATATACAGTGGAAAAGTCAGTCCTTGGGTTATAATTTATGTAGAGTCAAATATCTGGACAGCTGACCTAGCTTTTCACTTTCTGCTGGATTCTTTAGTTTCCTCATTCTAAAAGTTCTTGCAGCATTGAGACTCTGAATTCTTCGAAATAACACATGTTGCTACAAGGCAGTTCTAGTGTGGTTGGAACCTGACCATTTGCAGAAGAACCTTTACCCACTGTGAGCATCTGTTCTTTCTTTGCTCTTATCTGGCTGGAGTTCTGCTAGTCCAGTTAGCATTAACTGCCACTGGGTGGAGGTATAGCACCAGGCAAATAATTTCTCCATAAATTTAAGAAGTAATTTCCCTGACTCTTAGCCATCAATTTGCTTAGCTATAATAGGTAAAGTAGTTGACTTTCTGCAGTTTTGGAGTGCAGTATTTTATTAGTTATTTGGCTATATTTATTAAGTGCTTTTGCAGAGTCTTAAGACATATTTTTTAAAATTAAGAGTGTTAATTTTGTTTCGATAATTTTATGACAGCCTTCAAGATAAGTAGAGAAATCCTGGAGTGTTGCAAACCAATACCAGTAATTACTGGTGTAGGCGTATTATATGCTGCTGGCATGTGCTTTATATAACCCTGATAAGTAGAGACATGACTTAAACTCTTCTCATACTGGGGATCATTCAGTGGTTTCCTGTTGCCTTGAGATAAATTGCAGAAAGTGTATATTGAAATATTTCTCAAGTTTAACTAGTGTTGTATACTGATAACTACATCTGGGAAAATTAGTGTTATTTTTAATATCATATTAGAAAGCTTTTAATTTACCCGAATATCTACCTATCATCTTTCATTTATCTCTTTCTATCTATAATCTGTCTAACTTTTAGTACTCTGTAATCACTTTCTACCAATGAAAATTTTTTCATGAAAAATATCTCTAAAATCATCTACTAAATTATTAATTCCTTAAATGCTAATATTGGACCTAGAATCAGGCTCTTAACCAAAGGTTAATTAATATATGACTAATAGGACCTATGAATGGTGAGTTATAATTTTTATTTTATTTATACCATCATTAATATAAGATATTACCAACCTAAATATAGCCTTTCCCTCTCAGTATTCCTTTACTCTGTAGCTTCATTGTTCTCTATTTGTAAGAATGGTGTCTCAGATCAGGTGTGCACTTAAGGACTGACCAGCCAATAGTAATATATATTTTTATATTCACCTGATTGAATTGAACTGGAAATTCTGTGGTTTTGGTTTAGAAATGATTGTTATCACTCTCTAAAGACTCTCTTAAATTCTGTTTCTAGGCTGTATTTCTTCACCTTTAATAAATTAGTGGTGAATTTTTAATAAAACAGTTCAAGTAAAACATTCGAACATTTATATATACTGTTTATTATTTTATGATTTGAAGACTTTTTATAAAATACCAAAATCAATTTCATGAAACAGTTTAGACAAAAATATGACTTATATACTGTTGTTGATTTTTCTAGTTGCTTTCCTTATAAGAAATAAAAAAAAAAAACCCAGCTTAATGTTAAAAGTTGCAATACACCTTCGCAATGAATGAGAATAAATTCTTATTTGAAAGGAATGTTTAGAAAACTTAAAAGTTACACCTTGTGACTATACTATCAGTTCTGTGGATTATAAGGTAAAATAAAAATACATCTGCTCAACTCACTAATTCTTTTTTGACTGATGCATTTATTAGATGCCACAGGTAACATTTGTTGAAAAGACAGTAGGATATATGGGCAGAACATGGGTTTTTTGTTGGACAGACCTGACGTTGAACTCTAATTCCAGCTCTTAATTAATCTAATCATAGACAAGAAGGATTTGGAAAATCTGAAATATCAGCCCAGGAAATTTATACTTTATAGGAACTACTTTAAACTGCATCACTGATGGATTCTTGAGACAAGAAGTGACATAATTAGAATATGTTTCTGTTTGTTACTCCTCCAAGATTCAAAGTGGAAGCCTTTGATTGGCTGGGTATAGGTCATATACTCACATCTTGGCTGTCATTGGTCAGAGAAACAGATGATTTCTCCCCTTTGCTCTTGTAATAAAATGTGAGGATTCCGCATCCTGACAATGATACAAAGTTGTGGAACTACCCCCACAAATGAAGGAGATTGGATGCTGGGCATTGAAATGATGAATTAATTTCTACTTCCTTGCATTCAGGTTCTGTGGCTGGTTCATTCTGCGGCATACAGTGGTCATTCATGTGTACTCATTCGTTCATTAACGACTGAGTGCCCGTTCTGAACCAGGCACAGTCCAATGCTCTCAGGGAGCTGAGTTCTATTTGAGGAAGTAGATGATAAGCAGGTGAACATAAAAAGTAAACAGAATTTTAGAGAGATGTAACTGCTAAGGAAACAATGAAACGGCTAGGGATAGAGGGAGATTAGAAGGTAGTTAGGGAATGCCTTTCTGATGTGCAGCTCCAGCTAAAGAATTCAAACAATGTTTATGAAATCAATACCTGAGCTGGAGGATTGACTGTGGAGGAGAGAGAACAGTCAGACAATAGCCATAATCGAGGTTTTAGACTTTGAGTTTCCTAACTATCATGCGCTGCTGTTTCTAGGCCCTGGAGGCCTAGTTTCTGCCCTGTTGAGCTTGGTGGACTAGTCACCTGGGCTCTGTTGTGTCTGGTTTTCAACTGAATTTGGCCAATCGAAACAAAAGCAGAAGATTAGAGGGTAGAAGGAGAAAGAGGCTGGAGAGTTTATTTCTTACTGCAAATCCTCTATACCTCTGAGCCACGGTGTTGCCCGTTGCTGCCGTCCTTCTCCTTGAAGCCATGTTCTCTATTGGGTGGCCCTTTCTCAGAGGTACAGCTCTCTCTGGGTTTCACTAACACAACTTCCTCATCTTGCTCCTTCAGGCCTCGAGGTGGTGAGAGCTTCCAGCTGTCCTAAGTCCTGGGAGCTTTACCATTTCTTACACTTCTGTAAATAGTCCCTTTATCAGTTAATCCTTTAAGTGTGCATGTAATTTGGGGGCAATTCAGATTGATATAGATAGCGTGAATGGAAAAGAAGGAATGGAAGTGAGAGACACTGTAGTGGTAACTACAGGGTTTGGTATCTGGCTGGGTATGGTGAGGGAGATGGAGGAAAAATGACATAAGAAATGGGAAAGTGTGATATGAGTCCAGAAAAATGTTTGGACCTTTAACTCATTGTAAACCTGCAAAGTGCAGCTTCAATAGAGTCAAGACAACAGAAGCTAAATTACCTCTCTTCCGAACTTCCTTCTTAGACTGCTGCTGCTCCAACAGATTTTCACCTTTTGAGTATCTATAATTTAGAGTCAGGCAGAGTTGGAAATCTTGAAAATGAAACAGATATAGATTTTACATTTGCTAGGTTACAATATTAGTTGGATTTACATCTTTGCTAGGGCTCTGTCCAATGTTCTTTGTATTCTGCCAATGCTCAGGAAAGAGTTCTAAACAGTTCTTGTCTGAGTGTAGTAGACACGAGTTAGGGTCTTATGTCTACTGCATCTCAGACTTACTTCTTTGTAGTGTGATGAGCCGTACAATTATAGTAGCCATTGTGATTATTTGTATAAGAGTCTATTTCTCAACTGGGTTATGAAGTCTTTCAGGACAAGAATGATATCTTATTCATCCTTGAATATGCAATGACTCAAAATCAGTGTCTGTCGTGTTTATTTGCATTTGAGCTCTTGCCCATGTCATGCTTTCTTTGTCTTCCTGAGCCAATCCTCTTTGTGTGCTGGCAGGAAAATTACTGCTTGACTATTGCCCATGGGAACATAGGCTATCACCCATAGGAACATAACATTCTAACAATAAGCTTTCTGCTTCTGTACCCCCGCTTGCACACCTGACTTGTGGATTGACAGGTAGTGAATAGGAGAAAAATAGACCTTTGTGTTTAAGACAGAATGAGGAATGGGATTTAGGGCTTAAAAACTCTGCACCTCTACATTTCGGGGCTGCTTAATTTGGGGTCTGCGTACCCCTGGCAGACCCAGCTGGCTGAAGAAAGAGCATGTTTCCTATAACTCACTGATTTCTGGTGGTCCACGTGTCTTTCGGGGGCTGGCAGCTACAACATTTGCAGGGTTGTTCTTCAGCCATAGATGTCAGGCAGTGGACTCTGGGCTTCTGTTTCCTGTCTGGGTTCATTTGTTATCAACATATCCTAGGGATTTGATAGTGTTTATTGAACAAAGAAATAAAGATGGAAAGACTACATTTCAATGATTCCCTCTTCCCCATGGCTATAAATATTACCGAATATTCATCAAACTGAAATCAAACCCAGAGAGGGGATATGTTTTTCCCTCCATTGATTATTAATTTGGTAATTAAAAAATAAATTTTGAAAATGTTGCTCAGTAATACAGAATATCAATATGGCCATGCATAATTGATGTTATACTTTAATCTGAAAGAGGCCATTTAGGAGTTAGGTATGGATGCTTTCCATTTAAGGGTTCTCATCCATGAAGATTCAAAGGATTAAGATTTAAAGATTTAAAGCTCCTAGCTAAGTTACACATGACTCATACTCTGAAATGTTTCCCATTAGGGAAAATATTGATCTTATGGGACTTGAACTTCTTTTCTGGGTTGCTTTTTATGCATTTGAAAGCCATAAAGACTTCATTTTATTTTTTCATGTGTAACTTTGTACTAACAAACTTAAAATTTTATCCATGCTATAATGGATAAATAATGGCTAATAATCACTAAAGTGACACTTTCAAACCAAGAAAAATGAGAAATAATTGCTTCTCAGTTCTTGCTAGTCCCAAAGAGTAATAAAGAATTAGGTATGAGTGTGGGAAAAGTTTAAACTAAAAAATACAGCTTCAACAAAATCAAAAGAAACAGAAAGAAAAGCTGATACCTTCCCTGTGAAGGACCTGTAGCCTGTACCCTCCACTGCTCTCTAATGCTACAACCCAGTTCTTGAGACTTGCGGCCAGATCTTGAGAAAATGCAGTTGAATTAGATTGTGTTAATGGTCTGCGGGCACTGAACTTGGTGACTTAGTTCAGGAGGCTGGAAATTGACTAGTCGGTTGGGTGTGGCAATCAGTGTTGTAACTGATTTTTCTAAATTTGTCTATTTTTAAGTGAAGTTCTGTTGTCCCAGCCTACAAAACCCAAGAAGCTATATGTGGAGTTCTTAAATATGTGGATGAAAAGTAACCTCACAGGGTGATCTGGTCATAAATTCCTAACTGGGAGGTCATGTTGGGTAGTCATATCCCAGGCATACAACTTCTTTAGTAAGAGGTTTATCTTTGCCTTAAGCAAGCTACCACCATTGTTTCTGTGCATCTAGATTAAGATAGTTTTGAAATGCCTCTTTTTCAGATCCTGCCTTCTAAAGTGTGACTACCCTCCAGAGAGCACAGAATCTTGTTAATTATCTTGTAATCCAAGCCTTCCTTACTTTCTCCCACCTTCAAGTAATCTTCCTAACATTCCCTCCTTAATTTCAAATGCACAACTGCAAAGCTGTCCTTTGCTAGAGCATATGCTTCCTGGCAATTGTCATCAGTTTGGCTCAGATAAACTCTTATGAAAATTCTTTACAGGTTTGGCCAGTTCTTACATCAACAAATACGTGAAAAATTGTTATTTTCTCTCTCATTTCTTAAAAATAACTCTCATAGAGATTAATGTAACTTTGCACTAGGGAAAACTTTGCTGTCTTTTAGAAATGCGTTTTTCCCAATGTTTCTATATTTAATCCTTTCATAGCATGCAGTTTATCTTTAACTTTGCTTGTAAGAAGTCACTTATAGTTTTCTTAAGATACTGAGACTTACCAGATCATAAAGATTCATAGAAAGCTGTTTGTCAGCTTTTAAAATCCTGGCTTTGATTTTGGGAACTTTGTTTAACAGACCAATAAGGCAAATATCTTAGATAACCATGGTTATCTACTTATTTTTTTTTAGTTATTTGAAATTGCCACCCCCTCATAACCCTTTAAAAATTTTAATTACCTTAGCGCCATCTTGTGGATTTATTACATATCTGTAGAGATCAAACCTATTGAGATAAACAATATGTATTTTTTGGGTCAATTTGTTAAGATAAAGACTTTGAAGTCCTTTCAATAAACTGGTAAAATTAATTCTTATATTTTACTAGGTAAAATTAATTCTTGCATTTTACTACATTACTCAAAAAATTCTAAATATTTCATAGTCATTTTAGGAGGCAATCCAAAGGTTAACCTGATAAATCTGAGATTATTGTAATAAATAATTCAAACCAAGACCAGCCCGTAGAAACAGATGGTGCTTCTGGAAGAACTTAAAAATTTTCCACTCTTAAATGAACATAAACTTTCTGCCTGGAGCTGTGCAACTACATGGACTTATGAGCATGTCTGTAAATCTACGTGGTTACTATTTTTTTGTCATCTCAAGTCACATTCTTTTAATTTGATGCTTCTCAAGGTATGGAAAGCAGAGGTTAACTCAAAACACAAGAGAACACGTTCTGGTTATTCTCAGTTTGTAGTGCTATCTTTCCTCTTCCTGTGGTTGCTTCCTGCTTCTCTGTTTTGCATATGAGATTGTGTATTCCAGTAAAAGGACAAAAGACATTCTAGCAAACTTTTATTATACCTAAGCCTGGATTTAACTCCCCAAATAACTAAATAAGCATATAATCCTATGGATTTCTTCAGGTAGTGAGTTGAGTCTAGATGGATTATGACTTTTTTCCCCCTAGTCTTTTCACATGATTAGCTACACTTCTGTGGACAATTGTGTTTGAGAGGTAACAACTGGTTTAGATAAATAATCTGAAACAAAAGTAAAATAAATCTGAAAGTAAAATAATCTGAAGCGAAAGTAAATCTAAAAAAAAAAAAGAAAGAAAGAGAAAATAAAAGTAAGAAATGAAGTAAATACATCTGATAAAGTTCTGTTTTTAGCCATTTATTCATAGTGAGCAGGCTAATTTTTTTTTGACTGGATTTTGACCAAAAAAACACAAAAAACTGTAGGTTAAAGTGGTAAACTTAAGATGTGGTTGATGAAGATGAGCTTGTCAAAAGCTTTTTTTTTTAATGGGAGATAAGTCTTTGGCTCATAAAAATTATATTAGAGAACCATATGAAGTAATATAGGATATGTAGTTGTTACCTAATTTACTGGTTTCAGTTTTATTCTTAAATGATTTAATTGGTCCTCTTTTATTTATCTGTAATTGAATGAATTATTTCATAAAGAAATGGAATTACTTATGCAAATACATTAAATATTTATGTCCTAGCAATGTGTTGACATTAAAAATTATAGTAAGGTTCACAAGATACTGGCCAGCATGCAAAGAAACTGGAATACTCATACATTGCTGGCGGGAATGTAAAATGGTACAGCCACTTTGGAAAACAGTTTGACAATTTCCTAGGAAACTGAACATCCAAAGAATTATGCTGAGTGAAAAGAAAAAAGCTATCTTAAAAGGTTACATACTGTATGATTCCAATTATATACTTTCTTGAACGACAAAATTATAGAGATAAATATATGAGTAGCTGCCAGTTGTTTAGGGTGAAGGAAAGGCAGAGGAGAGATGGGTGTGGCTATTAGAGGGTAACTTGAGGAATCCCTGTGGTGATAGAAATGCCCTGTATCTTGACTATAATAAATACACTATCCTGGCTGTGACTTTATACTATAGTTTTTCAAGATGTTTCCATTGGGGAAAGTGTGTAAGTGGTATATGAGATCTCTCTACATTACTTCTTAAAACTGCATGTGATCTACAAAATCTCAAAATAAAAGATTAATCAAAAATATGTAATAGGGTTTACAAAAAATAATTTCATGCTGAATTGATGAATGTACACTCAGGATTATATACTAAACTTTCCTATTTAAATTAAGTCTATTAACATTAAAAAGTTGCTTCATACCATACAGAATCCTGATCGTGAAAGAGATACAATTTAACGCATTGTTAGCCTTAAAAAGTAGTTTTACCATATCACTGCATAATATTTATGTTGTGAAATGGTTGTATTACTTTTTGTAAAGAGAAAAAATATTTTCTAATGTAAATAACTTAATCACTAAGAAAATAGATATTGGGAAAGTGATTTTATCTTGTGTGTACCTTTATCACCACAACTTGATAATATTGTTTTAAACTTTTCAGTAAATTCAGATAAAACAGACTTGTTCTCTAATTAATTTTTAGTTAAAGTTAGCAGAAGAACCTTTTCATGTGTTGATGGCTATCTATTATTCTCTTCTATAGGTGGCATCCCCATGCAGAAGTCTCAGCTGATCTTTTTTGATCAAAGTTATAGGAAGAATGATTTTCTACATCTGCAGTTATATGCTGAGAGAGCCAAGAGTTCAAACAAGCAATATGTCTACACAAACCCTAAACAGAGAATTGAAAAGTAAAATATTCAACCAACTCTAAGTTAGTTGGCCATGCCATTTTGTGTACCTAAGCAAGCTGATTTTATTTTACCAAATATTAGACTGGATATTTAAATTGTCAAAGCTAAAACACAATTTTCAGTGAGCTTTTGATCTCAGAATTTAAAAAAGATCAAAAGATCTTCCTAACTCCTCAAAGACACTGTAGTGTTTACATATTTAATGGTGTTCTACTTGGTCAAACACATCCTTCCAACCATGCAGCATGTGATGGCTGTTTCTCATTACTACTCTACAAGGTCAATTTAACTTCATTTGGAATATTTGCTAATATTAGAAGTTATTTCAACATTCTATTGGGCTATTAAAAATTTAAAAAGAGTATATTCTACATCATAGTCTTCTAGTGAGGAAGATTTCAAGGCAAGAGAAGTCCCAAAATGGGTAGATTAGGTAGACAACCTGAATTTTAAAAAATCTGCTAAATTCACTCATTTATTTACAATGCTTTCTAACTGGCCTAACCTTTAACTGAAGGACAGACTTGAACTTTTAAAAATATATCTAATCTCTTCTTGACTATTCGGATAAACTACTTGACAAGTGTTTTTGTTTGTTGTGACCTGTGACTTTGGGAAAAGATGCACCCTGGGAGCAGTAGTGGCTGTTATATCCAAAGATGTTTTTCTTGTTCTGTGTATTTCTTCACAAATATTATTCCTATGATTCAGATTAGAAGAGAGAATTCCATTGCAGGAATATGCCATATTCAGATATTTCGGTTCTATATGTTTTATAGTATTTATAAGATTGAATGAGTTAATATACATAAGTACTTAGAATAGTGGCTGACACATACTATTATATGTTTCAGCCATTATTAATATTATATTTCTTATTGTTACTATTATTAGCTCGGCTCAGTTGTTGGGGAATATTTTTCTGCAATGTCAGAATCTTTTACTCATTTTTAAGCACATGGCTGCAATAAGGTAATTTTTAAAAAATACTTTGAATGTGAAACTTAAGACATGTACAGAGTAGTACACAAAATAAAAATATAGCTCAATCATTTATTGTGAAATGAACACCTGTGAAACCCATTCAGGTCAAGAAATAGTACATTGTCATCTCTGCAGAAGCTTCTTTCCGCACTCCTTCCCAGTCATAGCCCCCTCTATCCTTCCCGAAGTTAATTAATATCCAGACTAATATCGTAATCATTTCCTTGCTTTTCTTTATAGAGGTACTCACGCACCTGTTTATAATCCCTGTAATTTAATTTTGTTTATTTAAAAAAAAAAACTTCGTATAAATTAAGCTGACATAAACTCTTCTGTATCTGACTTTATCTCAATAGATTTGTTTGTAAGAATCATCTATGTTATTGTCTGGTGTGGTTTATTCATTTTCATCATTGCATAGAATTCCATTGTACGACTAATATGATAATTTATTTTCTTATTGATTGGCACTTGTGCTTTTTCCAGTTTTTTGATATTATGAATAATATTGCCATGGACACTCTTAAATATGTCTCTTGAAGGACATATGCACACATTTATTGTTAGTTATATACCAAGGAGTGGAAATGGTGGGTCACAGAGTATATGTATCTTCAAATTTAAAAGATAGTAATAAATTGTTTTTCATGTTATTTCTAACATTACTCCTGCTGTCAGTGCTAGCATTCCTACTATTCCACCTACTTTCAAATACTGATATTATCAGATGTTTTTATTCCGGCCATTGTGATGGGATATTGTCATATCTCATAATGGCTTAAATTTCCATTCCTCTCATTACTTATGATATTGAACACCTTTCATATTTATGGGCCAGTTAGATGTCCTTTTTTATGAGAAGCACTTGTTCAAGTCTCTTGCCCATGTTACTACTGCACTGAGTTTTTCTCACTAATTTGCTGTGGATCTGAGTCTGTTGCTGGTTACAGTGTTGTGGTTATTTTCCCCAGTTTGTGGCTTGCTATTTTACTCTCTTTGTGGTACCTTTTGGAAAATGGAGGTTTTGAACTTTAATGTAGTTCAATTTATGAACCCCTTCTTTCAAGTCTTTCTCTGATCCATGGTCACAAATATATTCTCTAATATAAGCTTCTAGAAACTAGTATAATTTGTCTTTTATATTTTCGTACATGGTATGAGGTAAATGTCAATATTTAGTTTTTCTCCACATGGACATCTAATCGTCTCAGCACAAATTGTTGAAAAGGTCACCCTTTCCTTGTTCCTTTGCAGTGCCATCTTTGTTATAAATCAACTGTCTATAGATTAGTGAATATTTCTTGGCTCTATATTCTGTTCCGTAGATCTATTTATCCATTCTTGTGCCAGTACCACATTGTTTTAACTAGTATGGTTTTATATGAATCTCGAGATTAGAATAATTTTGGCCTTATTATTTTCATATACATTTAGACTGAACTTGTCAAATTCAATAAAACAAAATAAAGTGAAAGCCTGCTAGAATTTTTATTGGAATTGCATTGAACCTATAAATGGTTTGGGGTTTACTGATTAATTTCCAGTGTAGGGGATTTTTCTAAGAATATTTAAAATTTATTTTACATTAATTGGTCAGAAAACACACTGTAGATTTCAGTATAATAAAATTTAATAAAATTTGTTTTATGCTTTAAAAAGATCAATTTTTATAAGTGAGTTATATGTGCTTATAAAGGGTGCATATTCTCCACTTGTTGAGTGGAGAATTCTGTGCCTGTCAATTAGTTCAATCTTGTTAATTATATTGTTCACATTTTCTAAGTTCTTATTGACATTTTGTCTGTTTATTCTAAAGTTTACTGAAAGAGATATGTTGGACTCTTCCATTATGATCTTGGATTTGTCTGGTTCTCCTTGCAGTGCCATCAATTTTTGTTTTATATATTGTGAGGCAATGGTGTAAATAGCAAATAAATTTATTATTATATCCTGGTGAATTGAACTTTTATCTGTATGAAATGTGCTTTTTGCCTTCAAACCTACTGAATTTTGTATTAATACAGTTATACTAGGTTTTTTTTTTTGTTAGAGTCATATGACATAATATTTATCATTTTTTTTACTTTCAACTTCCTGTATCTTTTTGCTTTAGTGTGTCATAGCATATAACTTTTTGAAAAATTTCATTCTGACAATCTTTTTTTTTTTTTAATGTAAATACTATTCAATTTGAGTTTAAATCCAGATATGCCATGCAAGTACTAACCAAAAGACAGCTAGCAACTCTGGACTCCAGCCCCTTTCCTTCTAGCTCTATGAGACTGTCAGCACCACTGTCAGCTTCTTAGCCTTTGAGTGACCCCTTCCTGCTTTGTCAAATCCCCCAGAAAGTCAGTAGTTGCAAATTCCACCCCAATCTTGGCCTGGTAATTCTTTACTACATTTTGACATACCTTGGAAGATATGTCGTTTATATTTTTTAAAGCTTTTCTAGCTCAGTGTTTGTCCAAATTACCTGCTTTGTCGTCACTGGATTCCTACAATCATGTTTTTAGAATGTGTTTAATCATTAGAAACTATCTGAATATCATAGAAGATATGATATAAAATTGAAATTGTTTTTCAGTAATAACAAATGGCAAATTTTTTGTCATGATCCTTTTGCAATCTTAGTGCTATAGTAGCTCTACTAAAAGATGCGAGATAGTCTATACTAGTTCGGCAGTACATTTTAAGGTTCCAATATGATGACAGATACAGAAATCGATGTTGTAACATAATCTCAGCGGTCTAGGTAAAATCTGATGCGTACATTTTAAGGTTCCAATATGATGACAGATCCAGAAATCAATGTCGTAACATAATCTCAGCAGTCTAGGTAAAATCTGATGTACACTGTATTTATTCTCAGGATATAACCAACTAATCCCTTATAAATAAAATGTACACTGTGATGTCCTATGTTTCTCTGTGTGAATTATCGTAGCTGGTTCTTTTGCGAGAAGCAGTTCTTCCTTTTGAAGCCCCGTCTGCCTTTTCTGATTACTCTTTTAAAATTTACATTATGAAATTTCCCCAAACATTTAATTTGTATGTATGTGTAATGTTATTTAAGTAAGAGACCACTGAATGTTTTGAATTGGATTTACCAATTGTGTTTTCCCCTGGTGTTTAGCAAAATTCAAATTGATTTTTTCTTCCACTTCTAAGACACATGCTTATTAATATCTAGCTTTAAATTAAATGCTAACGCATCTTACTCTGAAAAACAGTAGTCAATTTATGCTTCCAAAATAAAAGAATTGTTTGAAATATTTAGAATAATAAAAATATAGGTTATGTATATTCTACGTTTTCCTGAAATACTCAACAGTAACTATTAGAGTCTTGCTACTATTTAGAATGTTTATCAAGAACCTCCAGAATGAACACTCTGCTGCTATGACCCTGCCTTACCTATTTGGATTGAGTGCTTATGCTGTCAGTGTTACCTCATGGGCTCTGGTGAAGACCACTTCCCATCGATGGAAATAAGTTAATTTTTTTTTTTTTTCCGCATGGGCTTTGGAATCAGACCAATCTGGGTTTCGATACAGATTCTGCCATTTGCCAAGTCAACTTTAGGTTCTTTAACATTTTTAAAGTTTGTTTTGTCAACATAAGAACATCTAACCTGCAGAAAACTTTTTATAAAATTTGAGTCAAACAGAGGATACACCTAAAAGCAAGATCACAGAAGATTGAAATAAATGCTTCCTTCAGAGAATAACAGTTTACAGTTTCTTTTATGCATTTGAGATTAAGGAGGGAATGTAAGAAAGATTACATGAAGCAAAGTGGAGGGTCAGATTACAGGGTAGTTAAGACTATGTGCTCTCTTAAGGGTGGTCACACTTTAGAAGAAAGAGTTTCAAAGGGTGATCATGTATTAGAAGGAGGGGTCTGAAAGGGGGCATTCAAAAGGTGTGTTAACTTAGATGCACAGAAACAATGGACAGGGCTTGCTGAAGGCAAAGATAAGCCTTGAGCTAAAGAAGTTATATGTCTGGGGTGTGACTACCTACCATGACTTGCTCAGTTAAGAATTTATGATCGGATTACCCTGTGAAGTTACTCCCTTTTCATTCACAGTTCCTCCTTTTTGTCATAAGTCAATCTGAATGGTCATCAGTGCAAGTCATGGTAGGTCTTAAAGGATATTGGAGGATATTAGGTAGAGGTAAAGTACTGTCAATAGTTGTTTTGATAGAAGTGGCTGACTTGATCTTCTCAATATCTGTACTGAAAAGAGCCCATAGCTCCATAGAAGTGTCCTGCAGCAAATGTTTAGTCTCAAGATTAGTTTCCTCTTGTGGAGCTTCCTTTAAAATCACGATTTTCTCAATTGGTTCAGCATCTGATTCATTTAGTTCTAAATTCATTTCACCCTTCTGAGAAAAGGATGTGGGCACCATGAGTTTCAAGAAAGTCTCGCCTTATCAGGTGAATTGGAGCAGATTTGAATAGCAAAAAATATATATTGCCCTATAACATTCCCTAGCTGAAAGGGAATACATTCTGATTTAAAAAACAGACATTGGTTGATTAGATATCCCTACCATTTGTACCGAAATTCTACTCCGAGGGAGAGGGCAACTTAATTGGCTAGTGTCAAGAACAGGTAAAGTAGCCCCAGTATCTACAAGGGTGTTAGTAGTTTACTTTTTTGTGGTAATTTTCGTTTCCAGAACAGGAAGACACTGAGACAGAAGTGTCCATGGATTTCAAAACATCAATTTGAGGCAACCTGAGGCCTCTGTGTTCTCTCGGTTACAGGCTTTATAGAGTTTATATTATGGATGAAAAGGGGGTTCTGTGGAAAGTAACCTAACAGAGTGATCTGATCATAAATTTCTTACTGAGCAGGTCATGGCAGTCAGTCATACCCCATGCATATATCTTCTTTAGTAAAAGACTTATCTTTGCCTTCAGCAAGCCCTGTCCATTGTTTCTGTGCATCCAGGTTAGCATATCTTTGAAATGCCCCTCCTTCTAATGCATGACCACCCTTTGCAACTCCTTCCTGTAAAACTTGACCACTCTCAAGAGAGCATGTAGTATTAACTACCCTCTAATCTGATTCTCCATCTTGCTTTCTCCCACCTTCATGTAATCTTCCCTACATTCATTCCTTAATCTTAAATGTGTAAAAGAAACTGCAAACTGTTATTTTCTGAAGGAAGCTTTTAGCTAAGTCTGTTGTGATCTTGCTTCCAGGCACATTCTCTGTTTGGCTCAAATAAATTATAAAAATTCTCTATAGGTTCGGAATGTCTTATGTCGACAATACATAGATATGTATAACAGAGCTTTGGGTTTACTTTGCATTTCACTTGAAGTAAAGGCTTAAATAAGTTAATGTGTATGTTCTTTTTACTCTCTTTACAGAAATGCCTTTTTGTTTATTACAAATTAAATTTTACACGGGGCAGGGATTTTATCAGAAAATCTCAAGTGGCTACTGGTCTAGAGCAGGGGACAACAGACTATGTCTTGAGGGCCAAATTCAGCCCCAAGCCTATATTTGTGAATAGAGTTCTATCAGAGCATAAGCCCTCTCATTTGTTTCAGTGTCATCTAGGGCTGCTTTTGTGCTACGGCGGTGGAGTTGCGTAGCTGTGACAGAGACTGTAAGGACTGCAGAGCTTAAAATATCTATTATCTGACCCTTTACAGAAAAAGTTGACCAAGTGGGGTCTAATGGATAAGAAATAGAAAAAATCAAGCAAGGGCTGGTTCTACACTCTTAGCGTCTCCCCTACTAGTTTTATTCCTTTCTGTGTCTGTTCTTCTTCTGCCAAGCAGAGTACTAAACAGGATTGAACTCTTTAGTCCTATGCTCATCCATTTTCCTAGAAAAGAGAATCTGATCAGTCACTTATATCTGACTGAATTAACATGTGTGACTAACCCCTCTCAGGAACAATTTTGTTAAAAAAAAAATGAATTGAGGAAAGTTTATTCAATAGGATGAGTCTTTCAATAGAAGAACTTGAGACTTTTTGGCATCTGGGCAGGAATAATTTTTAAGGCATCGACAATATTTGATATGCTCAGTAAGGCAAACTGTCATTTCACATTGTCATCTCTGTGTGTGTGTGTGTGCACCTATTGTGTATATATCTATCTCTGTAAGTATACAATATCCATCTCTCTCTCTCTCTCTATCTCTCTATCATCTATCTATCATCTAATCTATCATCTACCTCTTTATTTCAGTTCATAGCTCTACTTATGCATTCCTCAATACCTTTTTCCTATGTATCTGAAAACTGGCTTAACTGTTTTTGATTATAGAGATTTGGCTTATAAATCTATACACTATATACTATAGAGGTCCATAATGTAGCTAATATGGTTATGATAACTTTATATCATCATCATCATCATCATCAATGTTTATTCAGATCCTACATAAGCAGCAATTTGTAACAGAGATGTACATTGTTTTAAGCAATGTGATAATGTTTTTAGTTAACATGTTTAGTACTTACTATGTGCCAGTACTTTATATATAAAAAAATATATATATGAGGGCTGACTTGCAATAGATTGCAGTGAGGGAGTTGCTCTGCTACATATGAAGCCCCAACTATATATATATATATATATTTAACTCTCATAGTAACTCTTGAAGAGGATATTATTCTTATCAGCCCCTTATTTTACAAATGCAGAAATGGAGAAGTAACTTGCTTAAGGCTACATGGCTGTGAATGGAGGAGTCAGAATTAAATCCCAGAAGTCTGTCTCTGAAGTCCGTGCTGTAAGGCATTGTGCTATATTGCCTATAGACAGCTATGCTCAAGATTAACATTTGCTTACAAAAATTACACTAAAGTGTTCCTTTGAGTAATGAATGCCTTCGAGGAACTTAAAACAAAATTTAATTTACATAAATTATGCAAAATGTGTCACAGGCAATTTGTTTTATAAACAATATTGTATCTATAAAATAAATACTGATCTCCTTTATCCACTTTTTTATCTTTTACCAACTTTCATTCTTCTTGTATTTTTTGATTTACATATGTACCATCTTAATGAAATCCAGAAAAGGAAACTAAACCAAAAGTCAATGCACCTTTGCCAAGGTTAAAATAAATGACTCTGCGGTGTTATCTGTTGAAGGACACTTAGGGATTTATTGATGTTCTGGCTGCTTCCTTATCTCTTAATGAACCTCATAAATTGGAAATCCACACAGGTACCTCTCAGAGTTGTATGTTGAGTCATATGTAGAGGTTTTCTTAGTATAGTTCTTCAGCAAAAAAAGAGTATTGAGTGTTGCATAAGGATGCAACCTGGCATAGTGGAAAGAACATTATATGTCGTGTCTCAAATCCTTGGTTTGAAAAGCAGATTCCATCAATTACGAGCTTTATAATCTTGGGCAAATCACTCAACATCTGAGTTGCAGTCAAGATACTGGAAAATATTTATCACATGATTATTTCTGAAGATTATACTGCAAGTGAAAAAATGTTAATTTAATTAAACTTTAAATTGCATTTTATTCTCCTTTTAAGATCTTGATGAGGAGAGCACATACATATCAAATGGATTTGAGTTTGTAAAATACAAAACATGTAATTGATGATTTTTCTTGCATTACTTCATTTAAATATATATTTTACTTGGCAGTATTATGCCACATCTGTCAAAAAATGAAAGCAATGAGAAAAACCTAACCACTTTCAAGATCAGTTTTGTTCAGAGTAACACAGACTTTGGGCTCTGTAAAATTCAGATGGAAGGCTGTTATAAATATTTTTTTCCTTTGTTCCTCATAGACAGTGAAGAAACCAGTCACTGTCTCAAAGCAGTCATGGATAATGTTGTCTTTATCTCTTATGTAACTTGCATGATACAAATGGAAGATATTTTAGATATATCACATGTTGGGTAGTTTTTGTATCTAAAAAGATACATGTTCTTTAGAGACTTATAAGTGCTTGATATTTTATCACAACCTCATGATGTAATCAGAGAAGTATCATATTCCATGCTGCTATTAAATTAATAACTTAAGATGATAAATCTATAAGAAAACATTCTGGATGACTACACTACTTGCTATCTGTGTTGTGTGTGTTCATGGATATTTGGCTTGGTGAGTAGTATGAGGTTAGAAATAATTTCACTTTCAGGTGTGGTTGTGAAGATAAAGAAAGAAAATCAGTGTCTAATCCCCACAGGTTAACAGGCTAAAGACTTGCCACAAAATATTCTGAAGTGATATATTTTTGAAACTGGTAACCCTCTGACATGCCTCAATGATATCATAGAGAAATATCTATATATGGTTTGCCTGAATAGTAACTGAAGAGTTAATAGAAGTTACAGCTACTCATTTAGAAAGGAGCCTGTCTAGAATCTGCCAGATAGTCCCCTTGGAGCTCTGAAGCTTCACAGAGCCTACTGTCATTTTTTTTGTTGTCATAGGGAAAAAAAAATAATGTCTGGTTGTTGATGCAGCAGTGCAATTTTACTTCAGGGAATCTTTGTTGTTTGACAGAAACAGGACATTTGTCGCTAATAATTTTCCTAATGGCTTAATGTGCCAGTTGTGAGGTGTTACAAAGCTAAACTAGATATACATAGTTCCTTTCAGGGAAGGTTATGGTTGTGTCTATGGATCAAATCTCTACAATTAACAGGTATGTTCCAGAGATGCTAAAACATTAACCTTATGATCTTTTGGTGGGGGCTATGGTAATTTGTAACCATATCTTTTTCAGGAATTTTTTTTGCATCAAAAATGAGGAAAGAGCTATGTGCTGTTGAACCCCCAATCAGTCATTAAGTTCCTTGTAATCAGGAGATGAAGAAGTCTGAAATATTTCCTTTTAGAATTAGCCAAAATAATGAAAGTCTCATAGATAAAGTTAAGAGCTGTAATCTTTGCCTTAAGGATGGCTCCACATAAAATGAGATCATCTTGGCTCATGTTAGACTTAGCAACTGAATTCCCAGCCTTGGATAGTTCAGATATTCCTTGTGCAATTACGAGCTTTTATAGTATAAAAGTGTTTTTTTTTTTGTTTTTTTTTGTTTTTTTAATGATGTATATTGCTTTTGCAGGTATTCCTGCCAGGCAATTCTTTGTCTTTCCATAAATTTAAAAGGACCATATCACAGTTTAACGTATTTAATAAACAGACTTTATATGGAAATAATTTTATGATTTGTAGTGAGCTAAAGTTTATCTTAAAAAGTTCTGTTTTAGGTTTGCAAAGCAAACTAATCATTAGGTAATTTAAGAACCCATGGTAATGATAATTTAAATAAAAACTCTAATGTAAACCTTCTGCTCCAATATTCATTGACTTTTCCTTCAAGCTAAGAGGGAAGTCTGGACTATGTACTGGGAGCAGTGTGCAATAAGACAAAATATCTCTTTATAAAATTATTCTGCTTGCATCTGTAAAAGTGACAGTTTCAGAAGATGCTCCCATAACTGACAAAAGAATAGGGGAGCCACAGGTCAGACAGTTTTGAATAGGCTGTGCCATTCCGAGTTTGCATTGGTAACTTATAGGTTCTCATTTGTTTGGGTCCAAGTTTTTTGTATAACTTCTTCTTAAGTTTATTTATATAATGTGTTCCTACCAGTGCCCTGGGTCATTTATTACATCTATTAACTTCTCTCTGAAGAGATTCTGCCAGAATTCCTTAACAACCGTCCTCGAGTCTGCTTCTTCTCTCCTTAAATTTAAGATCCAGGATTTGCTGACACTGTGTGTTTTGAGCCTGTTTTGCTGCTGGCCTGATTATCTTTTTTGGTGGATGAACAGAGGTACATGTAATTCACCAAACTGGTCTGTTTTGTGTGTAGAGACACCTTTCAGAAAAATAAAACTCTCAGAATTTTTTTTTTTTAAGAAAAATCTTACATAAATACTAATTGGAACAGATTCTCAGTATTATATTCAGATACTTCATTGACTTCTCTTCTAGAGATTGTTTTCTATTTTGTATACTTTATGTTTTACTAAAGGGTTTAGATGGACCTTCTTTTGCTATCATCATACATTGGCTTTTCTCGAGAAAAACTGAGAAACTTTCACTCGAAATTATCTTTAGCTCTGAGTATCTGTAGCTTAAGTATTACAATCCATGTTTGTTCAAATTTGTTTCTTTTCAACATAATCTCAAAATTATTTAATTATGTTGATTAGAATCATTTCATTAAAATGTAATTTTAATGTAAATGTAATTAACTGGTTGAAAAGGTAATACTTCTTAAGTATTAAAATGTTGAAACTAAAAAAATCCTGCTTAAAAGGTCTATATATATCCATTTTTTGGTCTCTAGGATAGTCTATGCACATACTTTATTTGAATGGATTTAATACAAATCAGTATTCCAACGGTTGAACTTAGTAAGGCAGCTGTATGCCATATTATTGAAACTTTTTCAACCAGGAATTTTGTATAATTAGGGATTGTTTGAATTGGGTCCTCTTCCTTGTAGAAAAAATATTCAGTTATCAAGATAATCTATGCTTTTCCCATAGATTATTGTAGATATGTGAAAACCAATTATTAAAAGTAAGGCACTTAAAAGATACACTGTAGTAATGTGCTCTATGTCAAAGTGTAGGCTCTGTTACATGAGCGGTGCTTCTTGTTGTTTTGGGCATTGGTTCAGACACAGCACTCAAATAATACCTTATGGGTTTCGACTAACTTGGAATTTCATAAATAAAACAAAGCAGTTTATTGAGGGGAAACTGAATATGCACTATGGATTATATACTACATACATAAAGGTTGTAGGAATCACATATATACACATATGTACTGTACTCCTTTACAAATTTCTAGGTTTCTGTAGGGAAGGGTACGATCGTGGGCATGTGAGTAAATATGAAGATAGAAGACTACTAGTTGATAGAGGCTGTTGGTTCTTCACAAATATTTGTTCTCTCCTTCCATAATTATAGAATTGTAGATAAGGTAAACTGAAGACTATTTAACACTAGATAAATTAAAGACTACATATCCCAGTCTTTCCCAGTGTCCATGGGTCTAAATCTTTACCAAAGTTATATGAGATGTTAGGTAGAAGATGGTCCAGGGAACAGTGGAATAACAAAGTGAGAGAAATGGGGTTTATGGGCCATGTGGATTACAGATATGTGTCAACCTGGAATACTATAATTTTAGACCTGGTTGTTACATCAGCATAACCTTCATTCTAATTTTTGGTTGTGAGAACCAGCAGCTTAATTTTTAGAATCCTTATTTGTTCAAGTCTCTCTCTTTCCTCAGCAGATCTTGAGATGGCTCATAATTCTCAGTAGCCATTGTAACGACTCCTCTGCAGAGACCTGAACCAATCTTTTTGTTCTGGCTTAGTTCTGATGTACTGCCGCATCTCCCATGTATAGGACCTCGACTGAACCTTGAAGCCTGTTGCGGTGGTATTGCAATGATATCTCTCTTGCAAGCCTGAGAGGTCCTCATTTCTTCTCCAAGCCTCATTCTTTGTGTTTGTTGAGTGGTCTCCTTTTCCACCGTGGTTTCAATGATTTAATAGACACTACACACTTCCCTCTCCCTCAAAGGACAGACTTGTTAGAAAGCTTGTATTTGACTCACACATTCTATCTTTAGTGAACCTGAGACCAGTTCCCTGAGGTAAGACTGGTTGTCCCGTATCACTCTTCACTGTCAGCTAATGCTCCAATGTGGAGCCTGAGCACAGTAGCTGCTGTGCTATCCTTAGGGTTTACGTAGATGAATTAACTAATAATGACTTTTTTTTTTTTTTTACTACTTTAGTAATTAAACTCATGCAAAGGGCATCGACAAATTCATATGTAATAAAATATATTTCCAGCCTACTAATATTATTTCTCTCTTGAATAAATTATACATTGCATTTTTATATATTTTAAAATTAAATGAATAACTGACTTTTTCTTGGCCACCCTGAACAGTAAACTTATCTGTAATGTCAAGGAAGAAGCACGATGCAGAAAAAAAAATCAGACCTAAAATTTAAGGCCTAGGCACTATGCCGGTTCTTCCAGTTACTTACTGTTTGACTTTGAGCAAGTCAGTTAACATTTATTGGTCTAAATTTTTTTTTTACCTATAAAATTGTTATTAATAATATCTGTTACCCAGAATAGTTGTACATCATGAAGTCATGCCTAAACTCTGACCTGGATTCAGAATTAAATCTCTTTGGTTACATCTATTTCTGGATCATTTGTTTTAAAGGCTAAATGATTTTTATATGTAGAATACAAACATGTTTAATAAATAGTTATATAGTAATTGAACTTTTGTCTAAATGAAGATAAATGACTTTCTAGTATAATTAACATTTCTATCCTTACTAAATCCTATTGAATTTTGTATAGTTTCCTGAAAAGGAGGTTGCCCTTAATTATTTGCCATTTTAATTTTATCCATGTGTGTGTGTGTGTGTGTGTGTGTGTGTGTGTGTGTGTGTGTGTGTGTAAAATGAATATTTCCACAGAAAAACTAGATGATTTTTAAGAACCCCCTGCTCTGGATTTTCATTGAGGTTATTACAGCATGATTGGTTTTTATATGGTACATGATTCCTGATTCTGAATCCCACATCGGGATTTTCACAGCTCTTATTAAATCCAGTAGAAATCGGTGGATAGTTCGGTGTACGGGAATTATATATATCCAGTGTACGAGATTTCCCATTTTGCAACATAGACGTTTTTTCAGTAGCTATATTGCTGAACTACTGACCAAGATGAGTCGATTTAACGTTCCTAGCTTGAATCTACCCTGCTGCTCTCTTGGGAGGATATGTCCTAAGAACATACTATACTAAGAGGTTTAGCAGGGAGGGAGCTGGCATTAAACACTTCTGTTAAGATCATGTTGGAATCAATGATTTAATCCTAGTAGAAATGAGTTACTGACTTCTTAATGTATAAGGGAGGCATTGGCTCCTGAAGTTTGGTGCACTCTGCTTCTCCTCCAGGGAATAGAGATCTGCTAAAGCCTTAAGGAATGTGAGGAGTTACTTCTTGTGGGAGGAGGCAGTTGGATCTTTGAAATTAAAGCAGCTTAACATGTCTTCCTTCTGTCTTAATACTTAAGAGTGCCGTCTATAAAGGAAGCATGGGTTTTACATCTATTGGTCTTTGTTTGATGGACCACAAGCATGGCAGTAACGTAACAGATGAAATAAGAGAAATTTGATCAGAAGGTGTTTACAGCTTAAGAATAACATATCGAAGACATTAATTCTTTTTCCAGATAAAAAATTATTTTATATTCTGATTCGCTGGATAATACACAATTGTATAGAAAATTCAAACAAAATAGAAAATATAAAGATATAAAATATAAATACCTCTCAATACTATTATTCAGGCTAATATTAATTTTTCAAGTTTTCATGAAGATCCATCCCAATATTTTATGGCAAATAAGCACATGCAGAGTTGTACATGTATGTGTACATATGAATTATATATTTACATGTATCTTTATTTATATATATCTATGTATATCTTTATGCTGTACATCAATGGTTCATAATTGGAAACTATGCTTCCCCTCACCTACCCAATTGAGAATCAGTGACTCACTGAGCCACATTAGTTGTAGGCTGTATAGAAGCTCTCATGATCTATGAGCAAAAAGTAGAAAAGCACTGTCCCTATCCTGCTTACTAATTAGAATTTATACTCGGTGATCTTCAGACCTCTCCATGTCAATGAATAGACCACCCATTTTTAAGGCTGTATATTCATTCATCGTATAGCTACACTTTAATTATTTCACCACTATTCTGCTGTTGAACACTGTTATTTCCATTTCCTTCTCCCTCCCATTATTAACAATGCTATGAATAACATTATTTGGTGGGCATCCGTTTGATTCGTTATCTCCTTGTGGTGTGCTATAAAAGAAAAGGTGCCTGTGAAACAGGGAAGACATTTAATATCGATGCATATTGCTAGGCTGCCTTCCAGAAAGACTGTATCATTTGACAGTCCTACCGACAATATATGAGTGCCCACAAGCACTGATAATCTTTAAGATTATTATCAAATGACTAGGCGGAACATAGTAAATAATTGTTTTCATCTGCATTTTTTATTAATAATGAGGGTGTACATTTGGTTAGGATTCCAGGCTCTGAAGTCTGACTATGTGAGTTCAAATTCTAGCTTTACTGCTTAACAGCTTTTTGACCTTGTGCCAATTATTTCACTTCTCAATGTCTCATGTTACTCAACTGCAAAATGGTGATAATAATAACAATAACCTTGTAGGACTGTTGTGCAGATTAACTGAATTAATACACATAGAGTTCCTACAATATTTTCTGGTAAACTCACTCTCAATAATGTTAGCCATTGTTATATATTTTCATGTTTTTTAATATTTAACTTTAAAAAAATTGTGTATTTGAGTTCTTTGGTATACTTTGTTATGGTGTTCATTTTTTAGTTAATGATTTGATATAGCTCTTTTAATATTATAGATATTAACGACTTGTCTGTCTGTCATACATGCCGCAAGTATTTTGCGTTTTTGTTTGGTATTTCTTTGCATCATATACAGTTTTACCATTTAAGTAATAAAATTTACTCATCATTTAAGACTTTTGACTAGAAAAGACTTCTTCATCCTAAAGATTATAAAAAATTTACTATGCTGTCTTTAGGAATCTAACGATTTTTATTTTTTACATTTAAGTCTTTGACCTATCTTGAATTGAATTTGATAGCACTAAGGATCTAACAAAAGCTTTACATTTTGAGGATGATAAAATGATCAGTTTAAGCACTATGAAGCATATACATAACGGCAGAACTTCCAATTTTGTTTGGCAAGCAAAATACAAAATTATCTTTTGGGAAATCTTTTTCATAATTTGAGGTAGGATTTTAATTTTTTCCTATTTCTCACTCTATTTTCTTTTATGTTGCTCTTCTTTCTGGAAAATATCTGCTTTTGAGACTCCTATAAAAACTTTAACAGAGTTTCTTCCCATGCACCTGTTATTCCCATCATATCAAGATTTAGTATTGAGAAAATTGGTTTTAAATGTTGAGTTTTTACAAGATTAAAATATTTCTACATAATTCCTACTGCGAACATTATTTGGACTAATGCTGCTAAAATAATTGTTAATCAGGGTCAATGGATTTTACTCCTGATTCAAGATCTCTTTGTATTGGCCAGAGTGATGATTGCATCAACCAATCAATATATTTAATAATGTCCATAAAAATATAAAAGTATCCATATTAATGAACTTGAATGACCTATATATTATGAATATAAAACAGATAACATATATACATATATTGGACATTTCTTTGTACCATTGCAAATCTACTCGGCCTCATCATTCTTTTCAGGCATGTTTGCAGAGAACAAGTCTGCACAGATATTGACTCACATTGTTTAACCGGAAGTTCCTTAGCTCAGCCCATATGAGCCTTCTCTTGACACTTGCAACCTGAGTTGCTTGAACACACATGAACATCCTGGAAATGTGGGAGAGTTTGTGACCCATGTGGCAAAACTTGACCAATGTGGATATGAGTTGCCAGATAAATGCTCCACCCTTTTATCCTTCCAGTGGATGGTTTTAAGATATAGTACATTCAATAAGTCTTTTCAGGTTTCACAGAGCTCGCACCTAGTTGTACACAGGAGTGGCCAACTGCATACTGTACCTCTGCATCACCTGCCCCTCCCTCTGTATCCATTGCTGTTCCTCCTGGCCCTTCCTGTTCCTCATTCTTGCTCCTGAAATTGTATTCTTTACGAAATCACTCATGCATCAGAGTTTCTCTCAGACTCTGCTTTTGGAGTTTCTTAGGCTGAGAAATCACATTAGAAAAAAATATTTTAAAAAATCTTTCTGGTCATCCACATATGGTGGTTTCTTTTAGCTTCAACTACAGAAAATTTAATTACTAGAGAATAGTCCTTTGAAATTAAACATTTGCTGAAAATGACCACAAGCTGTTCATTTTCAGTTTTAGTTTTCTTTAAAGTCGATTTCTGGTCTTCTATTTCATCCTCTAATAGCATTAAATATTTTTTTAAAATCTAGCAAAAATCATATTTAATTAAGTCAGCAAAGGCATAGAAAATTTGCTTGTATATTAATCATTATTTAACTATAATTTAGTTGAGATAATACAAATTCATTACTTGTCTACTTATACTCTCATTTAAAATGTAAGTTTCATGTAAAGAACTATTACTCTTGTAGAAATGAAACACAAAGAACGAAATTCTATGTTTCATTCCTGTACTCAGAATAAACCATGACTTTGACGTAACAATTAGAATAACTATTTTAACAGTCTAAACAGGAAAAACACTGCATTCAAGTTCACATACCAATAATTGATAGAAAAGTGAGTTGTAAACTATAAAGTATTAATTTAAAGCTATATAAATTTAAATTTTCATCAGCCATGCTTGTACATATGCTTCTAAATTAGAACCCCTACATGCTTCATAGATAAAGAATATCTTCTCTAATCTTTGGCCACTAGATGTCATGGCAGCTCCATAGATGAAGCCACAGGTGGGGCAGTTGCTGGCTGAATTGCCTGCCCATTTTAAGACCAGCTGCTCTGTTATGCAGAGGTATGTCACTCCGTATCTTAAAAAACCAGTCATTTTCAAAGTTCAGAATCATTTTCAGACAATATAAAAATACAGTTAGTTTTGGGTCTTTTTATGTAGTGATAGAAAAAATGTGTTTATAAAGAAAATGGTTGAAACCATTCGAAACAAATTCTGCTTTTGAATAATGTCACTGTTCTATATTTACTCCAACTCCATTAAAAAAATAAACAACAATCCTGTGAACATAGAAAATGGAAAACAAAAAGGAAGTTCTAAAAACCGACTGATAACAGCAAGACATACTGGCTAATGAAAAGATATGGGGAAAAAATTGGGCATGGCTCTTGGGCAATGCATACCTGAGGGCAAAGGTGATATAGTGTAATATGATAGTCAAAAGCATGGATTTGAAGTCCTGAAAGCCTAGGATTTGATATGAATCTTGCCTTTAATATTTATATGATGTTGTATCTCCTTATCTATAAGGACAGGTTGATAATAGTTATCACAAGAAGTTGTTTTAAGGTTCAAATAGGATGGCGACTATAAAGCTCTTAGCACAGTATACTGACGTTGTAAACATTTAATGAAAGGGACTCTCATGAAGAAGATGGAATTTCATACCTAACATTTTAAAATAAAAAGCCCAATATTTCAAATGCAAAGAGAGGATAAGCTTTAGCAGTCAGTTTCTCATGCAAGGAATAGTCCTTAAATGGGGTATAAGATAAATGATCCCTCTTCAAGTAAAGCTATCATGAGTGTTGGAATAAAATATACTGTAAATATGGCCATGGAAAAGAGTTTCTCACTGAAATGACCCCCACTAATATCTGCAATGGCAAATCTTCTCTTTTATTGTTATATTTTCTTATAGCAATGACAGTGTCCAAAAGACTTTTGCTTTTCTATCTCCTTACATTCCACCTGGGGGTTGGCAGTCTGAGTCAGATGGTCTTCCTTCTGCTGGGTCCATCTGTTTCCACTCATTCAGTGGAGCATTTAATGTGGAAAGGGCAACAGGGCATAATCCCCAAACCGTAACTTCCAAAGGGTCTAAACCAGAGCTGATCCCATGACACCTGCTTCATATGCACGGAATAATGTGATATTGGAAGTACCAGGACAGCAGACATCTGTGTTTAAATGTGGCTCTTCCAAAATAGTGATATATATGATACCTATAAAATAATTCATGTTTATTTGTGTGTATTTGAATAAAGACTAGAAATAAAGACTGATATTTTTAAAGTGTTTCAGCACAGAATATTAACATAACTGTGTTTCAGAGGAATGAAAGGGGCAGATAAGAAGACAGATGTGTTGTGACTCTGGAAGGAAAGGCAAGATCAAGGAGAAGTAGTGAAGAGAGAGGCTTCGTCATCCATTTGTATGGCTTTGCTGGCTTTAGTCGGATTTAACAGTTTGTTCTTCTCCTCCTTGCTACAGCTTTCAGAAAACTTTGGTGTAAAATCTGAACAAAGAGACTGAAGATGAGATAAAAAAAAAAAATCTAGTGAATAAAAGGATTTACTTCAATAACTCCCCAAATCCTACCACAAGCGAATACTATAAGGCAGAAAATGAATCAGCCACAGTACTAACAGCTACAGTATGAAACAATGATTCATATGAAGGGCAGCATAATTACTGTGAATATCAGATTGGATTTCAAAATGAGGAAAGAATATTTTTGTACTTTCTTGGCTATGGATAAACATAATTGATTTATGAATAATATGAGGGTCCAGCTAATCTGGCAAATATATTGTATTTCATGTAGAAATTAGCTTAAAGTCATTTTTCACGTTTCTATGTGAAACCCAATATTCACATGCCAGGGAAGAGAGGAGGTTCAATGGCTGTAGCATACCTGCAGCCCAGCAATGGCAAAATCAATGGTGCACCCAGCTTGAAAGAAGGCTAGGCAATGGGGTATTTATTCATTTATCTAGTTATTTAAATAACAATTAGAAAGTGTGAACATCCTCCTTCCCCAGGCTATTCTGAGAAAATTCCTTCAGTCTTGTTTCTTGGGGAAGCTGCATCCATCTGGTCCACAGCACAGCACATGTACCCTTCTGAAGTCACTGCTGCACTATGAGCTTCCCATTAATACTGAGTTTGAAGGGCTGGGAAAAATCACAGTTAGATATATTTTATATATAGAATTGACAGGTCCTGTTAGGTTCTTTGAGTCATTTGTCCTGCGATGACTGTAGTCTTTCGGTTAAGTGGAGCTAATTTACTACACTGTTTACAGAGGCAGGATGGGATAGTGGTTAAAATCAAGGACCTAGTCAGACATCCTAGGTTTGAATCCTAGGTTTGGTTCTGCCAAGTATAAGCTGTGTGACTTGGGTAAATTATTTAACCTGTATATGCCTCAGTTTTCTTATTTGTAAAATGGTGATGCCTACCTGATTGGTCTATTATGATAATATTTGCGAAGTGCCTGGCATAATGATATATGTTTATTAAGTAATAGTTATACATTTGATCTTTTCAGCAACTATGATGAAAACAGGACATACAGGATAAGAGAAATTTTTGCAGTTGAAAGGGACCTTAGGGATAATTTAGTTCAAATCCCTCATTTTATAGATATAAAAAAATGCCCTGAAGTTCTATTACTTAATAAAATAGTATAACTAGCATCTGAATACAGGTTTCTTAATTTTCTGGCTATTTTTTTCCTTCACCACATAATTCTCACTTCTACAAATAAAAGTAAAAAAAAGAGTCCATAAATATATATTTTTTTAATTTAAGAAAATACTGTGATAAATGCAGTAGTAATATTAGGAATTAAAGTTGTATAAATAATACAAAGCCATATTGAGTTTTTAAAGTATCTGCTACAAGTAAGTTTAGCTTCATTTGACGGCAAACCCCAAACATCTTAAATAAAATAAAAGTTTATTTCTCTTCCATATGAAAGAAACAGAAAATAGAGAACAGGGCTCTCCAGGTGGCTCTCTAGTCATCAGAAACCTGGGCTCCTTCTGCCATCTTATTCCACCATCCTGTGAACGACTTTCTTTCTCAAGGTCACTCTTGTTCCAAAATGCCTGCTGGAACTCCTGCTCTCATGTCAGCTGTTCAGAATGCAGGAAGGATAAAGGGAGAAAGGACAAACAGATATTTTCTAAATGAATTAGTGTTCTTTTAGCACTAATTCATTCTAGGAAGTTCCATATCATCTTACATTTACATCTCATCCAGAGCTTTGTCCCATGTCATGCCTGGCTTCAGGAAAGACTGCAAAATGCTTTTTTTTTTTTTTTTTTTTACCAATTATCAATTAAAACATGCATTCTTTTATTGAGGAAAGAGAGTAATGTATATGGGATGGTAACTAACCATCTCTGTTACAGATAGGGTTATTTTTTCCACCCCATTTCCTCCTCACATTTCCTTTTCTTTTACCTTGAATCCAAAAGTTCAGCCTTGAACTAAGAAAATCACATATCCCATGTAAGAGAAAATAACATTTCTCTTTCTAAAAGGATGTTGTATCTGTATATTAAGATCTTACTGTTGCAAGAAACAAATCAATTTACTCTAGACTAGAGGTAAAAAGGGAAATCTATTATAATAAACTATAATAGTATTTCATGGAACTCAAAGGTAGGAATGAAGGATTCCAAGGAAGGCTAGGAATTAAGAACATGTAAATACAGGCAGAGTTTTCTTTCAATTTTCTGCCAGTGCTTCTTTCCGCACATGCTTTTTCTTTCTCTTTGAGGAGCTGTTTCTTCTGTGCTCAAGGTCAAGATGCCAGTAAGATACAGATCTGGGTTTTGCATCCATATCCTCTAATTCACACTCTATTATAACCTTGGTTTTAAAGTTCTGCCCTTCTTTCTCTAGCATAAAGCAACAGAGTCCCTTCTTACCAATTCATTGTTAGCTCCAGATTACAGTGACTTTTTATGTATTTGAATACAATAACTACCTCTGTGGCTCAGAGCCTTGAAATCTGACTTCCAAAAATGCTTTATAGCATCTGTGATACTACTTGGCACTGCATAGTAACTGATCTCCCATTCTCGTATGTCTTCTTTTCTCAAGCTATGCATTCTCATTGATTGATGTCAAACGTTCTGACTACCACATCACACTGATGATTTCCAAAGAGACATTTCCATTTTAGACCTCCCTCCTGAATCCCAGATCCTTATTTTATGTGAATATTGGTCACTTTCACTCAGGTGTTTCTTAGTATCTCTACTATTTTCAAACTCAACATGTCCATGATCTTATTTTGAACTTTCTACCTTAAGCTACATCTGCCCAGTCATCCAGTAATCTTCCTGTCCCTTCACTTCTACTGCCAATTAATTGCCAAGTTAATTCCATCACCTAAAGCTATTATTTCTTATGAATATTGCCATGAGTAATACCTTTGTAATTTTGCTTTTGTAAAACTGCAGCTGCCTCCTAAATCTTATCCCTGTTTCCAGGCTCATCTATTCTCGCAAGAATAATCTTTTAAATTATAAATGTGGTTATGTCGCTTTCCCACTTAAAATTAATCAGCATTTTCCTTTTACCTGCAGAACAATGGCTAGTTTTTTTGCTGGCCATAGATGGCTGTTTATGAACTGATTTTTTTCCTATCTAGCCAGTCTCATCTCCATCTATTCCTCCATGTGCTTTGGCTTTATACTACTGTTTGTAATTCCTTAAATGCAACAGCAGAGTTCACACTTCTGTGATACTGAACATGTTTTTATTTTCCTTCACCCTAAAGGTCTTTATTCTTCTCAGTCATCTTCATGTACTTCTACTTACCTTACGAGACTCAGTTTAAGCGTCAGTTCTTATCTGAAGGTCTACTTGATCAGCATGCTGTCTCTTCCCTTTATCCTTTCCTCTATTTTCCCTTTAGAAGTTAGTTTCTTTCCTTTGTTGGATACATATTGTGCATATTTAAGAAGACAGAGGATGAACAGATTAAAGCAGATGTTACAGTTGCCTCCCACTGTCTGGTCTGTATTTAGTAAAAGGATTTAATCAGGCATATGGCTGCCCAAATGAGAACTAAATCACCCAGCATCCCTGCAGTATGTGTGACCATGAGACTGAGTTTTCTACCAATGTTTTGTACACAGAATGGTGTGTACAACTTCTGAGACACGGTCTTTAAAGTAAAAGGTATGCCCTTCCCTTATCTCTTTCTCCTTTTCATCCACCGATCGGAACATGAGTATAGGGGACAATTTTTGACTATGCAGAGATGGGCAGAACAGCAAGACAGAAGAGACCTATGTCCCTGATACTGTGGAGTTACTGTATCCGCTCTAGACTGCCTACAGTCAGACTATTGTGTGCATTGTTTAAGCCCCTGTTGAGGATATTTATAACCTAATACGAATATTCAGATGAAACAGGTCCTGTAGCCTGGCTAACATGCCCACTCTACTATAAGACTATAAAAAGAGTTATAGAACTTAGATTTATTAATCTTTGCATACTTAACACCTAGCACAGAACTTAAATCACAATATGCCATCGAAAGCGTTGTTTAGAGAAAGATAAAGTTGTAAGTGAATACGAGTTAGAACTTTTGTGGTTACACTGTAGCTAGGCAACAATTCTTCTTTTCTGAGATCTCTTCAAACTCATTTCAGATTTCTATCAGTATATCCAGAGATGCCTCCTTCCCTCCTGTCATTCTTCCCAATCATTTTTTTAGCCTAAGGAGATGGAGCACTAGACATATCTTAAGTAGCTACCAATATTTAAACTCCAGTAAGTCACCTTTGATTTTTCCTTTCCCACCCACTGTCTGACATGTAACCTCCTGTTGGGTTGGGGAAACTTCCGTAACTTCATGATTAAATTTTCTTTACTCTAAGGCATAAACTCCATGATATTAGTCCTCCGGTCTGTGACTCTTTATATGTGTAACCAAGCTTTTTATAATTTAAGATGCCCTTTTCTCTTTTAAAACCTTCTCTTTTGGTTTTCAAGGCAACTGACTCTGAGACGGACTGAAACAAAGAAGTGGGTTCAGAACCTTAGTTCACTTCTTTATTCTGATTTTCTCTTTTCTTATGAAAAGAATATCAGTAACAAATCATGCTAAGTCAGATGGAAAAGATGAGAACTATATGAATCCACTCAGATGTGGGATATAAAACTGAAAGCAGCAAATGAACGAGACAAACGAACAAAATCTCATAGACACAGACAACAGTATGGTGGTTACCAGAGGGAAATGTGGGGAGTGCAGGGGAGAGGTAAAAAAGGGTAAAGGGGTAAACTACGTGGTGATGGAAGGAGATTTAACTTTGGATGGTGAGCACACAATGCAATATACAGATGATGTATTAAAGGAGTATACACTTAAAACCTATAAAATTTTATTAATCAATGTTGCCTCAATAAATTTAATAAAAAATTAAATCAAAATATAAAAATTTGTTGCCAAGGACATTTATGTTATTATCTTAAAATGCCCCCATCCCTGTTATATGGTTGTAGCAAATTCATTAATGTAAAGAGTTCTGGTTTTATTCAGAAAAAAAGTCTGATATTCTGTTTGTGTATAAAAGATATAAAAAAAAAAATCTTTCTACTTTCTGCCTCCCCAGCTTCTGTAATAGCCTGGGCAGGCTGGAGAAGCAAAAGAAGACCAGAGACAATACTATGAGTTTACAAAACGAATTTTTCTCCAGGGCACACAGAAAGACTTATTTCCCAGCAGCCCCCTATGTATAGGTTGACTGTGTCACTGAGCTCTTTGAATGGAAAGTGAGTGGAAGTAATGCATGCCACTTTCAGGCCAGACCATAAAAAGTCCCAATGTGAGCTTTCACCCCAACCACACAGCAGGAAGCGAAGGGCTTTGAGATGATGAAGCACGATGAAAAGAGCCAGAATCTTGAGTTGACCAGTTGGAATTGCTTCTTAGATCTCCTGGCTAAGAACTTCAGCTCTGGTTTTTATATGAACAAGAATATTGTATTAAGCCATTGTGATAATGGGGATTGAGACTGTTTATTACAAATTAATGTCGGATAATACATTTATAAAAATCATGAACAGGAATCAAAGAATTAAGAGCTGCATTTGAAAGAAAGCAACTGAGAGGAGGGAGGAAGTATGGGAGTCAGAGTCAAGTAATGTGGTCTTCGACTGAGCTCGTTGTAATAAATAATCAGGAAAGGTTCCTGGAGGTGTTAACAGCTATCAGAACTTTAAAAGAGCCAGGTGGCTAATATTTAGTTAAGATGTTTTTAAAATGTAATATTTGACACATATGAAACGAACACTCTGGGGAACGCAGCATTCAGCCTAAGAACCAGAACATTATCATTATTGTTGAAGCCGTAACCGTATGGATACATTTTAGAAACATGAGGAAGAAAAGCAAACATCAAATTATATTAAATGATAACATATTTTACAAAGCTCAAAAAACCCCCAATGATAAGGTATTTAAAGATACATACGTGTTTGGTTTTTATGTTGCTATGCTGTGCTCTGTTGCCCTAAACCAGCAGTAAAGCCTTGTTTGAATTTTGTTGGTAACCTAGGATTTGGACCAAGGAAATTCTCAAAAGGACAATGGAACATAAAAATGTTACAACATGCATTGAATTGAGAGATTGTGACAAAGCAGTAGGTGGAAGCCAGAGGTGATTAGAATCCATATAATCCACTCCCTTAGCCTGAAACCCTAGAGAAATAGAGGGATGGACTCTAAATTTCCTATTCCAGGCAGAAGAAACATTCAAATAAAGAGTAAGATGACTGAATGGCTGTGAGAACTTGGGGGATATCCAGGGAGCTGGCACCTAGGCTACATTTGAATAAATTTTAGTTTATTTTAGTTTCATGCTATTGGCACAGTTAAAAAAAGGTCATATTGTTTTGTTTTATTTTGCTTCTGATCTGTGTTCCTAAGGAGGCCATCTAGCTTTTTGATGAGAGTGAAAGAAGAATGCTATTAGTAAAAGCAGCATTTGAAAAACCTATATTTGACAAAGTTGACAATGACTTAAGTAATTAATTAATCGAGATACTTACTGAGTGTCTACTGTCTTGCAGTCACTGTGAAAATACTATAGCTCTTTCTCTCATAACTCTTGCTTTAGGTTTAAGGTCTTGACATAAGCAGTGCTTCACAAACAACTACAGTGTTTCTCCTTTAGATTGACACTGTGCTGATTAGCAGCTGGGATAATGTGGACCATTACAGGGAGATCTTTGTCAGAATCTTTAGGACGGAGGGCAGGGACTCTTACCAACACAGAGTGGTACACTGACAGCCTTTCCAGAAAATTGGTGGTTTTGATGTTGCTCAGGGTTGCTTGGCTCACTCTACTCTTACCTGCAAAGGGGCAATTTTATAATCCAGAAGAGGATTCAGGCTGACACGAAGTGGGCGAAGGTGATATTTATCATATGGGTACGTAAAATGTTGTACATAAAATTGCAATGAATGGAACAAACTAACAGGCAACTCTCCCTCTGTTCATGTTAACTTGAACATATAACCTCACTTTTTGGAGTATGTTTTTCCATTTGTTAAGTGAAGGCTACCTATACTGATTCTATAGCATTTTTTTCAAAGATGAAATAAAATAATAGATATGAATAAATTTTGTTCTTTAAGGTGCTCTGCAAATGTAAGAGACTCAAGATTAGAAAACCATAGGACTACACTGAATGAGACATAAATTGGAATACATGACCTTTGAAACCATTTCCAGTTCTAATTTTTTGTTCGTTCACTCAGCTAATATTTACTGAACTATATTCAGTGTTGTTCTAGATACTTCAGATACATCTGGAAAAAAGTATCCACAGATTCATTTCTATGAATTTTATCAACATAATCTTTGCATAGATTTATTTCTAGAAAATGATCGTGGAGTCCTGAAACTTCGACATGAACCTAAAGAAAAATTTCTTTTTGTAGAGAGAAACAATATAAAATTATATTAATAAATATAAAAAATAAGCCATTAGAATTCATTTTTAGAAACATATCTGAATAAATTTGTTGACCTCACATTACTGTAGTTTTTCCAAAGTGCCGTAGTGTGGAAATTTTCCAAATCCCTTCTCTTATCAAGAAAGTTAAAGAAAAGCTGATTGGGACCAGGCACCCTATTGACACATATATTTTGCATATGTCTCCCTAAGGCTGAATGACTAGATGACCTGCATGTATGTATTTGAGATACACCGAAGAAAATACATATTGGAACCTGACTTTAAATCTAGTTTTATTTTGGGATAGTATTTTAACTAAAAGAATCTTTGTCTTTCTGCTTAATTTACTTGGCACATTGAGAACTTTGAATGAAATGTGGAGCCTGACTTGATGACACTGTTGAGACAGTTCTTCTACTCTGTTCTTTCCTCTGAATTCCCTGCAAATTTTCACTCTGCAAGTGTTCCAGCCTTTGAAATTGACACAGACTCTCGCTGAACCCCGTACTCTACAGTTATGAAAAATCATGGTCCTCTGTTTTTGGTCAAATTCTCTGGAAGGGAACATCTACAGTCATGCTTCACAATCACTGTAAGGCAGTGATAGCGACATGCTACACTCTGTCCTGAATCAGTCTCTTCGAAACCCAGTTGTGTTGGTAAATGACACTAATGGTATTGCAACATTGCCAAAGCTTTATATCCTTTCCTTAACCACTCTCCTAGAAAAGTCCCTTGAACAGAGCAAAGTCAGATTAGCCCTGATTTTGGCTAGATATTTGGTGTACGTACTAAAAAAATTTCCTTCTATGTCTTGACACTACTTATTGATAAAACTATTAGGTGTACTGCAACATGTGTATATCTTTTACTGATGTGTCTGCAGATTCTTCAGGTGTTTGGAACCAATTTGAAAGTGTTCACGACTTTATATAATCTAAGCAGCCTTTCACTGATATAGTAATTTCAGCAGACTGGCAGATAGACTTGTGGTTCCCATTATCCTTGCTTCCTGGTATACAGGCCTTTGTGTGATTCCCTCCCCCTTGCTCACAGTAATGTAGATAGACTATGGCAAAGGTGACAGGTTGTACGTGATCATGTGTATGTGATTATGTTACATAAGATTATAATGCCTGTCTGGCAAGGAGACTCTCTCTCTCTTGCTGGCTTTGATGAAGCAAGTTGCCATATTGTGAGCTGCCTACGTAGAGGTCACATGGCAGAAAACTAGGGTGACCTCTGGCTGAGAGCCAGCAAGAAGTCGGGGCCCTTGGTCCAACAACTTGCAAGGAATCAAATACTACAAATGACTACGTGAGCTTGGAAGCAGATTCTTTCTCAGTTAAGTTTCAGATGAGACTGCAGCCCTGGCCAATATCTTTATAGCAGACTTGTGAGATCCTGAGCAGAGAACAAAGCTAAATTGACCAATAGGAATTATAAAATAATAAGTGTGAGTCATTTTAAGGGGCTAGTTTGTGGTAATTAGATACATAGCAATAGATAACTAAAAGACTAGATCCTTGAGACTGGTGGCGGTTGACAGATCTTCAAACACAGAGAATCTGGATCATAAGAATGTTTGCCTAGAAGTCATCTAACTGAGAAGATGTTTATAAATCAATGAGGAAATCTTTGGAAATCCACTTTAGACTATATAAAATATACTCTACCATAGATACCTCATAATGCTAAATGGCAGTACATGTGATAAACACAGCAGGGAATTTCCACTACTTCTTATGGCATTAGGGAAGGTGTGAAAGCAGGCAGACTTTTACTAGACCTTGAAAAATGGTTAGAAATTGCTTACGTGGCCTAAGTGGTGGGAGGAAGATGTAGTTCAGGGAGGATAAATAGCATAAACAAAGGTAACAGAGGTAGCATTGTTTAGAGCGTATCTGAGAGAAGATGATCAAAATGCTCACATGATCTCAGTAATGGAGACAGTGTGAGGATGATAGTGATTATAGAACACAGAGTTTATTTTGTGGAAAACCCTTAATACAAAGCAAGAAGTCTAAACATCACCCTTTGAATCTGTGGTTTTTGCTCTCCCTTCTCTATCTTAACCCAAGTAACTCTGCCTGCATCTGTTTGGTGTATTGGGCTTTTTCAAATATTTTGTTTAAACAAAGGGCTCTATAGCTAAAAACAATATGTGAACCCACTTTAGAAAAGTGGAGCTTTTGTGTTTTTTTCCAGCTGAGTTATTAAATTTCTATTGTACAATTCATCTGGCTGTAATTTCAGGTGGCATTAAAAGAGGGATAAATTGAAGTATGGGGACCAGTTAGAAGGTTATTGCAGTTATTTACCCTCTGAAATGGAATCGTTGATGCAGGCAAAACAGGATTTTACAATAGGATTCAGGGATTTAATAGAGCTAAACCCAGAGCTTTGCACACTCGAGACGCTCATTAAATATATTTTGAATTGTGGGGCTTTGACAATAGGACTCAGATCAAGGAAAAACAAAATATTGTTAGAGAAAACTTTGTGGATTAACCACATTAAGACAATACTTATTTGGGGTGGGAGAAGTTGTTGGAAATATTGTATAAAGATAATAAGATGTGATTTTTTGATCATCATGTTGAAAAATGTCATTAGAAGTTTGATACTATAGCAACAAATCTAGTGGAGAAATAAATTATTTTACTCTAGGGATTTTTTAAATGGAATTTTTACAATAAACTCTAAAATCTTTGATTTGTTCAAGTAAGCAAAATGTCCAAAGTTCTATAGGATTATTATTGTTTTAAAAGTTATGGGGAACTAAATTATGCTTATTTGAGGGTTTTCCCTATACTCATTGAGACTTGGCTCAAAAACTAAGTTTAGAAAAATTAATTTTTTTTCTACAAATGGAAAAATTACAAAATAAATAATCTTCATTAAATGACAGCCATCAATTTTTTTAAGGGAATGGACTTTTTCAACTTTTAAAAGGTAGTCCCTTAGAAATAAAAGCATATTTCCCAGAATTTTCAATATGAATAATGAATACTTAAAATCAGAATCTCTTTAATCATGTGCCCTAGTTCTTTTCAAAAAAATTTAGAATACATAGAAATTATATTTTCTTATTTTCTTTAGCTCCTAATTAATAACAACATTAACTTTACAAAGTTATAAACATTAGCTTTTTGAAAATAACTTTAGTTTTTATGGAACTTGGAATAGTGCACAGATCCTAATGAGAGTCCAATGCATTTAACTGATCGATGTTGGAAAACAGAAAGAGGTATCAATTATGGTTGGATAATTTCTCTTTATTGAGGAGGACATCAACATCGAATACAATGCTTCATTGTAATCTCTCCATTCTAATTTCCAGTTTATTTTTTCTCAGACAAGCATTTAAAAAAAAATGCATCTCAAAAATAATCAGAGTAAAACTAGTTACACTTACATTAATGTTTCTCCTGTATTATTTTTTTTAATGGTGTCTTCAGAAAAGAACTATAATGCATATCCTTTTACAATTAATTCTCCCATAGTTTTTGAATTTGGCTCATTTCTGCTTAATAGTTATTGCTTCTCCCAAGAAACTGAGAATTTTTAAATCTCACTGATTAGATGAAAAAGTGCTAAATATACAAAGGTACATTCTGAGTCCCTACTATGTGAAAAAAAATTCACATAAAATATGATTTTTTTTCCTTTAGCAGGATAATTTCTAAAATATACTTTTTTTCCTGCTTTGCTAAAACACAAAAACAAAAACAAAAACACACTAGCGATTAACAATGAAGGAAAATATGAAATGCTGGAAAGGCTGAAAAAGCCCAAAGATAAGGAAGATCAGATATTTGAATCGTATTATATGTTATTATTATTTTTTTTTGATGGCTAAGTCTACGTGACTAAAATAGTTATCTTTCACAACTCTTAAACACGTGTTCAGACATACACATATAATTACAGGCATACCTCAGAGATATTGTGGGTTCAGTTCCAGACTTCCACAATAAAGCGAGTATCGCAATAAGAAGTGATAATCTTTTTGCTGGTGGAGGGTCTTGCCTTCAACTCGTAAAAAATGCAACATCTGTGAAACTAAACATACCTGTATTGCAACTGAGTGATAATTTTGTCCATACTACACTTAGTTTTCATCACAGCCCCTCTTATAATTTTATAGAACTAAGGGTGTCAATAAGATTATTTTTACAGATACTTCACTTGAAATGTGGGAAATTGATTTCCAATTTAGAAACTCAGTAGGAGAGAACAATCTAGAAGCCAATGTATATTATAGAAATCTCAAGGTGACTCAGGGCAAAAAAGAATTAGATAAGGTCTGGCAGTGATGGTTGAGAAATCCAGTTTCATGGGGTTTGCATGAGGAGAGCAAGGAACATATCACTTCTATCCATAAGGTTTTGGAGGGATCATACCTAGAATTCAATTTGCTTGTTTTTGTGAACTCTTAGAAGAGAAACATTGGTGGAGATCCAGAAATGAGAAATAATATTGATAAAAATAACTGAAGAATTAACTTATGAGGAGAGATTCAGGTAGCTAAGTGTGTTCAGTTAAGTAAGTGAGCTCTGATGACACTCCATTTTGAAGCCTAAATAAAGACAAAACATAATAAACTCATAGCTAACAAGGAGATGACTTTCAAGGAAATAAATTCCAAGGAACTTATTAGAACATACCTCTCAAAAGTTTTTCAATGAAAATATTAGTTTTGACAAAGCAGTAACTATAATAATGATTTTATAAAATAAATGAGATTATTAGCTTCTTGAAGTTACAATTCAATTTATATAAGAATTTATAGTTATCTTACAAATCCTTATTCTTGTCACAAACTGTTAGGAATTATCAGACAGCATTTAATTATGGTGAAGAAAAAGGAGAAGGAGAAGGAGGAGAAAAAGAAAAAGGGAGTATTTTAACAGTCTTTTCATATAATTGTGGATATCTTTTTGATACCCACTAAAATTTGACAAGTTGTAGGTTTTTCCAGGTTAGTTACAAAGTGGAATCTGATACTATATCAGTAAACTTTCAGTACTTGCACTAAAATCCATTGGTGTGTCTTATATTTTTAATGGATCTTTTATAATTTTGTAATGCTCTGCATCAGTGATTTGAAAAATATTGATTCTCTGAGTTATTCAGGTCTTCTAAAGGTTGACTCATTTCATTATACAAAATCGAAAATTTACATTTGTTAATATTACCATTGATCTCATCAGGAAGTCTTTAAGTTTTAGAAAACCGTCAGGCTCAACAGTGGTGGATACAAGTTTTTAAAAATTTGCATTTCTCCTGAAAGCTCAAATCTTATCATTGGCTGCACATACACATTGTTTTTCTTGAAGCGACAAACTAGCTCGCTTTGTTCATCTTCAAGTAAACATCTTCCAAATCGCAAACAGAATAGCCAAGTTTGTCAGTCATTTAAAAAAAATAAAAAAATAGTACTCTATGTGGCTAGTTCAGCTCACAAGTCAAACACAAGTGTTTTTCCTCAAATCATTGTCCTTTGATATGTAGCTAAAGTGCTTTATGCATCCATCCTATTTCATCATAATGGAATATTAAAAAGACACGTACTCACAGGTCAAGGTTTAATAATATTAACATTTTTATGGCTTCATCAAGAACATTCTTAAGAGAAAAAATTGGCATTTTTTTCTTATTGTGAGTACAAGGTAGTGAATGACGTAATGACTGATAGTATAATTTGGTACCTCTGCTCTGATTCATGCTAAGGAACCAGCAGTTTTATCCACCATCAGTGCAAATGTCAACACAATGAAACAAATATCTTAGCATCATTATGAAAATAGTTGGACCTCATGTACCTCTGGACATGTCTCAGAGACCTCTACTTTTGAGAAGCAAAAATTTTGTTAGTGAATCATTGTAGTTAGAGTTAAGGTTGCTACTTCTCTTTTTATCCTTTGGTCCCTGAACTCATATATCATTTCTATATGAAAAATAGTAAAATATATTTGGTGCCTGTTCAGAATGCACACCCTAACAGAAGCTACAACTCTCTCTCTCTTTCTCTCTCCACCCCATCAATAGTCCCATTCTAGCGCAAAGCCCATTCTGGGGTGGATGGGGATGTGTAAATGGCTCCAGTTCTCTTTAGAGGAAGGTAGAAAGGATATTTACAGAAGTAACAAGAGGTATCACAGGCTTTTTTGTTTCGTCTTTCTGCTTATTAAAGGCATCCTTTTCATTCAAGGGGCTCTGGGGCTGGAAATTGAATTAGAGATGATAATTGGATAAAGGGCCAAGACTTTCTCATGTGGTCATGCAAGTCAAATCTCCATTTGTCAGATTTATAAAAAATTTTTTTCAATTCTACAGATGTTATTGGTTTGCTCATCTATTTGTCCTAAGGATCCAAGAAGGTTTAGAGGTTACTCCTTTCACACACACACACACACACACTCACACACGGCATTGTTAAAGGGTATTGCAGCATTCTAAAGTACAATAATTATTCTCTGTAGGTTAGAATTGAAGATGGGAGAGCCTGCCTTTGAAATGGGTTTCCTGATTTCAGTAAGGATCACAGGGTTCTGGAGAGGCAAGATTCAGTCTCACCACTTAACAGAGGTAAGGTATTGTGGTTGTCATAATTACCTGATACTTAGATGATTACCAGAAATCCTTGACGACGGAGATCTTTGATAATACCTACTCATTCTTTAGGTTCCTTCAGAATGTTTCCCTCAGCATTAAAACATCACTAAAGCTCTTTTCTTTTCTTTTTTTTTAATCCTCTTTGAATGCTTTTATAGTATTCCAGTTTTTATTTGGAAAATGTTACAATGCAAATATGCAAAGAAATATTGCTCCTTAATATTTTGCAAGAGTAGATAAGGGTATACTTTATCTAAATAGCTTTATAAATGAAAAATTGCAGAAATAATCTGTAGAAAAGCATAGACCTTTCTAAATTTATCACTTCAACTAAATGGTGAAATTAAGATTACTCAAATATAACCTAAAGTGTAAAATAAGTTGAGGTGTGAACAAGAAGTATAAACTTAGAGACTTTTTTTCTCACTATGTAGTTACCAGTTTCCTAAAGTCTAAGAGGGAAGTTGCCAAACATTTATTTTCTCGAAAGGGCTAGATAATAAATATTCTAGGTTTTGTAGGTCTTGTGGTTTCTACTGCAACTAGTGAACTCTGCTGTGGTAATAGGAAAACAGCCATAGGCAGTATACAAATGAGTTGGTGTATCTTCGTTTTAATTAAACTTTATTTACAGAAGAAGCCAGTAGGCCATGGTTTGCTAATCCTTGCTCTAACCTTATGTTTTACTTTTTTAGCATCTACCAACATCTACCCCATTTCTTTTTACAAATCCATTTGAATAATTGTAGCCATGTCCTCTATTTATTCACTATTTACTCTCTTACTTACATTTAACCTTTGAATTCCTGAACTTTCACCACTGAAGCTTTTCTTAATAATGTTATTAATTATTTTATATTATTATTATTATTATATACTAGTTAGCTCTAGAAACCTTTTTTTTGGGGTTTAGAATCCTAGCTTGCCTTGATATCTTAGCTATTTTAATAGAGGATATTATTAGGTTTGGGGTCAAAACTTGGGCCACTTAAAACATATACTGGCCTATCTAAAAGGCAGTATTAAATAAGTTAATGGATGTATTCAGAACTACAAGCAGCTGGTTCAATTATTATGTCATCGGTCACTTGTTTTTATCTTCCTAGGGTCAACTAGAAAGACATTAATATTACCTGGGACCCATAACTAATGAGGCTCAGGGAATATTCAGGGAATTCTGATAGAACCCCTGAAGATTCTCAGAAAATATGAGCAGAGGTATTGGACTAGTAAGATGGAACTCTCCTTAGAAGATAGGAGAGGAGGTGAAGCTGAGTGGGCCAAGCCAACCCTCCATACAGGTAGAGAGCGAGGAGGTGAGAAGGGTGACAGTCTAGGAGTATAGCCATGTTAATACATCTCTTTTTCATTCCACAGTGAAATGCAGCTTACTTTAATGAAGGCTTTAATTCCTAAGTAAAATTTGACTACTGATTTAACATAATTTAAAACATAAAATGCACTGTAAGTGTGATAATCTATTGAATTGTTCAAGACATAATTAAGCTAACACTCTCAACACTAAATGTAATCTGATTTTTGCCAACTTTATTTCCTTTTTTTAAATATGTAAAATCATGTAGCCTAGTATGATCTAGAGAGCTTATTTCAATTTTAAAGAAAAATAATATTTTATTGTTTCCCTTTCCCACTTGAATAATTTTCCTTACCCACTGCCTACTCTTTTTAAATGAAGGAAATTTATTTTCTTACAGTTCTGAGGGCCAGAAGTCCAAGATCAAGGTTGTAGCCAATTATATTTCTGGTGAGGACTCTCCTTCTGGCTTGCAGATGGCTGCCTTCTTACTGTGTTCTCACATGGCCTTTCCTCAGTGTGTGTGTGGGAGGAGGGGGGCGGTAGAGTGAGACAGAGAGAGAGAGAGAGACAGAGACACAGAGACAGAGACAGAGAGAGACATAGAGAGAGACAAAGAGACAGAGAGAGAGAGAGAATCTACTTATTGGCTATTTTTAATATGCATAATGCATGATGTGCTAAAGGAACTGTCGAAAACAATTCAATTGAATTAAAAATATCCAGCAGAAAGTATCAATCACATGGTTTGCAAAGTTTGTGGCTTTATTCAAAGTAGGTGTAAAACTAAAACAGGAGTCCATGGTCTTTTGCTGTTGAGTCTCTGCCACATGATTTATTCCGATTTCTGAAGCTGATTGGTATTCTACCTTCCATCATGCTGAATTAATTTTCTTGGCATTTTGCTGATTGTTCCACTGCTTTCATTTGAAACAGAAACTCAGAAAATGTCATTTGCTTCCTTTTTAGAATAAATTTTACAATTTCTTCCATTTTGCGCTCAATCAGCATTACCACTATTTTATTTTTTATGTTATCCAAATATTATTTGTTAATTAATTCAAATTTTATTGGCCTAAGATCTTTTGTGGTTCCACACAAATATGGTTTTTTTTCCTATTTCTTTGAGAAATTCCATTGGGATTTTGATGGGTATTGCATTAAATCTGTTTCTTGCTTAAATAAGATGCCATTTTAACTATGTTGGTTCTTCTAATCCGTGAACACAGAATATCTTTTCATTTCTTTGTGTCTTCTTCATTTCTTTCAATAACGTCTTATAGTTTTCAGTGTATAGGTTTTTCACATCTTTTGTGAAGTCCGTTCTTTGATATTTTATTCCTTTTGTTGCAATTGCAAATAAAATTGTTTTTTAAATTTTTTTGTGTGTGAAATTTTATTGTAGGTATATAGGATATAATGGATTTTTGTACATTGATTTTGTATCCTGAATCTTTACTGTATTTTTTTATTGTTTCTAATAGTTTTTTGGTGGAGTCTTTAAAAAATTGCTTATCTTACATTAGTGTCAGGTTCTTTAGGGTTTTCTATGTAAAGAATCATGTTATCTGCAAACAATGACAATTGCACTTTCTTCTTTCCCAGTTTGGATGCCTTTTATTTCTTTTTCTTGCCTGATTGGTCTAGCTAGAATTTTCAGTACTATATTGAAAAACAGTGGTAAGAGTGTGCATCCTTGTCTTGTTCCTGATCTTAGAAGAAAAGATTTCAATTTTTCACTATTCAGTATATTAGTTGAGGGTTTGTCATACATGGTCTTTATTATGTTGAGGTACTTTCTTTCTATATCTATTTTATTGAGTTTTAATCATAAACGGATATTAAATTTTGTTGAATTCTTTTTCTGCATCTATCGATATGATTGTATAATTTTTTTTTAATTTTAATGTGCTGTATCACATTGATCGAGTTGCATATGTTGAACCATTTTTGAGTCCCTGGAATGAAGTCTACTTGATCATGATATATTGTTGTATTGTTGTATTCAATTTGCTAGTATTTTGTTTAGGATTTTTGCATCTATATTCATCAGAGATATTGGTCTGTAAATTTTCTTTTTTGTGTGCTGTCCTTGCAGGTTTTGGTATTAGAGTAATCTTGGCCTTATAAAATGAGTTAGAAAGCATGGCTTCTTCAATTTTTTGAAAGACGCGTTATTAAGTCTTCTTAAAATATATGGTAGAATTCACTAATGAAGCCATCTGGTTCTGGACTTTTACTTTTTGGGAGGTTTTTGATGACTGTTTCAATTTTCTTACTGTTGATCGGTCTATTTAGATTTTCCAGTTCTTAATGATTCAGTCTAGGAAGCTTAGATATTTCTAAGAACTTGTCCATTTCTGCTAGGCTATCAAATTTGGTAGAAGGTAGCCTTTCATAGTATTCTTATATAGTCCTTTGTATTTCTGTGGTGTCTTGTTGTAACTTCTCTTTCATTTATAATTTTGTTTATATGAGCCTTTTTTTTTTTTTTCCCTTAGTGAGTCTAGCCAGAGGTTTGGAAATTTTACTAATCTTTTCCAAGAACCCGGTCTTTGTTGCAATAATTTTGTCTATTGTCTTTTTGTTCTCTATTTTGTTTAATTTTGCTCTAATTTTTTTATTATTCCCTTCCCTCTACTGTCTTTGGGCTTCATTTGTTCTTCCTTTTCTAGTTCTTTAAGGTGAATATTATGTTATTTACTTGAGATTTTTCTTGTTTGTCAAGGTAGGCCTGTAATGCTACAAGTTTCAGTGTTTGGATTACTCCAGACACTCTGACACTGTGGTGGATGAGGAGAATTAAAAGCCAAAGGATGTACCTGCACATGATAAGCACATAAATTTTGTTTTCTATTTTCAGGGCCCAGTTCCAGCTCTTTAACATATACATTTATCTGTGATTCTCCTACCTTCTGCACATCCATGTCATTATACAGGGAAACAAATCCATAGCCTTCGGACACACCAGTTTGATCCATGATTGTCTTCACTTCTTTTACTGAACCATGTCTAGCAAAGAAACTTATCATTTTAGTTTCATCTATCCTAAAATCAATTCCACTAACAAAAATGATGTTTGGCATGATTTCCCCTTCAGGTAAAACATCGTTGTAGCTGATGAGGACTGAGTTCTGCCCTCTCTGGAGATTTTGAGTTTGGAGTCTCAGAATTTGCAGCAGACTTATTTTCTAAATTTCTGATTAGATCCTTTGTTTGATCTAACTTATTTTTGATTCACTCTAATGTATTCTTACTTCATTTCAGTTCTTTTTGATGGTTTCTATCTCTGTTATTATGTCTCCTATCTCCTTGCTGAAGTCTCACTGGGATCCTTGAGCATCCTTACAACCAGTTTTTAAACTCCACATCTAGTAGATTGCTTGTCTCCACTTTGTTTATTTCTCTTTCTCTGGTTTTGTTCTATTTTTTCATTTGGGACATGTTTTTTTATCTCCTCATTTTGGCTGCCTACCTGTATTTGTTTGTTCCTATGTATTAGGTAGGGCTGGTATAGTCTTAGTAGAGTGACCTTATGTCTCCCTGATCTCCTGATCTGGGTGCTCCAGGTATGTCCCTTGTGTGGATTGTGTGTGCCCTCCTGTTGTAGTTGAGTCTTGATTGCTGTTGGTACATCAGTGGGAGGGACTGACCCTCAGCCTGATTGGTTGTGAGGACTGGCCATGACTACAGTGGAGTTGCTGTTGTGCAGGGGCTGGACTTAAGAATTAGGATTTATTTTAGCGGAGCTCTGGTGCCTGCTGAGTCTGCCCTTTGGGTGTGTCATTTGTGGAGGTTGTTGAGTGTTGCTCTGGTATAGTCTAAAGCTGAGGGTGTTGGTTCTGTGGCCTCTTGGGAGGGGCTCTGTTGTAGGCCAAGGTCAGCTGCTCTCTGTTCCCGGCCTAGGGCCTCTTGGTATGAGCTACAAAGTGATCTGCAGATGGTTGCCACTTGTGCTGGGAGTGGAGATGCTTGTGAGAGGCTAAGCTGTGAACTAGGCCAGCTGCCACTAGTGCTGGGCTTGGGGCTGCTTAGCAAGAGTTACATGGCATGGCGTGGCCAGATGCTGCTTATTTAGGGTTTGTGAACCTTTAAAAATTTTTAGGAAAGTCCACAGCATGAGCCAAAACAGTCCGTTTGTATGAAAAAAACACTCAAAGTGGTTTGGGTGGGCCTGCAAGTTGTGTGGGGTGGGGTCTCAGGGAATGACCTGGGAAAGACAAATAGTATTAGCCAGGTTGATGGAGACTCAGACTTGGTGCCCATCTGCACCTGCAGGTGCTGGCTGAGTTGGGGGAGGTCTTAATAAAGAAATAATGGTATCTGCCAGCACTTCTGTCTAGGAGAAAGCTTCCCGTCCAGCCTGTTCTCTGAAGCCAGACAATTCAGATCCTTCCTGTGTGTCCCTGGACTCTTTCGAGCTGCTGCCCCAGCACTGGAGCTTGGAGTAAGTGAGTCCATCAGTGAGTAAGTCAGTGTGCAAGTCTTTTCAAAGGAACACCTGGAATTCCAGAGGCCCTCTGTCTCACTCTGTCACAAGCTCCACTGTTTTTCACAGCCAGGAGTTGTGGGGGTGTCTCTTTCCGGCACTGGAACCATGGACTGGGGACCCTGATGTGGGGCTGGGACCCCTCGTTCCTCAGGTGGGGGGTACATCCACAGCCAAGATATCCATCCCAATTTTTAACTGCTCTACCTGGGTGTGGGGCCAACCTGTTCCACATCTCTGCCCCTCCTACCAGTCTTGATGTGCCTTATTCTTTAGTTATAGGACTTCTGTTCAGTTAGACTTCAGGTGATTCACAATGATTGTTGTATAAAATGATTATAATTTTGAGATGGTCGTAGGAGGAGGAGAGCATAGTGTTCATCTACTCCACCATCTTAAATGGAAGCCTGAATTTTTAATTTCTTTAAAAATACAGTAACAGAATTTAAGCTTATGTATTACATTAAATTACTCAGTATTACATTAAATCACTCTGAAAATTAGATTGAGAAAAATTTGAAGTTCATTATTTTTTTCCAAAGATATTGGTGAAATGTATTTTTTTTAGTACAGAGAGATAAAAAAAAATCTCAACATTGTATTTAGTTTATTGATAGTTCCTTCAGGCCCAAAATATTTCCAAAATGCCTAAATAGAAATTATTTGTCTGTGATGAAGGTTAGGCTAATTTAAATCCCTCTTTTTTCTTCTCTACATCCATAGAGAATGGTTTTATGGTAATTCAGCCTGATTAGAAGGTTTAATTCATAGTGACCAATTACTGAATGTCTGCTGTATGTCAAGTGCTTTATGTACATTCTCTCTTAATTATCACAAGGGAAGGCATTAGTATCTGTTTTTTAAAAACCATATGAGAACACTGTGGCTCAGAGAGACTAAGTAACTTATTCCATGTCGCCCTCCTAATAAATATAAAGAGTGGTATTCAATGCCAATGTCTTTCTGATTATAAAGCTTGCACATTTTGTACTATTCATCTGACCATTAATTTATTCTTTATTTATTTTTAGAAAGAATTCAAAGCAGTTTGATAAAGAGCATCTCACAAAACATGGCGTTAGTGGAGAAGAATGATAAGTGATAAAAAGGTCCTTGGAAACCTCAGAATTTGTAGCTCTAGAATATTTTAGAGGAATCTCTATTCTCCTAATGCTTCCATGTTAACAGAGCTTGCCAACGAGTTTAGTTTGATCTCAGTTCTTGCCAGGTGGACAGGAAAGAATGTTAATTTCCCTTGTTCCTTGTGGCAGTTTCTTTTGTCTCCTAGTGGCATTTGAGCTGATAATCTTTGTGGACTGATTTATTTTTGTATTCTTTACAATCTTACTCTTGAGTATACTCAAAACATGGAAATATGCAGACAGCTGATCTGAAATAAGAAGGACCAAGATAAAGGGTCAACTGAATAAAAATAGGACTCCTTTAAAGTCGGTGACATTATGAAAAATTTACCCACCTCCATGACCATGTGGGAATGACAAGGTGGTTCCTTGATCAAGCATAAACCTGAGAGAACTTGAAGGTTTAATCCAGCTCGGTAATTGACTTGCTCTGTTGTCTCTCTTAATACTGTCAACAGTAGTCTCCTAACTGTGAAAGATAATGATAGACCTAACCTCTGTTTCGGTGACTCAGTTTCCTTATCTGTAAACTGGAAATCATATTAGGAGTAGCTCAACTCTAAAGAATGTATGTGTTGCTCAGAACTATAAAATATTTAAGGGTAAAAAGATGGTATCTAGACATTTTAGAACGTCTAGATATCAAGGTTAAATTATATACTCTCGCATACTCTCTTGTTCA
>NW_006441953.1:8981236-8986595 GCF_000325575.1 Pteropus alecto | reverse complement strand
TTTTGATTTGGACAATAAAGACCTTGAAAATAAACCAGACATCAAATATGTCTGATCTTTCTGATATGTCCTATCAAGTGAAATTTGATCTTGATATTGGACAGGTTAGCCAATTATTGTTTCTCAAAAAGAAGTTTCTCTAGATCTATTGATTTGGACAATAAAGACCTTGAAAATAAACCAGACATCAAATATGTCTGATCTTTCTGATATGTCCTATCAAGTGAAATTTGATCTTGATATTGGACAGGTTAGCCAATTATTGTTTCTCAAAAAGAAAAGTTTCTCTAGATTGGCTAGAGAAGGAATTACTGCCTGCAAGACAAGAATGTAAGATAAGTAAATATATTCATTGAAAGCGGGTGCTCCTGAGCTCCCGTTTCTGTGTGGCCTTCACTAGGGCTTCATGTGCTGCACGGTTTAGTGCACTTTATTGGGGACAAGAGTGAGAGTTTAGAGCACTTTGTTGCCTATTATTTTTAACATTAGTAGTTTTATAATTTCTCTATCTTAAAAATATAAAGCATCCCTTGTTTACCATATTTTTTAATAATTGGAAAACACCTTGAATGTATAATAACTAACTGCAGAGGTAGTTGGAGAGAATAAAAATGAAATTATGACATTATTTGTGCTCCTTTTTTGTGAGAAAAAAGTGGGTCGGTGGATAATCTCTTGCCTGAGTTAGCAATTATAGAACTTAAAACTTACTACTAAGACCCACACACTGACTTTTTTTGTCTGGACGAGCTGAGTTGGCATCATAATATTGCTATTGCTGTTCAGTGAAGCAATAGACCTTTGGTAGGGGCAGTGATGGGATGGGGTGGGCAGAAAGCTGATGCGGTTTCTCTCTCCCTGCTTTTTCATCTCCAAGGCTGGTTGGTGGATCATGCCCTCTTCACTGCTGAGACTCTTGTTACCTTCGTAATCCTCTTCAGCAGTAGCTGTATCACCTTGTTCCTTGAGGTTGGAATGGGTTCAGAACTGGGTGACACACAGCATTTTAAAAGTGGCAGAGGACCAGTTCACAGTATAGGCTTGTGGGCTTCTCCCTCTATTTCTTACTGCCTTGCTGGCTGAGGTTAGGTTTAGATCCTTTATTATATCACAATTTGCTTTTCTATTTTCTGAAAAGAAGCATAATAAAAACTTATATTTGCAAAGCATTTTAGATACATTGCGTAGGAAATGCTGGTGAATTACAAAGTACTAAATTCTATGTCTAGGTTTGTTAATTTTTTTTCTGTTCTTCCTCCTAGATTTGAGTTGGCTAGTGCCTGGGATCAAGGCATATCTTCAGGGGAATCTGAATTTTTCATATGGTCAAGAGTAGTGTGGGTAGATGGAGGCCAGTGTTTTCTTAAGATGAAGTCTTCTGGGATGTACTTATGTTTTTCTGTGAATTTTTCTCCTGGGAAGAATTGCCTGCATCTCTCATTTTATTATAGGACTTTTGTATTCTTGGTAGAATTGTATCTGTCTACTCTCCAGGCGAATGGGGGAAATCTGCTTGTGATACATACTTTCCTTGTCTCCACTCATTCTATATTTGAGAAATGAGCTGAGAAAACAAAGTCCCTTGCGATTTTAGGATCTGGGTTACTTTGCTATTCTTTTATATTCTATTCATAGGATATGATACTCATCTCTTAGATTGTTTTTTTTTTAAATAAAAAAAAGCGCATATTTTCCCGATGACATAATAGTGAGAAAGATAAAAGTGTAGTGGAGAGAAAGAACAAATGGAAAGGGGAATGAAACTCTTGCTTAAGTGAAGTTTTCAGTACCTGCAACAGTGCAGGTTTGAGTTTGCTCTTTATTGGATTTACATGAGGAGGTTCATGATGAGAATGAGATATATAACTGGTTACAGAGTTCTTGCCACCACTGAGTACTGGGGCAACGATTGGAGTCTGTAATTAGGAAAGCAATCAAGTCTACAGGATTAGACCCTCTCCTTTGAAAAAGAAGGAACCCAGTTTCATTTACCACAAGCTCAGCTTGCAGATGATCATTTTGCTGTGGTTTTTAGAGAAGACCACCTTGGGAGAAAGGCATGTAAATCACATTTCACTGAGAGTTAAACAAATTAATGAAAGTTGCAGGAGCAAACCCTCTCCAGAGCAAAGCCCTGCAGTAATCACCAACTCTCTCTTGAAAGAAAATGGTGACACACATGGTGAGTATAAGTCCTGGCTTGCTCTTTGGAGTAAAAGAATGTTCATTTGAAAAACCGGTTCTCTTATTGTGTCAGAAAGAGGGCTTTCTAACAGAAGAATTTGACAGACTAGACAAAAGTCCTGGTTAAAGTAATCAAATGTTCATGCAGGTGCTTTCATTTTCCCTGCAGCACTTGTTTGTACCAGATGAGCTATGATCGGGCATAATGTACATCCTCCTTGAGTGAAGATCTCTGCATGTATGCATTTTTCATTGATGACATATTTTACGTAGATATTTTCTCCCTAGAATATACGCATTTGTTTAAACTGGAGGATGAGCAGTTTCTTTTCTCTTTCATCAAGCAGGCAATGAACATTCCTTATAATATAGAATCCTCACTGAGGCTTATCCGTGGGCTTGCTGAGTTTGCCATTGGCGATTGCATTGTTTGTCTTCTGGGCTGGGGAGCAAGTGATTATCCCTTTAATCTCCTTGTTCTCCTTAGCAATATGCTACCTGTACCGGTACTGGGCACCATGTGCCTTGCTCTGGTCCAAGACCCAGTTTTAATTAGTGTTCTTTTTATTTCAAGCACTATAAAGCTATTTAAACTAGCTCAAGTAATAAAAAGGATTGCTGAGAGAATATAATGACTTTCCTTGGAAATAAAATATAGGAAGGACAGCACAACTCAAAGGAACAACAAAATTGTCACTTACTCTTATTTCTTATCCCCATGAGGGTGTCATTTTTACTTGAATAGGCATATAGTTTATTCTGATTTTCTCTGCAGATTGTCTTTCTATATGTACCCATTATTGTGCACATAGCCATCCCTGATGCCATGTTATATTCCAGTTGGGCTTCTAGGGCCATGTAATTATTATTTATTTATTTTAGACCAAATAAGAAATAGTGAAAAGGAAGAAGGGAGGAAGGGAGAAAGAGAGAGAAAGAGAGAGAGAATCTGATAGGTTGCTAGCCAGACAACGAATATCTTCCCTTATTTATCAGGTTAGGTTAGTAACAAATAAACTCAAAAATCTACAGTAAGTTTTATTTCTTGCTCACACCACATGTCAGTTATGAGTCATCAGGGAGGCTCTGTACATTGCAGTTACTCAGGGACCTGGGCTGAGAGAATGGCCACCATTTTGAACATTGCTGGTCATCATGCCAGATAGAAAAGAGAACTTTGGACCATCTTACTTTGCAATTAAATATTTGGCCCAGATGATGCACACAATTTCCTACTCATAATACATGGTCCAAAAATAATTAAGGGCTCCTCCCCTCGACCATATGCTCAGAAGGGGCCTAAATCGGGAATATTTGGTAAATAGCACCAATTGCTACCGCACCTTAGGACAAAGGTCTAATTCTTATCTAATTACCTCTTGGTTCTAATGTAGCCAGAAAATATTTTTCTTTTCCTCTAGTGTTCCTTGATTGATACCTGACTACAATCTAAGCTATTTTGGGGATAATGATAATAAAGACAATTCTTATGAATCTAAAATATGCCAAACTGCTAACATAGATTATTTCTAATTGTTACAAGAATCCTCTGAGGTTTGAAATATTAGCACAATATTGACAAATATTGAGGTTAATAATATTGACTCCAAATCTTATGCTTTTTTTTTGGTTACATTAACTTGCTAAAGAGTAGTTTGGGAAATAAAATGTCTCTGAACTTGCAATAGAAACTTCTGTCATTGCTTTTTGTAAAACTCTTGACTAGAGGTTTATCAGAATATAATTTAGGAAACAAGTGTCAGGACTTAAAAAAATCCTAGGAAAGGCTGCTGATAATTCTAATGCTCCTTGAAGTTTAAGATAGATCTGTTTTGTTTTAAATACTTTTGGACAATCTCTATTTTGTTAACCTATCCCTGGCAAAGCTACTTGCAACTAGGAAAGAAACATACATATTTTAAAATATTTTCTTGGGCATTTCCAATAAGTAGCAAAAAAATAAGAACATTTATGTTTTCTTTCTAGTCCTTCCATCTAGAAGGGGCAACTCTGTTTCATCCCTTTGCTTGTGACTCACTGCTCCTCTGCCTCTAATCACCTTGACACTGGCTCCTAGTTGGTTTACACCTTTGGGAGCAAGTTAAAAGCCTTTTACCACCAACTTACACCAAGTCTTCAAGGAGCTGTGGAGATTTCATTGATTTTGCATTCAGTTTTCCATACAAATGTTACATCAGCAGGTATCTAACCTTTTCCATGTATAAGGAATGGCCAATATCTTATACGAAAAGTGATTGGTTGAAACTGTAAATATCTTAGATGTATCTGACTTGAGACATAATTAAAGCCCTGCAGCCAGAGATGGAAACTCTCTCATTGGTGTTATATTGTTTTTATACTTTACATTGTTTGCAGGTAGTGACTTTTGTGGCTTTCTTTTTCTTTGTGGGTTAAATGGTCTCCTATTATACCCACACTTGGAGTTCTAATTACTCTGCATTATTCAACTGGTCTCTTTACTCTTGTAAAGTGTAACCATGTATTTTCTACTGATTCTTTAATTTTTAATTTCAATTTCAATTTCTATCAAAGCATTATATATGTGTATATGTATACACACACACACATATAGTATGTTGTCTATATATACATATTATATATGTACATATATATATACACACACACACATAGTATGTTGTCTATATATACATACATACATCTATATAGATAGTTTAAGATATGAAATAATACCATCAAGCTATAATAACAAAAGTTTCTGACCAGTCCCTGCCATGCTGTTCTCAATTCTCACTTTTCAAAGGCATCACCTCTAATTCTGTCAACTAACTGTTCTGCTATTTACCTCTATATTTAAAAACAACATCTTTGGACTCCTGTTCCATGCAATTTTCGATGAACTACTTGTGGAAGATGAGGATTTAGCTCTTTTAAACTGCAACACACTCTTATTTCCTGTTCACCTATCCCCTGCCTTCATTCACCTACCAATGTAGGTATATTGCACTATTTTGGTTAAAGTAATGTTTGGTGTTATAAGTAAGTAAAAATTTTTCACAGCTGAGCCATGTCGTTTAATTACATTATTGCTTTGCATTAATAATTGTCTCTCTCTCTCGAGATTTTTAGAGACTTTTACTAATTTATTCTCCAACTTTCTGGGAATTACAAATGTCCTTTCATTTTAGTCAAACAC
>NW_006441953.1:8975221-8981184 GCF_000325575.1 Pteropus alecto | reverse complement strand
CTTCCTTCTTTCCTTTCTGTTTTTCTGTTTTTCTTTCTTTCTTCTTAGATATGTCCTTTATGAGCCTTCTGTCCTCTGACTTCATGACTGGCTTTTGCTTTCTGGGCTCGAAGTTTCCTTTGTCAACATCCTAGAGAGGTCTTTGTCCTTCTCCTGTGTTGGGTCTCCTGTTTCTCTGGATCATGTCTTTTTTTGACTTTTACTCTTATTTTGCTGGATCACATCCTCTAGAAGCTTTCTGAAAAAGGTGATGGGAATTAAATTTGTTTTGGTACTTCACATGTTTTTATTTTACTTTATGAAATGATCATTAATTTGAGTGGGTCAAGAATTCTTTGTAGGAAAACCTTTTTCCCTCATAACTGTGAAGGCATTTCTCCACTGCCCAGTTTTACTGCTGAGAAGATGACATTTTGATCCCTGTGCATTTTTTTGTAATCTGATTTTTCTCTCTTGAAACTTTTATTCTATTACATTTTACTTTCGTAATCATGTTTTCATCTCCAATAACTCCTTTCGGTCTTAGAAATTTTCTTTCTTTTTTTGTAGCATCCTTTTCTTGTCCCACAGACTCAATATTTTTTATGTTTCTTTGAGACAGTAAACACAGTAAGTGTTTATATAAATGTTTATGTTTTAAATATCTATGTATTTATTGTTTTTGATAGGCAATACAAGCACATGGTAAACCATTCAAAGAATAAAAAATCTTCATTGAAAGTGAGCCTTCTTTCCTCTCTTGACATCTGCCATCCAATTTTCCAATACCAAGGCCTTCTCTGGTAAATATCCTCCTCAAGAATCCTAGTCTCCTGCTGGAAGATGGTAAGCCTGGCTGCTAGTGTCTAGGATCCAGGTGGGCAAAGGGGCTAAAGATTTCCAGTGTTAGGTAGATCAATCGTTATTTAATTTCCTCTTTTCACTGTGACACCCCATTCCCACTCTTAGCTGTGTAATTTTAAAAGTCTCTCTAAGAGGGCTATTACTCCAGTCTTCTCCTAGGATCAGGGAGAAATAGTCACATGGCTAGAACAGGATGTATAAAGAGAATCTGGAGGTCTGACTTTTTCTTATAGAGACTTTCAATACAACTGTCAGTTTTCAGCCCCAGCCTTTACTTTAGAATTTAGAAGAACCAGATTCCTCTAATTTCTGAGTCTTTCTGAGGTTATGCAGTCTTCTGCACAGTCAATTTCAGGTGTTTGGTCCAGTCTTGCTTTTAGGTATTAAATAGCCCAATACAATCCAAAGGAAAACCTTTCTCAATCTCTCTTTGAAATCAAAGCTTCTCCCCTTTTTCTCTCAGGGGCTCATTGGCCAGCAGTGGGCTAGGGGTATCTGGTGAAATGTTCCATTCTTCTTGCTCCTGTCTCTCTCTTGTTGTTTTAGCTTCCTTTAAGGTAGAGGAAGAAGGAGAGGGGAGTAGAAGATGAGAGGAAAAGCCATTTTCATTTAACATAAACTGTTAGTAGTTCTATCTTGGCTCTCAAATGCCCTTTGTCATGGCGGGAGTCCAAGTGCTTACCTTATCCAGTGGGCCACTTTTATGTGTACTTTGGCGCTCCCTTTGCAAGGACTTTGGCATAACATCACCCCTCTTCTGTGCCGGCCTCCTCATCTCCCAACCCCCATCTTGTGGTCTACCTACAGAACCTCTATGTGCTGGTATCCCATGGTCCTGGAAAGTAGCCATCTCGGGAAATGTTCTCCTACTTGCTTGATGCCTATTTCTCTTCCTCAATGTCAATCTAATCCGTGGGAACTTAGCATGATCCCATCAATTTAGTCTCTTTTCACCCAGCTATTGTAGATATCCTGGCCAGCAGCCTGTCTTCATTTCTCCACATGAGGCCAGGTATAAGGATCTATGCCCTGAAACTCTTGAGGACAAAGGCTCATACTTTAGTATAGGGTTGACTTATGAGATTTGGTCCTTCAGCAAGATTATTGTCCGAGATTCTGTCCTTCTGGAGAGCATCTTTTCAATCTTTCTGAGTAGTTATCTTAGGACGCTTATTCAGCTTAAGAAGAAAGGAGGAGATGGGGAATGAGGTAGTGCTATTTACACACAAATGCATTACAAAGTCTTCACCTGGAGAATTCTCACTGGTTTTCTTATTTAGATCCCTGGGGATAAACATGGGTGAACTAATTTGGTAATTTGCTGACTAGTTCTATTTGGACGTGTCTACCTTTTTTTCTTTATATTTTGTTTCAGTCCAAAATCTATTCTTTACCCCTCTCTAGCCTGTGTTGTACTTATAGGAGGCAATTCCCTACAGATTCTGTCACCTGGATTCTCTTGCAGCTGATTTCTCACCTCCAGATGAATTTGGACAATAGGAGATCAATGGGAAGATGAAAGGAGAGACAGGCCAGAGTATTTACCTCCTTTATCTCCTATTATGTCTCCTATGTCCGTAGCTCCTGCCACATGGTCCCTCCTCTGCAGTGTCCAATCTCCCTGGAATCATGGAGCACTATTTCCTCCCCTCTTCCTTCAGCATTACAGGTGTCAATGGCATCCCACCATTGAAGTCTTTGGATGCTTTGCCATTCTTTGTTCATTCCCTTAACCCTGCCCAAAATTTATGTAAATTCTGGTTGCATCGGAGTCTCTTCATATGATGATTTGGAGTGAATCTGTTTCCTACAAGAATACTGAAAAACATAATAGAAAGCCTTAGTGTTATGGAAAATAGTACCATAGTCTCAGAATTTGAAATAAGACTTTGTCACTAATTGAGATTGAACTACATTGCAGGAATGAAAGATGGGAGTACTCAACAACTGGATGCTTGAAACCACCACACTCTAGTCCCTGAAAAGATCAAAACAAAAGCTTTCTTTATACACATAAGCAGCCTAAGTGCTGTTCCAAATTTGCCTTTTTGAGAGGAAGGCAGATGTGTAATAAAAAATTAAGATGTTTTTAACTTTCAAGGGGCAATGGTCGCAGTGTTTTTCTAGTAAAACACTTAGTAACTATCATTTTGTTGAGTTTTTTTTCCCCTTTATTGACCTATCATATTATGGAAGGACTGATATTTTCATAGTTCTCACCCATTTTCTCAAGTTTGAGAAATAGGAAAAGATCCACCTATCTCCTGTTTCATAAGCAAAACTCTTGCTCCATGCAGGTTCATGAAATGAGTCTGGGTTAAATTCTGTCTGCTCCTGAGAGTGTCCCTACTACTTTGGATATTTTCATAAAGGGAAAAAAAGAAAAGAAAAAAATAAATTTGTTATATCATTCTTGGGGTGGGGAAGATAGAGAGGAGAAGCAGGCCTAGCCACCTGTTAGATGTTTTGTGCAGCAGCAAGTCTGTGAGGTTCCTGGTGAATCTTGAGAAATGGAGTGTGCGAGGGAGCTGAGCTCTCCTATTGCCCCCAAAGGACAGAACAGTAATGACTTCAACAGGTGCTCAGAAGCTTTTGCCAAAAGGAAAAATAATTAGATGCTGCAGGGTAAAATTTCAGAAGCTAGATACAAATCATCTTGTCTATTTGATGGATGTTATGAGCATATGCTTTTGGATAAATTGGTTTATTTTCAAAAGACCGAATTAATCATAAAGTTGTGATATAACCTGGTTTGCTTAATTTATCTTAAAAACACCAGTTCATAACAGTTGCAGAGAAAATAAATTGTACATATTTATATTTAATAATGACCTTTCTTAGATTTAAAACTAGATAAATATATAAATTACACATAGATGTCATTTATTAATGAATTTGGTGGGAGGAAATCAGTGGATGGAAAAATTCTCTACTATTGATATGTCACTTAGACTGTCAACCTATTGAGAGGAAAGCCTGTGTTTCATTTTTTTTTGATCTGCCTGTGCACCCAATAAGAGGTAATTGCAAATATTTATTAGTTGAATTTTTTTAATGCAGTCTGACACTATTTTCTATCACTCTTCCCATAAGTATAGCTTCTATCCAAGGAGTTACTAAAATAGCCCAGCTCAGGAAAGGATGAAATTTTGTAAAAAACTGCTCGAGGGCATATTATTTGAATTGATTTCTTCAGCTGACTACTTCAAAGGTCTGCATAAATATGTCAAGGTACTTATTGTCAAGTTTCTTTGTTTAGGAGAAACAAGTAGTCAATGAAGTTAATAGTTTGGTAGTTTTGGGATGCTTCCGGTTAGAGAGTAGATATTTTACAATTCAGTCTAGCACATAGATGGGGTCTATAAAACATTTTAACATCTATTTGTTAAGTGTCTTTTGTTTATTCAAAAAGTACATTTATTAGGAACTTAGAATGGGCCAAGCACACTTTGACAGCAAGTTTGGGTTAGAAATGAAGTCCGAGCAGATAGATTTATGTTTTCATGGAGCTTAATATTTATGTGTGTGCGTGTGTGTGTGCATGTGTGTGTGTGTGTGTGTGTGTGTGTGTGTGTGTGTGTGTGTGTGTTAATGGAGGGGAAATACAGGTGAATAAAAGAAACATGGAATTACAGTGTAATGTGATGGCAAGAGCAAAGGGGAAGATGAGGTTCCTAGGTACCAATCCCATCCTCCACGGTCAGCAGGCAGACCTCTAGGAGGAGACACATTTTAGCTGAGAGTGAGGATGGGTAGGAGTAGCCAGGCAAAGAGGGCATGTAGGAGGCTAGGACTATGTTCCAGGCAGAGGAAATCATACACACAAGATCAAGGACCTCAAAATGTCTGAACTACAGTGCTCAAGAAATAAGAAAAGCTGTTTTCCGTCTTAATAAAATTCCCACACTTATTTACAAACAGTACTGGCAATAATATTGACAATAAAGTTGACAATAATTATGGTGACCTTTAGAACTGGTAGCATTTACTGAATATTACGTGCCAGGTGCTGTGCTAAGTATGTCATATGTATTACTTTATTTAATCTTCACAATAACCATATGAGTCAGGTACTGATACTGCCCTCTCAAAGATAGGGAGCTTCAGAATCAGAGGGCTAGGGAACAGGTCAGACATGCTGACGAGTTATAGATCCTAGACCCAGATGGGTATCTCTCACTCTAAACTTCGTTCTCTTAATCACCATGCTTAAGGTCTGTCCGGATCTGAAAATTAATAAATCAAATTAAAGCACAACATTCACTCCCAGTGAAGAATTTATGCTTGAAGAATTTTAATTTAGAAAAAAATCAGAAAATATAGATTATTTTCAAATATACTTTCTTTTCAGTCTGACAAATTTATCGTATTACCATTAATAAATAATGATTTGATTTTAAATATTAAATGTAAATCTGTTAAATAATGCAAAACATGCATACACATGATACATAGTTTTCAAGTCTGAGGAAGAACTAACAAAGCTATATAGAGTATAAATGATTATTGCTATATTTTACTGTTAAAAGAAAAACTAATATATTGTCTTGGGGTTTTTTGGAGAAGCCTCTCTGAATTGCAGTTACTTGAAATGAGCCTGGTACTAAAAGGCCATGTGTGGTGTTATTTTCAACATTACAGGCAAACCTTGGCTTCTGTGTGTTTGACATCTCAAATCCCCTATAAGTTCCTCACTGTGATCCAGCTTGGTCTGTTTACCAAATCTAAATCTCTGGAAAATTTGAACCTGCAGAAGATCTAGAAAAAATGATTTATTCTGATGCTGCACATTTGTCATTCGCATCCACCTTCCCTTCCCAGGGCCTCACTGAAGTCTCCATCAGCAAGTTCTGATGCCACTGGGACTATCCTGTCCCCTTTGGCTGCCTGTTCACTTTCTCGTGGTCCTTTCTGTTAACTCCTTTATCTCTATGCATGATTCTAGTTTATTGTTCGTCCTTTTATACGCATATCTCTGGCATCTCTCTTTCTAATCCTATTTCCTTCTACTTTATTTTCCTCTTGTCTCCTCTTCATTTCGACATTTTACTTTGAGCTTCACATTTGGAAAGTAATGATGTATACAGATTTGCAGCCTGGTGTTCTAATCCCCCTGACCT
>NW_006441953.1:8958338-8975063 GCF_000325575.1 Pteropus alecto | reverse complement strand
CTGACTGAATTGAACTGATTCACAACTCTCTCCTCCCTTCCTTCTTCCCCTTCCCCAGCTATATTATTTCTTACATGTTATTACTGCTTTGGAGGAGTGACTCAGAAAATCTGACTGATGGTCTTTTGTTTCTTAGAACTCAAGGAAAGTATTTAAATTTTCTGTGGTATGAGGTCTTATTTTGGATACTATGCATCTCCTTTGGCCTAGAAAACCTCTTTGGGAAAGTGGACATTGTGATTCTCAAGCTATGCAATGCTAAATGTTTTCTTCTTAACTTTCTTATCTTTGTATATCTTGAACAATTTGGCCAATTTAGAGATGTAGTTAATGAAAATGATATATAATATTCCTATGTTAAAACCTTAAAAAAATTTTTATAACATAATCTATGGTCATTAAAAATAGTAAAAGAAAACAGTAGGAAAATTTTCTATAGTCCCCAGTGTAATATTGTTAATATTTTTTGGTGTTTTATTTTGTTTATTTTTTATTTGCTTCAGATTTAAAAAAAATTCTGTTCTTTTTGTGTGTGTGACTATTTTATAATTGTAAATATTGTGTGTACAATTTAGTATCTTTTATTATTATTCAGAATAATGGCTAAGTTTCTCTATAGTCTCTAGAATCATAATTTAAAAAAATCTCCATAACCGGGGAGAGAGGAGATAGATTGGGGTAAAAGGGGCCAAATATTTGAAGGAAATCTAACTTTGGGGGGTGAACACATAGTGTACTATATATAAGCGACATATTGTTGAATTGTACACTTGAAACTTATTTGATTTTATTAATCAATGTCACTCTGATGATTTTTAATAAAAAACTCTGTAACTGCATAATATTTCTTGTAGTGCCTAGAGTATAATTTATTCGATCATTTGCCAATTGTTGGCTACTCCCTACTGTTTAATATGTGAAGTTTCACGGCTCTAAGTGCTCAACTCAACAAACTTTATTTCATCCTTCAATGACTTTCCATATGAACCTTAGTCATTGCCTCAGAGTCCTATGTGAGTGATGACTCAGGGAATATAGGGAATGAAACACTAAAAACAATCTTCAAGCTATTATGAACTTCCTTCCACCAATCTCTGCATGACGTAGTACCCAGGAACAAACTATGAGAAAGCCCGGGATTAACTATGATGAGAAATAGTGAAGTAAGGTGGTTAGCAACATTTCTGGAAATGAAAACTACAGACTGACAGCCACAAATCTCAGAGAAAAGTTATTGACATCCCACTCCACATGAATAAGGAATGTTATATTGCTATCAAGAGAGTAAGTATTTTGTACAGATGTTTGTTGAAAAGATAGAGTAGAATAAATCACTAGAGGGAGTCTGATTTTATGTGTGTGTGAATTAGGACTGCAAGTAACAGAAGAAATTAAACTAGCTTGAACAAATAAATAAATATTATCTCTCATACTCAAAAATTTAGAAAAGGCAAGCTTCAGCCTGGCTTAATCCAGTGACTCTGGCTCATTCTCTCCGTTTGCTCAGCTGTACCCTCCTCTGTGTATTGGTTTAATCTTCAGGCTGGCTTCCTTCATGGAAGCAAAATGACTAGTTATTTTAAGCTTCACAGTTCTGTTTCATGACTTACAGAGAAAGTGAGAATTTTTTTCCTGGTATAATTTTTTTATGGAGAATGAGAAAAATCATTACCCAGGAGTTCTATGTAAATCGTTCTTTGCATTTCATCGGTCTAAATTAGATCACATGTCCATTTTTGAACTAATCCTTGTGGCCAGTACCATGTCCTGTGCTGATTGGCTAATGTCTGTGTCCCTGACCCAATCACTGCAACAGACATATTGGGATTACCTTTAAACCAATCAGTTTGCTCCTAGAGCTCCAGATGTGGTTCAAGTCCCTTTGTGCATATGGGCTGTATGGAAGAAGAGATATATGCATGAAGGAAAATCAAACCATTATTAGGAAAAGAAAACATGGGAACGAATGCTATATAAATTTAATCCGTAATAAGTGCCAGTCTGGAGTTTGTGTTTAGTGTAGAGCTTACTCACTTGAAAAATGCTAAAAACTTAGAAAATGTTCACATAAAAGGAATAGATAATAAGTCTGGTATAAAATGTAATTATGATAAAAAGTCGGTGTTATTAAATTTTGGAGAAGAGGTAGTTAGGAAATATTTTATGGTATGTGGTTTTGGAAACATGTATCCCTGATGTTCAAATCTCACCTTTCTAACTTACTAGCTTTGTGATCTTGAGCAAATTACTTAGTCTGTGCTTTAGTTTCCCCATCTGTAAAATGGGATCCTGAAATACCTACTACATAGGGTTGCCGTGAGAGCTAAAGGAGTTAACGCATATAAAGCTTTTATAACCGAGGCTAGTTTACAATAGTAGTTGATAAATGTTTACTTTTAATAGTTTTTTAAGTTTCATAATATACTCTGATCAAAATTCCCTCACTGTCCATTTTATCAGTTATTCAGACCACATAATATTTCCACAGATTATTTGAAAGCAGTAGTTTAATTTCTTCTATAATCTGATGTAACATTATGGTTTTTTGAAATGTCCAGGAAATGTGCATTGAAAATGACATATGTTTTACCTTGCTCTGTGTTTGTGTGTCCGTGTGTGTGTATGTGTGTGAGAGAGAGAGCGAGAGAGACAGAGACAGAGAGAGATGTTTATGCTGATAAGGTTCATCAACACCCTTAAACCTTGTTCATTTTTATGTACTTTTTAAATTATAAAAATAATATATATTGACCATTGTCATCTACTCTGTAGAGGTAGATGAACCCCAACCCTAAATTTGATTCAGATATCAAGACAGTTGATGCCGCACTTGAAACAAGAGGTCATGAAAGGATTTATTAGTCTTTCTGTGAAGAACAGGTTAGGCTCCCAAGCAAGTACAGATATAGTTTGAAAGAGCAGGGAAAGAAGACTGGCTTAGCTTTCACTATAGTTAGGAAATGTATTTAAAGTGTTGATCCTGCATATGGAACAGGAATTGTGTGGTGTGAACCTTCCACCAGCACCAAAAGTGGAAGTACTGAGGTTTCTTGTCAGCTGGCCCATCTGGGGGCAGAAAGGGAACATGATGATGGGCCTCGAAAACTATCAGTAGTTAAACATCATAAGTGTAATCAGGGTCTATATTACAACTGTGGAAAACATGGAAGATGTAGAAATCATAATGTAGAAATTAAAATATTTGGTAATCATCCAATCCAGATACTTACATGTATATTTTCTGTCTGCTTTAGTCTCTAATTGGTTTATTCCTGGTACCTTTAACGTCCTAGATTTTGAGTTTTTTAGTCACTCTTTAGCCATTATGAATTGTCTTAAGCCTCACATTGTGTGTGCTGAACCAAAGGAAAGGCCATTTGGGTTGTAAATCTTCTGGAAAAATCAAATTGTCTTAAGGGCTTTCCTCTTTTAAATCACAAGCCATTTAAGATTATACAAAGTAATGTTTAATAGATAATATCAGTTTTAATGTATTAGCCAAATGACAATATAACTTCTGTTCTGATCCTGTTAGCCTGGAGCCAGAGAATAAACATCAGTCAGCCAGACAAAATCCATACTTAAATGATCTGAATTATGTGTATTCTTTTTACCTTATCAATTGCCCATTTTAATTCAGCATTATTAATTGTGTTTCATGTTTCTATCTTCATTTTATACTTTTTCTTTAACTGGGCTGAATCTAGGTCAAATCGACTCTAGAGGACTCTAAATACAGTCTAGTTTCAAAAAATATCTTTTTTTTTTCTCATGGAAAAGATTACTCATAGAATAGAAATATGAAACTTCCCTTGTGTAGAAAAATATAAACAATTTTAAAAAATATATGGGTTTGTTTATGGGACAAATACAATGTATGTGAATGAAATACTCTAAAAGTCTTGTTTTGCTCACATTTTTAAGGGTTGAATACATTAATCAGATCGGAAAAATTCTCAACCATTCTAAGGTTAAAAAAAGTGAAAATATTAACCTTAAATACATATACTCTAGTAACAGCTCTAATAGGCTTGCAATAAGTCAGATGAAGCTTTTAAATACATATATTATTTAAGAAAAATTCTGCCATAAAATTATAGTCATTCAGCTATTTATTCATTTGCAGCATGGTTGTTGATTGCCTAGAACATAATGGTGACTAAGGTGTAGTCTCCGATTCAAACAGCTTTTCTTCTCCTGGGGTAGCACACAACTAAGCCTTTGAATGCAATAGAGTTTGGTAAGCATTAGAATAAGACAAAACAGAACCGTATATTAAGTTTGCTGAAGGACTGATCAATCATTCCACAGTACTCATTTTCCTTTTAGGTGTGTGACCTTGGCCTTTTCTTAACTTCTTTGAGCCTTAGAATTCTCTTCTGTTATATGAGTAATTATACATGATTATTGATTCTTTTTTAAGAATTAACTGGAAAAAATGCAGAGTACCTAGCACAATGCTTGTGCATAGTAAATGCTTGGTGAACAGTATTTATTATTTGTACTTGTTTTTAAAAGGTTTTAAAAATATTATCTTAAAATTGATAAGGGTGAAACAGTTTAATTCTGATCTGGTTGGGTCACTTACTTCCTTACTCCAAACCCTTGACCGTTTTCTTGTTTCTTATGTAATAAGACCATATTACATTTCTTATATTTCGAGGCCCTTACCAATCTATCCCTTAACCTCTTTCTTCAACAGGTTTCTCATGTACCTCTTCAGCTATTGCTTGAACATAATATATACTTCCCTTATTTTCTTCCTCCACTCTTACTCTACAGTAATAGAAACTAATATCTATTGAGCCCTATGTAACAGGCACTGTGAAAAGTACTTTACATAAATCATTCTATTTAAAACTCATAACATCTCTATGATGTACTCTTATTAGTCCCATTCACAAATGAGAAACTTTTTTCACAAACGCAGTCATAGTTAGTTACACATCTAGTAAGAGAGAGTGCCAGAATTCTGACCATCACTTTGTATTGCCAGTTCTGAACCATTGCACTCTTCTGCCCTCTACCTACATACCTGATAAGATCCATTCATTTTTAATGGCATTCTTGAAACTTCGACTTCAGTAGATATCTTTTCCAGTTGTCTTGGTAAAGTTAAACTTTTGATCCCACATATACCTAGAGTTTAAGTTTAAACCTCTATTACAGTGTCCACCTCATTCTTTCTACTTATATTCTTCTTAAATACCTCCTGAATACCATTGTAGAAAACTTAAGAGAGGGTGCCGTGTCTTAACTGGTTAACTGTCTTAACTTTAGGACAACCATGGATGTTTATGGAGTTAACTAGCACTAAACTGTTCATCTGAGCTCTAAAAATAGTGAGTTATTCATATTAAAGTATCTTTGAGGAGTGTGGACTCAGAAAGAAGAAGAAAACTTGTTAGAATGTAAAGATAGATGAGATAACTTTTGTGTTAAAAAGAAGCACTTCCACTCAATAGGTGTTTAAAAGGTGGTTGACGATACAATGACTGTGCAGGTCTTAATAGCACTACTCTAGTTTCACTAGTCCCTGTTTGAACTATTACATTCTCCACACTAAACTAGACTACGGTGATAGACGGTATGGTCGAGGGGAGGAGGCATACTTGTCTTGATTACTACAAATCTCCAATTCCTAGAACTGTGCCCGGATTCAGTAAATCCTCTATTCATATTTATGTGGTCGATATTAGTTAAATGTTGAGCCACCTTACATCTTTTGAGAAACAAATGGGCTATCAGTAAGTCAAATAATGAGTCAAACAAGGATACAATTCCATTGCTTAAAATAACTCCATTTAACTAGCAACTTTCCTTTAATATTGTTCATTCTAAACTGGTGTGTTGTCAAATGTACAGCAGACCGAAATGGGACGTATTCATTTATCTGCAAGATTGCAATAACTCTAATTTTATGACCGTACCTTTCTCCTTGTCTGTCTCTGGCCTATAATCTTTTGCGTAGTTTCTAGAGCTGGCCTCTCAGTGTAAATCCTTATCTGAAGGCTACACTTCACCACCACCTTCCTTTGGAGTGAGCGTGGCATTGCCGTTTCTAGTTGTGGAACTGACAGAATCCTAAGAGATAACCAGATACATCAGTTACTTCCCACCACTATTTATAAAAATAGGCTTTTGCGCAAAACTTTGTCAGGGGCCCAAAATTACAGTATTGGGGCACAAGAGTAACATGTCATTTAAATGTATTTCCTAATGGAAATGAAGGTTCAGTTATAAAGAAAGTGGTTATACTAGAAAGTCTCTTTGTGGTATTTATGAGTAGCATGATTTTTCTCTCTGACAAAATAGTGAGGATGTGATTCAAGATTACATTCTCCCGATGGAATAACCACTGTTATCTGCTGGCTGGGGAAGGTATCACCACCTGTCTCAAAGGAAAGTGGGAGGAGAAACAACTGGAGGATAGTGAATCAAAAAAAAAAAAGCGGAAAGATGAATTTTTGGTCTAAGAATCCCTGCTCTCTTTCTTCTTCTTATCTTGAGGTTTTTGTGAATGTTCATAAATAAGCTCATTTACTAAAACATTTCACAGAGGAGACAAATGCAGTGAGTTCATTGGAAACCCCAAGAGATATGAAAGAGCAAATGATTTCTCTCTTTGCCCTTTTAATTTGGTATGTGCTTCCCTGGCTGGTGGCCACATACTGCTTGGAGCACAGACTCTTTGAAACTGTCTTGTGGGATCTTGTGGGTCTTCATTTATCAGCTGGAAGGAGTCAGAAGAAGTGAACTTAGAACCCCTTCCAAGTCCCTGGAAGCTCCCAGGGGTCCTTGGTAACAAATGGGAAACAGCAACCCCGGAAAATGGATTCTTTGAAAAGGCAAACACTCTAGGAGTCATAAAAAGTTTCCATTTTCAAGCTCTGTCATAAAGTGACCTCCCCCCAACCCCCGCCCCGCCGGACCAGAACATATAGGAAGTACCCACATTGTCATCAGGTATATTAAGGTTAAGTTAGGTGTTCACATTTTGTCATACTTAGAAAAGTCATTACTTTTACTAAATGCTGTACAAATAAAAAGCTACTTCACATACCAAAGAATATGTGATGGAAAGCTGCCCTTTAAGGTTTTAAGACTTAATTGTTTAATTAAGAAGACCGACAGCCTGTAAAAGCTGGAGTTACTAGATTCAGACTTTATAGATTTCCTGATAATATTTTTAATCTTCTTGTTTGTTTAGCTCATTTGAATTTCCTTTTCCTTTCCTCTGTGCTTACAGAGCACCTATACCTGGAGGCAACTTATTGAGAGAGATGATTCTATGAAAATAATTCTGAACATGAAACTATGCACTATCTTTTGTTGAGCACAAACCTTAAAGGCTTCAGTTTCTCTCTCTCTTAAATTTTTGGTGTTGTGTTGTCTTTAACAGAGAAATGCCTCACTGTCCTTGACTTAAATATGCCTCCTCCCCCACTCTATCCCTCATCACCTCCTTCACCCTCCCCCGTCCTGAATCTGCCACCTCTATCATCTTTCTGTGGTGCTGAATGTATATAGCTTCTGAAACACTTTGGAATGGAAGGTGCTATGAAATTGTAAAGTGTTTTTATCACAGAGTTCTGCCAATATGTCTCGATCCTGACTTGCAACACCTCTGCTATTTCAGTGTTGTGACGGGGACACAGCTGGCCCCAAGAAGGCACCACACTCAGACAAGCATGCGAGATTGTGTCTGTCCCTGTTGGTGAGCCCAAAGCTTTAGAGCATCTGCAACATTAGATAGTTGTGGGCAATGCATGGAAAATGTTAGTGTCTTTCTACTTAAAGTGTGGTCTGTGGCACTGGATAGGACCTCATATACAGGACCTCAGGCCCTGCCTCAGACCTTCTGAATCAGAATCTGCAATTTAACAAGTTCTCTAGATTATCTGCATACACATCACTGGTGCAGTGGACATCTGCTATTTTGTCTGTCTGCATTCCTTAATCTACTAACCATGCCTCCCCTCTTTAAAATAATTCTTTCTTTCTTCCTCTAATTGTGTGATTCTCATGGGGTTGCTAATCACAGAGACCTGTCTTTTTTTGACTCCTGAGATGAGCACTTAAGTCTGGATGGTCAAGGCACAATGATAGGTCAGGGGTGGCCACATAGGACCCAACCTGATTTAACAGGGGTTCTAACCTGTGTTTCTTTCCTTTGAAATCGAAAGGAGAAGTAATTTTCTCTCTGGAGTCATGGACCTGGGAAGAGGCAAACTTGAAATTATTAATGGCTATTTCCCAGCTGAGTGGAGAATACCTGTACACCATATGTGGGAAACAGATGAGTGCCCAATGAGAAGGAATGGCAAGAGATAGAGATCAGGGCCTCATTCCTGTCTATAGTTTTGGTGATAGAAGCTCATAAAGTATCCTTTCTGCTTTTCTGAGTTTGAGTTAAGTTTCTTTTCCTTTGGAGTGAGCTTTTCTGAGTTTGAGTTAAGTTTCTTTTCCTTTGGGATCTTTTGAATCCTCCATAAAACTGATAGATGTAAGAAAAGAAAGGTTATTGTGAGAGGACTAAACTTGCAAGTTCAAACACTAGCTTATAACACAAGAAAATCAAAACAAATTGTCGTCTAGCATTTTACTAACCTAAGCTCTCTAGCCATCTTTACATATATGAAGAAAAAAATTCTCATAAGATGTTTGAAAGTTTTAAATGAAAGGATATGAAACACCTAATATGGTGATGGACATATAGCAAATATTCAATAAGTGTTATCTACTGTCATTGTTATTACTACTACTACTACTACTACGACTACTACTACTACAATTACCTCATACAAGTCTTTGATGGGGAAGACTCCCTCTAGTCCAGGAATCTAGAGGCTACTTTACCCTTATGAGTCTCAGTAGCCGGCTTGAGTTCTGCAATGCAAATTTAATTATTTTTTTCTGGTGAACCTAAATTTTTTCTCAGTGGGAAGAATAACAAAAGATACTTAGGCCGGGTGGGTGCTCTAGGTGCATAGAAGGGTTAGAGAATGGAGAAAGTTCCAGAGTCCTCCATGCAGTGAAGTTCCTTCCCCAACAGACTCTCTCACAACTCCAGTGGTAGCCACCAAGAGTGGCAACTCCTCTTGGATGTTCCTCTTCTAGGTCACCTCTCTTCCTCTGTGGGATTCACCGGTAACAATGCTCAGTTATTGCTTACAATGACTCCTCTCTTGATGTCATTGGCACCCAGGAACATTTTCAATTATTCTTTGTCTTGGTAGCTGGAAACCTCAGGGTATTTTTTTTTTTTTTCCTGCAATGCTGCTCACAATGGAATCCTTTTTGATTATTGGGCTGTCAAACTTTTCAAAGCAGCTTCTTCGAGGAAGAAGCCCTCTAGTCTTGCCTCGGCACATATACTTTGTGAAACCTCATTTCTCATTGTCACTTCAATTCTTTTCCACATTTCCTTGAGGCGAGCATGAACATACACTGACTCTGGTTTGTGTTAGGACACATCTTCCCAAAGCTGTCCTCTCAGGCTACTGTAGGGTAGGCTTTATCACTGGTTCAGTCAAAGTCTGAGCTCAGGTATTTGAACACTTGTCAATAACCACAAATACCTCTTTACATATTCCTTCTAGGGCAATGGTAGCGTCTTGATAAACAAATGAGCAATTGGTTTTATAGAGAAAACAGTATGGAGGTTCCTCAAAAAACTAAGAATTGATCTACCATATGATCCAGCAATCAGTCTACTGGGTATTTACCCCAAAGCCTTGAAAACTCATATCCGAAAAGATATTTGCCCACCAGTGTTCATAGCAGCATTAGTCATAGTGGCCAGGACATGAAAACAACCGAAGTGTCCTACGATAGATGATTGGCTAAAGAAGTTGTGGTACATATATGCAATGGAATATTACTTAGCCATAAGAAGAGATGAAATACTGCCATTTGCAACAACATGGACGGACCTTAAAATAATCATACTAAGCAAAAATAATCCAGACAGAAAAAGTCAAAATCACATGATATCACTTATATGTGTGATATAAACCTAAAAGTAACAAATGAACAGGACAAACAAACAGAGACTCATAGACATGGACAAGGGACTAGTGGTTACCAGGGGATAGCGGGGAGGGGGAAAGGGGAGGTAGATGAGGGGAAAAATTTAAATCATTTCTTCCATTAAAAAAATAAGTTAAAAAAAGAGAAAAAAGTTTAAATTGTGTATATTGTCATGATTAATAAAAAAAGCACAATTATTGTAAAAACAATTCTTATATAAAGCATAAAGAAATGGGGATTTTTTTGGATTTTATAAAATTGATTTCATGGGCGCCATGACAGTAATGTCAACTAGCACATAATGAGAATGCCTTTAGGGTGTGACTGGACCACCCCAAACCACAAAAAGTCAACCACAACTGTCTTAGACAAGTCCCCATCTGCAGGGGCTAATAAGCATAAGCATCCCACCTTGTAAGGTCCATATAAGCTGAACACCTCAGCAGACGATGCTCAAGTCTGATTGAAAGCATCATGAAGAGGTGAGCTGAGAGCCGAAAATTCTGACCTTCTGACCCATAGCGACCACTGGCTTGGGACCGATGCACAGCACTCCGTGCCGCCAGGCAACAGAACTTGCTTTGGAGACACTGACTTTCATCCCTTCGCTCTGTTATGTAAGACTCTGCACTTCCCCTCTCTGTGTGCTGTGTGTTAATGTGCGTGGGTACCTGATCAGTTTATCTGAGAAGGTTCTACTCAGTAACCCTGGCCTTGTGGAAAGACACAAACATGTCCAAGGGTGTTTTTTCGGTAACCACCTTCCTTGCTCACAATAATTCTAAAAAAAATAGAAAAAACATCTTCTGAACTAACAACTAATTAAAACTTGCTTATAGTTGTTTTATTATTATGTGTATTTGATTATGCAATTGGGAATCTCTGTATGGTAATGGAAATTCTGTTTTCTTCTTAAATTCACACATATTTATTGTCTAGTTTATGTGAGGCCCAAGGCTATTGGAGATTCAAAGTTTAATGACTTGATTCTTGCCTCTAGAAGTTTAAAACTTTGAAATATTTTGACATCCAACATGTCAAGTCAGAGAAAGCTTATTCTAGTATTTACCTGTGTTGGAGGAGGTTATTGAGAGGACATGATGTAACTGCATCCAGATTTCACTTATAGCTTTTTCTTTGATTCAAGCTGGTTTTGCCTAGACAGTGGCATTGTGACTCACTTGTTCTCCACTTCCCCTTATCCTTCCACCTTTGTATGCCTTCTACCTGGCCTTAGGACATAAGGTGGCCAGTGTCAAATTCTTTAAGAATAAAGCCTCAGGTCTATCAATCAAGAGGATAATAAGTTTGGGCTAACCTAAGGATAACATCTTGGCTTTAGATGTGTTTCAGCCCCAGGCCTATCAAGGCAGAACAGTCTCATCAGCCACAGGTTCAGACAGGATGTGAGGATGATGGGATGACACCATGACTGATCCCAGAACTGGACATGATGATCATTTACCCCAGCCCCATCCAATCAGTAGCACCCATGACCCTAACTCCCTTAGTTTTCATGACTAAGGATTTTCCCCTACACAGTCTATTCCTTTGAGATACCTGGGGAACCAGGCCTTTGAGCGGTAGGTAGCTCACCTGTGTCTCTGTGCTTTGCAGCTAATAAACTCTTACTTTGTTTTGCCACAAAACCTGTACATGTCTCATTGACTTAGGCATGTGCAGGCAGAGGACTGCTTTGCTCTGGTAACAATGACCCGTGGTTGACCCATGAGCTGGGTTCAGGCAATTGGACGCTCCTCACCCCTTCCTTGTCCTTGGAATGTGCAATCTGCCTGCTTTTCTCAAACTATAGGCTGCCTCAAAGACACAGCCTTAAGATAGTAATGTATCATTGAAACCATCTGTAAAGTACACATGGCTGAACCTCTTTAAGGACTCTATATAAACTTTTAAAATTCTGGTGGGTAAGTAAGTGTAGAGATCTACTCATATTATGGCACCTAAGACCATATTTATATGTAAGTTCCCTTGCTTATTAAACCACTGCCTACCAGTCTGGTGTGGCCTGCCTCTTTCTTTGCTCTCTCCCTATTGTCTGTATATAGGGCCGATTTCAGATTTCACCCAGGAAACTCCCAAGTTTGTGAACCTACCTCCTGCCGTGATGCTGAAGTAGCATGAATAGACATTCATAAAGACATTTTCATAATACTCTTTGGCCTTACTACTTCCTCTCCTGTCATTAGCATTCTGGGGACCAAATGACAAATAGAGCTTTATTTATACTGTGATTCTTTTCAACTCTAAATACAACTTCAGAATTATGAAATTAGGAAGAGAATAATATTCTGTAAAGTATTCTGTATAGTAGATAATATATATGTGGTGTTTGAATGGTATGTATGTTAATTTAATATTAATCAAAATGGACAAGATACAATCCAGTGTTTCTCAAACTTTTTCTCATTATTGTCTTCCTAAGTAGAGAAATGATATGAAATTTAAATGATATGAAATTTGTCCAATGAGAGAAATTAAATATTTAAAGAATAAGATTTTGTCAGCTGGGTTGAACTTTGGAGGGCCACAAACCATTGTAATATCGAATAATTTTTTGACCTTCAAGAACTAATTTTCATTTCCTTCAAGGTGATATGACCCTTATTAAATACGTGTTGCTAAGTGTAAAAAACAGATCTTTTAGCATCAAACAGACTTGGATTTGCATACCAGCTCCACCATGTATTAATTGGTGGCTTTGGGTAAATGACCTAAACTTTCTGACCTTCAGTTTCCCCATTTATGAAGTGAGAAAAATAATACCTATCTTGTAGGAAGATTGTGAAGATCAGATATAATGTTGATAAAGTGCTTGGCATTTTAATATGTGATAACTAGTAAGGTTAATTAGTCTGAATATCATTCTCTGATCTTGTCAGATAACAATGGCATCCTAGTGAATATTCATCTAATGCCAAAATAGTGGTATATTAATTAATATTCCTATAGACCAGTGGTTCTGAAACTTGATTGCACACTGGAATCAGGGTGTAACCATTGGGGCTGATTGGAGTTCAGTGTCGCCCCAACAGTGGGGGTGGGGGTGGGGGAGGGATAATGGCACAGAAGCATTTTTTCTTGGTTCTTCCTCATGGATACAGTGAAGGATCGCAGGTTAGTGAGATTTAGAAAAGATTTATTAGAAGTATATTTTAGAAAGACAAAGCATGTCCCAAGGAGGCACATGGTTTTAGTGAAGAGCAATATCAGAGTGCTTTAACAACAACCACTACAATAACCAATGCAAAAAAAAGGCCCAGAAGTAGGAATGTCTGCGTTATATTTGGGCTGTGATGGGTGGTTCCTAGGTGATTGGCAAGTGAGGTCACTTTGATTGACACTTGGCTGCTGTATAACTCTTTGCCTTGTGTGCATGCACGTACCCAGAATCCTACTACCACTGGAATGTTCTTTAGGCAGTCTTTAGGCTGGGCCCCTATTCCTTTTTTCCCCTTGTCGCTCATGTCTGATTAGTTACCTAACAAGGGTATATTAAAAATTTTCAAGCTCAGGCCACATCAGGACCAATTTATTTGGAATCTCTGCGGTGGGACATAGACATCAGTAGTTTTCAAAGCTCCCAGGTGATTCCAGTGTGAAGACAAGTTTGAGAATCACTGCTGTAGACATTCAGTCTAAAGTCTGAAGATAGCTAGATAGGTGTAGCGATTCACCTCAAGGTTATGTTACCTGAGATTTAAAAATAAAATATCATAGAGTAGTTGAAGGAATAGCAGTTGTTTTGAATTATTCCAGCACTCAGTAAGTTGCTATTAGAGAAATGCCCTTTTAAAAATTAAATAAAGATATATTTTAATAACATGACTTTAAAATAGGTAATTTTTAGTTTCAGAAAACCAAGAGTAAGCAAACCCACAGGGGCTATGGCCTTTGTGGCATGTGGTATTCCTCTTTGTGAAGGGAAAGACATATTCTTCAACTTGAGGCATACCAGAGCCTAGACAGCATGCCACAGTTGAGAAGTGGGCTTATGATATGCTTTTCTTTCTATTGAGAGACATGTCACATGTCACAAAAGACTGTGGCTTAACTATAACTAATTGGCATTGGCCAACTGAAGGTAAATTTTCCATTTTAATTAGAAATATATGCTCTATTTTGTATATCATATACAGCCTGTGAAAGTATTTTCATTGTTCTCATTCTTAGTGTTCCATGATTTGGTTTCCAGAGTTACGGTTAGAGTTGCTTGTCCATAGAGTGACAATTTAATTTCATCAGTGGCTTAATGCTCTGTCAACAGAGGAATGTCAGGAGGATCCATTAGAATGGATATCTCAGATATTTCAGATGAAGTATGGGACAGACAAAACATCTGTGAGGACACCCTATTTAGTCTTCATTACAAGTCTCCTTGTCCACATAGGAGAAAAACAGCTTTAAACTCATGCCTGTGAAGATGGCTAGATAGATAAGATGAATAAGATATAATTTCAGAGATATTCAAGAGATATAAGATGTATCTCGATAGCATATTAGACAAACTATTGCCTATTATAGAAAGAAATTCATCATTATACAAAAATCTGATGTTGAGCAATTTTCTCATACCATCACTACCTAATTTTAATTCTTGATGGAATTTAGAAATTGTTAATAGTTAGAACTGGAAGGGAAACTTTAGAACTGACTATCAGAGCTGGTGTGAGAATCGATCAACAGGAGGTCCACCTAGGATACTGCAGAAAGTGTCCTAGAGAATGGTAAAAATCATTTTCTACTTAGATCTATCACAGTGCTGTCAGTGCCTTCTCAGGTAGCAAGTCAGTTTTTAAAAATGCTTCAGTCAGCGTTTCTGATATAACATAAACCAGATTTTGTTTGTAAACCAAATCCAAAAAAGCCTTATGAATAGAGGTGACAATTAGTTCAAATGATCGGGAAGTATTTCTAGTACTTGGGTAATTATGATTTCAGAAAATTAAAAATCTGATTTTAGTGCATGCAGAGTGAGCAGTTTAGATGGGTCAATTTTCTAAGTGGGTCAATTCCTTCTGATAAATGTAAAATATAAAATATTCTGATTTTAAACTATTCACATTGGGTTTAGGGAAAAAAAAAACGGAACATAGACAATACAAACCTTTATTATGCTCTCAATTTATTTTTTCTCTACTTGTTCTGCAATTACACCTTACTTTAATTTTTATGTCTAACATTTACATTGGATTTTATACATGAGTAACTGATTTCCTTCTTAAAATTTTCCTTACTCATAATTTTTAGATTTTAAAACTATTTTATTGTTATTCCTTTTGCTGGTTTGGTAGCTAAAGGCCATGTCATTTGAAATTGAGTGAGCATATGCAATTTCTGGGCACTTGTATACTTTTCATTAATTGCTAATCGTTTTGAAAGATCTTTCCATGTATGAAAACTTTTATTATTTGTAATGAGCAGTTGTTCATTGTTTTTTGTTTGTTTGTTTGTTTGTTTGTTTTTGTGGCTGAAATTTCCTGAAACAGTAAGATAAGATAGAGATTATTAATTATAGTTGCCAAAAAAATTAATCAGACTTAATTATAGAAATTGCCAAACCCAAGAGATAAAGCCGCTTGTGCCAAGCTATTACATGGAAAGATATTAGAATGAAAACTAACTTGGGTCTTTAACCCAAGAATAAGGCATTCTCATCATTTAAATATGAAATATATCATCTCTGTTTCATTATAATCCTACTCTCAGTTTAGGTGAAAGTAACATTTTCCTAAGACTATGTAGAATCTTTAATTACTACTAATAAAGATGAAGTATTAGCAGACTAATTTCTTAGTGAGACAGATTTTTTTAAACTTAATTTATTCTGTTAGGAGCTAAAACACGTTAAATGCATTGACACTTTCATGGAAAAGAATGGTACTCATTCAAGCTATTAACATATTTATTGAAATGGCCTATATAGTGTGAATTTTCAGAAATAGTTGTTGGTGATGCCAATTTTCTCTCTCTCTCTCTCTCTCTCACTCTCTCTCTCTCTCTCTCTCTTTCAAGGGTATGAGCTTATCAAGAAGAAGGATAATATATTATTTTTAATTTTACTGAAAATGTTATAGACCTTGCTCATTAATTGGCCATTCATTTAACACATGTATAGAACATCTATTATTCTTTGTCATTACAGTTTGGAGGTGTTCAGTAAATGTCTTACTTCAGTCCTTTGGAATAAAGCAATACACACATAAATCACACCCCCACAAAAACACACATTCATGTATACACATTTCTTATTGATGTGTGTAGTAACTGGATAAAAGAAGAGAACTTTTTTTGAGGCAAGGTCTTGAAGATGTACTGTGGGTTGAATTCTCAATCTGTGGAAAAGAGAAATAAATTTTGGTGTATAATTAATTTGATATGAAATTCTATTTTATTCTGAGTTTTATGGAAATGTCTCCCCAGTAGTAACAAATCCTGAGAACAGAGGAGAGAAGTTATAGAAAATGTTTTTCTGATAATCTGTCATAGCTAATGTTCGATTACTGAAAACTCTCTCTTTTGCTCCACAAGAGTTTTTCCTGATCAATTCTCTACTTTTTTTTTTTTTAATGTGAATATAGCAAGGGACTTTGTATCCTAGTGCTTGAGGGAGGGTAGCTCTGGACTGACCCATCCTTGTCACTTAACATTCCAAATGAAAATCGTCCCTCTTTC
>NW_006441953.1:8944842-8958273 GCF_000325575.1 Pteropus alecto | reverse complement strand
ATAATAATAATAAAAATAATAATGCTATGCCTGATGAAGAAATGAATCTAGAAGGGATAGGAGGGTCAATTCTAAGAGTATTGAGAATTATTTGGGGACAAAATTATTTTTCCACTAACAATTTTGATTTGAGTTTCAGATTAATAACAAGTTCTAAAATTCTTCTTCCAGCCTCTCGATTAAGTGTTAGTGGTGGTATAAAAAGAGCTGTGAAAAATGTTTCATTTATCCAGGGGTTTATTCAGAAGTAAGTGTGTCTTATCAAGCAGAATCAACTCAACAGAAAAAAGACGGTGCTTTGGGGGGTACATCAGCATGAATTAGGACTAAAGATTCACCTAAGTCAGAAGCAAGGAGGCTTTGGGGAAATATGAGAACTTGAGTTAATGTAAATAATATTTTCAAGGATGTACTAGAACCTTATAAATAGAAATGACTTCTTGAGCTTCTTTTGATGAAATAATGCTTCTTTTCTTGAGTATAGAGGTGAGTGAAACAAGACTTCCAATAGTGTGAATCAATCTGAATCTGCCAAGGTCAGGCATACGGCTTACATTTCATTATTTTAAAATGAAAACAAATAACTTTTAATGTAGAAAAGCATCTCAAGAAAAACAAATATGACTTAACTTCTCTTCCCCTTAGGGTAGACACTACTAATTTAGTGGAGCATTGCCTTTTAATTTTTTTCCTGCATGTGTGTGTGAGCCCATGTTCACGCATGTATAAATTGTTTTACAAAATGGGATCATATGCTATGTAACTGTTTTGAAATATATCTTTCCCATTTAAAAATACACTATAAATATATATTTTTTATATCAATAGATCTGTCTATAATTGCTGGCTGCATATTATTCTGAAATATATCTTTCATAAAATGAGATTTTTACTTAATTTCTTGTTTTTGGACATTTGAACCATACATTATTCAGAAGACTTTTGTATTGATCTGATTTAAAGCAGTTTTTCAACCTCAGCACTACTGATATTTCTAGTCATATAGTTAATGTTATGGGGGTGATCTGTGCATTGCAGAATATTTAGTAGCATCCTTGGCCTCTATCCACTAGATGCCAGTTTTAACAACCAAAAATGTTTTGGTTGTTAACACTCTGGAGTGTTTGTGTGTGAGTGCTCCAAATTGAGAAGTATTGACTTAAAAGGAGAATAAAAGAGGCGTTAATAGATATACCGTGTTATGAAAAATGTGTAAGATTTGGGAATAGCCAGAGTTGATTTTGAATTTTAGCTGTCATTTACTAGCTTGGTTACTTGAAGGACAGAACTAAGATTTGGAACTATACCTCACATTTTAAGTTTTGTTCTTGGGAAGCGGAATCTGAGGGAAATTAATGATAGTTCTCCATATGCCGAAACAACTCCTTTAATGGATTATCATTATTCGGTAGGTCCCTGCAGTAGAGTAAATTCTCTAATTCCAACATTGTATCTCCACAAATCCTTCCAAACTATTACCTCTCTGGAGGGTGGATAACATACAAAACTTCAAGGGCCATTAATCTCTCAGCAAATGGTTTGATCAGAGGGATACAGTTAGACTGAGTACAGGAACTGAGAGACTATATGGACAAGCAACATATATGAAGGTTTCTTGGGTTATGAGTATACGAACTGACCCTGGCCAGCCTATGAAGATGAAAGGAAACTGAGAGGATTCTTACAGAACTGAAGGGAGTCCATTAAGCAACATGTGAAAAAAGAGTAGCAGGCAGGTGGCTGTGAGTCTCCTGTGGGACAGGAGTTTGTGGTCATTCTTCATAGGGTGTTGCCACTAATGTGATCCACCTCCAAGTCCCTGTGCATCTCAAGTTTAGAATTTCAAATTCTAATGAGAAAGCACTAAATAGTCCAGTTTGGTTCAGATGTATACTTCTGGAATAATCAGCTATTTTTAAAGGTCAGGGTCATATAAAGATATGACTCTCATATCTATACCTATATTGGTAGCTTTTCCTAAAGAGAAGAAAATGTTGTGCTAAACAGTTATTTCTTCAAGTATCCACCACAGAGGAACGAGAGAGTACAAGTTGATGTAAGTGAGAGTCCTAGTTAGAAGGGAGATGTGTGAAGGGTGTCGACACAGTTCACTGATTTTCCAGTTGCCTTTGAGATTCAGGCTAATGGATATGCCCTCTGCACTAGTCTATAAGCTCACTTACATCAGGCACCATGCTGTCTTTTTAACAGCTACCTATGGCTCACGATACTCAGTACAGTTATGGACACTGAGTAGCTACTCAATGTACTCTCTCTCCTACAGAGCTTTCTCTGATCTTTCCCTTGTTGATTTAGTTCCTTTCTCATAAACTCTTAACATGTGTGTTCATGTCCATCATTTTATTGAATTATAATACATTGAAATTGTTTTATTTGTCTATTGCCCACACTAGACAGTGAGATCCTAGAAAGCCAGGGCTCTGAATATTTATCTTCACCTCCAGAGCTACACCTGGCAAAGAGCAGTCTTATTGTGTATTGGTTGATTGAAATGCATCAGAAGTCTGTATTTGTGGTCTGTACATTAGGTCCCTGGTTCTCATCATGTGAGCTTCATGTGTTGAGAATAAATGGACTACCAAATGAACTAATGAGTGTCTTGGCCAGCTCTGAGTATAAGCCTGTGATGTACATCAACATATTCAATGAACACAAATCAACTTTAAAAGAACAGCTCTCGAAGTAATCCTGGAGTTATAGGCATTTTTAATAGTATTGTTGCCATGATCAGTATTAAATGGACTTCTATACTTTTGGGAAAATTTTGTTCTTGGAAAGTGGCATGAAAGAGTACTACTCAATCACAGTACTATGACTCAGGTCAGGAGTGAGGCGTATCATGTGTTTGTTAGCAACACAGTTGAAGTATTGAAGCTTGCAAATAATTTACAGTTTAAAATATATTTAGAACAGCCTCCAGGTTATCACTGTGATAACATCACTTTCACATTTTTCTATGTTGATATGCCTTTTAGGAGTGAAGTGCAGTATATCTTGTGTCAGAAATTGTGTTTGGGACTATGTCTTACATGTGAGGCTCACATGATCAGAAGTACTCCTGAGGGTCATGGGTCAAGATAAAGTCACTTGATGGATCTCATAAAATTTGCTCTCAATTTATATAGTTCTTGTTTTTTCAGGCTTTAAAAACAGGAGCCTGATAATTTTAACTCAGGGGCCTAAGTAGAAATTGTTGGAATGAATGAAGCTGAAGAGGCTGTGGTTGCTGCTTCCCCTGTTGACTCCTTTGAGGATCTGGGGTATTCTATAGTAGTGTAAATGTGGTTCTATCTTTTAAAAATTTTAATTTCTAGACTTTTAACTTTTGCTTGTGAGCTGTACAAAAATAAATGGTAGGGCAGATTTAAGATGTCCAAAATTTAGTATTTGGGACATGCTTATACTAAAAATTATTTCTTGTTTATCTGAAATTCAAATTTAACTGGGCATTCTGTGTTTGATCTGGCAACACAGCTGGCTTTGGTCTTCAGGGCATAGTTTGTAGACTCCTATTCCATAATTATTTAGTTCTTGTATCTTGTTGCACTTGGTGGCGGGGTAAGCACACTTCTGATTATCAGCTCTAATAAGTATCTCAGATGTAAAAAAATATTGAGATACTCACAAACGAGTGTTTCCAGAAACAGAGTCATAACATTGCAGCTTAGGCTTGCTACAAAGATTCACAAAGCCAGAGTGAAAATGACCTTATGTATTTAACTATATGATAAAGAATATTTCAAGGAAGAATGAGCAATACTGTATTAAGCTCTCCTTCTACTAGCTAGGAGAGTAACCAGTTACTGAAATATCGATCATAAAGTAGTTGTATAACTGGTTTTCTAATTTTTAAATATTCATACATTTAATGAGTATTTATTGAGTGCCTACTCAGGAAGTTTATATTTTAGTGGAGGGAAAACAGGGCAAACAAATAAAATATTTGCACTGTTAGTTGAAAAGGGCAATTGAGAAAAATGAAGCAAAGGAGAATAGGTATTACGAGACAGGGGAGGGGTTGTGCTTTCAATACAGGAGTCCCTGGGCAAGTTATAGTGATGCAAAGTCCTGAAGGAAGTAAGGGAATGAGCCATGTGGCTAACTGGGTGAAGAGCATCCCAGGCAATGGATGGGCTAGTGCCTGGATCCTGATGTTTGAAGAACAATAAAGAAGCCAGAGTGATTCAAGTAGAGTGAACAAGGGGAAGAATAGTAGGATATGAGTTAGAGACGTAACAGGATGGAAAACGTAGAGGGTGTGATGTGGATTTGACATTATGTAGAACCTCATAAAATTGTCTTTTAGTTGGCTGAAATGAGGTGCAATTTTAGAGTTTGGAACAGAGTCAGGACATGATTTACTTAATCACTGCATATCTAATAGGCTATAAGTTGCAAGGAAGAAAGAAACAGAAGACCAATTAGGAGACTACTGAGTAATTCAGGTGAGAGAAGATTGTGACTTGGATCAACACAATTGCAGTGGGAGGCAGTGTGAAGTCAGATTCTGGGCAATACGGAAAATAAAATTGATAGGATTTGCTGATAGATTCAATGTCAGGCGTCAAAGAAAGAGAGGAGTCAAGGATAAGTCTCAGATTTTGACCTGAGCAACTGGGAGGATGCAGCTGCTATTTACTGAGAAAGGGAAAACTGTGGGAGGAGGTTTGGGAAAGAAAATCAGAAGTTTGGTTTAGACAGGATAAATATGAAATGTATTAGGCTTCTAAATGGAGATGTCAAATAGGCAGTTGGATATATGAGTCTGGAGTTCAGAGGAGCTGTCTGGGCTCTAGATATAAATTTGGGAATTTGGTGTATAGATGATGTTTAAAGCCAAGTAACTAGATGAGCTCATCAAGGGAGTAAGTATAGCTAGAGGAAAGATGATATTCAAATAACCATGTTTTGTAGGAGTTAGTAGAAATGGCTTGATAGCTTCTATATTAACCACAGCCACAAATATAATTAACATTTGGAATATTAGAATTATATGAAAGCATTAACTGCTTCATGGTAGTAAAGATTTTTCACTTAGACTACTGAATATTCAGATGCATCTTTTCTGTAAACAAAATATAAATGTTTAAAAACTGTTTAGACTTTTCTATCAGAACATCTGAACCATAGGTGTAATAATTGACCAAATTCATTGTTTAATTCTTTGTAAAGCTTAGAAGAACATATGTCTTTCGGTTTTGGAAGTGGCGAGAGGTAAAAAATATTTTAAAAACTGGAAACATTTTCTGATTACTTGATATTTTTCTACTTGTGTTTTGTAAAATATCTTTTTTTGCTAAGTTAAAAAATAAAAAAATTTTGTATTTATATGTATTTAACTAAATGTGTGTGTGTATATGTGCATGTGTGTATCTGCTTATCAATTAATCAGTAGACAGATTCTCTCAGTGTCTTGGTAGAGTTTCCTGCAGGCAATTGTTTCTGGGCCTAGAACCCTTCCCCATGCAAAAACAAAAAAACAAAACAAAATAAAACAAAACTAAAACTTTGTAATGAGACTTTTTCCCCCTCTGATCATCAAACAATTTTCTGAAGTTAAAGCCCATGGGCCTTAGATACAAAACTAATTGAGGAATTCTTCATCTAAGAGGAGTTTGAATCTAGACTCCAATATTATTTTCAAATGTGAAAGTATCATTGACACTTTAATTTGTGATTTAAAGAGCACAATGGGTTATTTTTAACTTGTGAGCTCCAGGACCTGAATATCTGGCCATTTGTGATGAGTGGGCAGCCTGACCCCTAAACACCTGTCACTTTCAATGTGATGAAACTGCCTTATTGTGGTTTTCATGGCCACTTGAATAAGAATTCATATAAGATATAAGTTGGCTAGCCCAATAAAAGGAGCCATAGTGACCTTTTCTTTGGGACAGCCTAGGCCACACTACACTATTGCCCAAGTCGCCACCACTGTATTCTCTGGAACCAGCTGTTTGAAATGCTGTCCATCTTCTGGAGAGGCAGGAAATGACTTGGGTTTCCTGAGGCCGCCTATCTGTTAAGACCTCTTCTCCTACCCTGCTGTGCTGACAACAGCTGTGAACTCTGCCTGGAGAGCGAGCATCCATAATTGTCAAATTTTCTCTTCAGCTAGGCTGGAGAGTTTTCTCTTTCTTTCCTGCTAGGATTCAGAAGAATGAAAGATTTTTTAAATCATACTCTATAGTTCTGTAGAAGGCTCTACTCCTTATCGAGTTCTCTTACAAATCCTGTTTATCTAGAGGAAGTAGTACCTGTGATAACGCCTCATCTGGTGCTTGAAAATTAGTCCCTCAATTGACTGGTGTATAAATCCTTCATAATTACCTAGGGGATATGAGGCTGACCTTATGATCTGCCATTTAATTCATTATTTCTTATATTATGTTTATTGCTGCATAACAAATCATTTCCAAACCTAGTGACTTAGAACAATAAACTTTTTTTTTTTAACTTACAGTTTCTAAGGATCCGAAGTTTGGAAGCTGGGTGTTCTGGATCAGGGTCTCTCAGGAAGTTATATTCAGATGTTAGCCTGGGCTATAGCTATCTGAAGGCTTACCTGGGCAGGACAAGTGAGAGTGGATGAGATCTAGTGCATAGGACTGATTTCTGGTAGGAGCATTTGACAATTCAACAATGATAACTGACAGGGAGGCAAGGATGTTTGCTGATGCAAGTATGTAGATAGGTGTGTTGGTGGGAGTATTTGGAAATTGTTTTCTTATTGCCTCTACTTTTTCTTAGTAAAATAGGAAGCAAGGTTATCAGCTGAGGATAATGTTGAGAAAAGAAGTATTGAGAACTTGAGGGGAGAGTATAAAGTGGCAGTCTACATGATTAAAAGAGTGTATGGACTAGAGATATATAGTGTGAATGGTCAGATCACTTGAGGTTGACAACCGAATATTTAAAGCAAGACCAGTCATCCTGGTTTGTATTTTTCTCCACAATGTTTAGCTGTGTAGAATAGGAAGAAATGTGGATTCAAATAGGATCATAGTTTTGCAAAGCAAGAGCAACAAAACTATAGAGAGGTAAGGAAGTCAATAATCATTGATGATGGAGTTTAATTGTGGAGGAAAAGAAATAAAGACATCGAGGGAGTGAGGAATGGTGAAAAGACAGTAGAATCAATGGCTTAGCTATGTCAGTGATGTGGAAGAATTGTACAGAGAGAATGAAATGGAATGATGGGAAGTGATGGTGGAGAGTGGGATGTGTGGAATTAACACTAAGGAGAGTATGCAGTTATTGATGGCATTGAGGATAATGACCATGGAGTGAATGGGTAGGTTGGGTAGAAGAAACAAAGAGGATCCTCGGTGTTTGGGTAACAACGATAATGAGGACTCATGGGTGATATAATATAATGACAGAGATTCAAAATGGGTCGTTTTTAGGAATGATGGAGGATTGGAAAAATGTCTGAAAGCAGCAATAAGGAGCAAGGAGGGCATGTGCTCGCTTCTAGGCCTAGGTCTGTGGAACCATGGGAGACACAATAAACTGTGCTAAGAGGACTGCAGGGATAGCGGTTTCATCAATGGAGAGCCATGTTTCATTTAAAGCAAGAAGTGGGAAAGAGAGTTCATGTAATAGTTAGAGAATGAACACAGGGAATTTTGCCAATGGCTGACTGAGTGTTGGATGTCTGCAGAGCCTGGGGTGGGATGAGAACAAGACACAGAACAGGTTTACAGAGGTTAACAAGGATTCGATCATGAGAATTGGGAGGCAGCCTGGGGGTCTAGGGGTAGCCAGACATGGAGTGGGATAAAGGGCATGACGAGGTCAGTCCCAGTGGGTCCAAGGCAGATGGCAATGGTGAGCCTGGGAGTGTTGTAGGGGAGAGAAGTCTTTGGCAAAAGGTGGGTTCTCAAATTCTCCCTGCTAGGAACTAATTAAGTTGAAATTTCAGTCTAGGTCTCCACAGCTCCAAAGTAAACACCCTTTTCTCTACACTTTGAAGTGCTAAGGTCTAGCCTGAAAACTTTTTAGAAACATGGATTCTCAGGCCTCATACCAGATCTACTGAACCTACATTTTAACATAATCTCAGAGTTTTAGCAGCACTGCTTTACATGACATATTTTTCAACCCTCTTAAAAATTAGTTTTTCTATGTCCATTCAATGAGATCCCATAGGATAAAAAAGGAATAATTTATTTTTGTAATGGAGGCTTTTGGAAACTTCCAAGACTGCAAAGAAAATTTCAAAATGAAGGTATGCAAAAAATGGAGACAGAGTAAGAGGTTAAAAAAAATGCTTGTCATATTTAGTTATCTGGCAGATGACTATTAGGAAAAAAAATGGGGAGGGGAAAAAGAGTGTTTATTTTCTTCAACTATTATTAATCTAAGTCTGGTGCTTGTACCAAAGAAAGGAATTACTTGTATTTATTCTTATGGCTAAGTTGCTACCAATAAATTAGGAAAAGAAAAAAAATAACCATATGGGATAATTGACTGAAAAACAAATATCAGTAAAAGTAAACAGAATGGATTTCACTAAATCTATTTGTAAAAATGTCAAAGGAGTTGAGTTGTTTTCCCTCACAATATTTGTGCTAGTATAAAGTTTAATTAAATTTTTCCATAGAGACTGGGTATTCTACTAGATGTCACTTTGAGATTTTGCTCAATGATAGATTGCATTCTGATTAAGTGATGCAACATTTGTTCTCAGTAGTAGAGTGATAACAATTGACACCTCTCTTCCCCAACTGTCCTATGCTAAATAAGCAACAGGAAAGAAGAAACATTTGCCACCACACCAATACTTCAGAGGCTGGGTCTAGTCCTGCTTTGGTCACTAACAAACTGTATGACCTTGAGCAAGTCCCTTAAGACCTCCAGCATATTAAGTATTAAAGACAATATTTTGCCCATGACATACATTCAATAGTGAGTTCTAAAAGCCTTCTGGCTTTAAAAGTCTCTGATTCTGTTGTATCATGTTATGTGTTACACAAATATACAGTCAGTAAAATTTAACAAAATGAAAAGACATGAGAAATTTTGAGAAACTAGTAAACTGTTTACTGAGCTGTAGTTATTAGGTAACTGCATATTATTTTGTAAAGAGAAATTCGAAAGAGTAATATGTTTGTTTATGCTTTTAAGTTTTAAGCTTCCTTTACTTTTAATATTAATTTATTAGACTTATAATGCAAGTAGCGATGACCTTTTTTGATTTTGGCCATATTTCCAAGATATTCATGAATGACAGACAAAAGGGTAACTGTCTTCTGTATGTATTATTAGTTTCTCTTTTTTTTTCTGGGGAATATAGAATTTTGGAGAAATGTTAGATATGATGACTATTTTTATTAAGAGGGAATATAACTCAGATAATTATGAAATTGAAGGGAACAATGGGCATTTAACTTTAGAATTTTTTTCTTTAATTTTTGCGAACACAAAAGGGACTCTGCGATAAGTCTGACAAGTCTAGTGACCAAAAATAACCTTGCAGGATGATCCGATTATAAATTCCTAACTGGGTAGGTCATGGTGGGTAGTCATGCCTCAGGCCTATAACTTTTTTAGTAAAAGGTTTAGCTTTGCCTTAAGCAAGAACTTTTCATTTTTCTTATGTGTCTTTGAAAAGCCAGAGTAATTCTCTTTTCAAACCCCTTGGAGGCATAACCACCCTCAAGGGAGCACATAATCTTGTTAACTATCCTGTACCTTACTTTCTCCCACCTTCATGTAATCTTCTTTAGATTCCCTCCTTAATTCCAAATGTACAAAAATAAACTGAAAAAGTGTCATTCTCTGGAGCATTTGAGATCTTGCTTCCAGGCATGTCATTAGTTTGGCTCAAGTAAACCATAATAAACTCTTACAAAAATTATTTGCAGCTTTGGAAGTTCTTACATTGACATTTCAAAAACAAGTTCAAGGTTTTTTTTTCTTGTGATAGACCTCTTATGTGAGAGAAAATCAAAATTCTCTTGTGCATGAAGAGAGAATTGCAACGTACTGTTTATCAATAAAATAATAAAGAATTTCTTCCTGTGAAGTAATCAAAGTGGTCTTTTTCAAGTTAGTGTGAAATTGCCTTTTGTTTAGTGGGGAAATACACTGAAATCAGAGAGAATTTCTGTTGAATAAGAGCTTTTATCATACGTCCATTTGCCTGCCATGTCACATGAGCTGAACAGCTGGCTTTGTGATGTTCAGAAAACAGAAATCATGAACAATAGTATAAAGAAAAGAATATGTCCGAACATTAAACACAGGCTTTAAATCTTGCCAACGTGTCTTCTAAAACTGCAAGTTGCATAATATCTGTGTTGTAAACTCACGATGTTTGCACCTACGCTCATTTATTTACTATATACATGACAACAATGGAGCTCAGTTAAAAACAGATTAACCACCCAGGTATGTATAGTTGATTAAGTATGGTAGATCTGGCTTTACTAAGACTACCTCGATATTTTTTTAAGGTGGCATACCATTTTGGCTTCTATTTGTAGATGAAAAAGGGGCTCTATAATAAATCTTAACTGAAAATAACCTCACAGCATGGTCTGATTGTAAATTCCTAACTGGGCAGGTCATGGAGGATTGTCACATCCAGGCATATAATCTCTTTAGTAAAAGGTTTATCTTTGCTTTACCAAGCCCTGTCCATTGTTTCATGCGTCCAGGTTAACATACCTTTGAAATGCCTCTTTTTCAGATCCCTCAGAAGTATAACTATCCCCAAGAGAGCACATAATCTTAAATATCCTGTAATTCAATCCCCACCATGCTTTCTCCCATTTTCATGTAACCTTTCTTTCATTCTCTCCTTAATTCCAAATGTATAAAAGAAGCTACAAAACTGTCCTCCTCCAGAGCATTAGCAATTTTGATTCCTGGCATTGTCATCACTTTGGCTCAAATATATGCTTATAAAAATTCTCTTTAGGTTTGGGCATTTCTTATGTTGACATACTGCTATGTGAGATAGAGTGGACCATAGGTTTTAGGAAAAGTGATAATGAATCACATGAAACATATTCCAACTATTAAAATATGGTACATGTGGGTGGGCGAGATGGTAAATCGCTTCGGCCTTACAGCCAAAGCCAGTTCATTTCCCCACTGCTGCTCCCTTGTGTGTTTGCCTATTGTTTTTCTCTTATTCCTACAGGAATCTTTACCTGATGTCAAGATCAAATTTTTCTAAAATGCAGCTTTTACTTCTGGGTAGATGCTACACTTAGAAGATAAAATATCTAAAGATGTTGCAATTTCTGATTCTAATTGATCATAGTGAAGGTAGTAGGTGCTTCAGGAAGCTTGGTAAATTTATCTAGTGTTACTTTATTAACTGGACGCTTTGTTATGACTCTTGCAATAAGAATTTTGTACATATTTTCTGCTCTTTTGTCTCCTTTTATTTTACCTACTGATAATTTATAAATACATCAACATATTTTGGTAAGACTTTTAAATTATGATCTATTCAAATTCTTGGTAATAATCACTGATGAGAAATTATTTGCACAAATAGCAGAAAATACTTTTTATACCAGTTTAAATTATTATCTAAGAATCTAAAAGATTTTAATTTTAATTTAGTGATGAACATGATGTGAAAGTATCTTGTGATACTATAAACTGATATAAAATCTAATTAGACTTTTTTGTATCAGGTATTTAAAATAATAAAGCTATAATCTGTAGAAATGCATAAGTAGTTAGAGTGGTCATACTATAACTCACTTGTATAATACAAGGGCATGTCAGTAACATTGAAGAGAAGAATCGAAAAGAAGTAGTGATTGGTGGCCGCTGCCTGAAGGTATGCTTGCCAGCCTCCCTCTCAACTTACCAGCCAGCTCTTGCAGCTGCACCTTGGGCTGTATGCTGTACTCCATGGAACATGGACTCCATGGATGCACAGGCCTAGAACATGACCTCTTTTAGTAGCTCCTTGGGCTCCATGTCCATGGTGGGCAGCAGTGCACCACTGGCTATTGAAGCAGATGCTTATGTAACATAGAATACTTTGTCATGTGTAGCATTTTGTGGTAGAACAAAGAGTGGCTGGATGTCACTCTGGGTTTTTGCTGCCCATGGGGACTGTGACAGCCTGCTGAAATGTGAAAAGGTTAAAGGATAATTAAAACCTGAAACTGGACAAAGGAAGTCTATACCTTAGGCCTAGTTTCTGGAACCCCTAACCGCATTCTGTTAATCATGAAACTTGTAACAATGAGCTCATACGCTAACTGCCAATTTTAGCCTGTGTAACCCTGCTCGCTTGCGTGGCATGAAAAATTATCAATTGTATATAAGCTGAAAATTACTGTTTGGCCATCGCCCATGAGAATACTGGCTATTGCCCATGGGAACATAGTCAATCACCCATAGGAACATAACATTCTAACAACAAGCTTTCTGCTTCTGTACTCCCCGCTTGCACACCCTGACCTATGGGTTAGTGAATAGGAGAAAAATAGACCTTTGTGTTTAAGATAGAATGAAGAATGGGATTTAGGGCTTAAAAACCTTGTATCTTGGCATTTCGGGGCTGCTCCTTTGTACAGGACAGCCGCCGGCTAATAAACAGCCTTTGAGAGCATACTTGGTTTGGTCTATTCTATACAGGCCACAACAGGGACCATGGGGCATACCATCTACTCTATTGAAGCAGCCCTTTGAGGAGGTCTTGAAAGAGCTGCTTATGGCTGGAGGCGATGGGCCTAGGAATTCTGACCATCTAGACTCTCCGCAGATGACCTAAGAGCTAATGAGAGCAATACAGTCACAGCATAATTGTAACTCATCTGTAGCACATTGACTGGGTTCTTGCAGTCAAATACATTTTTTACTGATATAGGACCCAATCTAAAAATAGTATTGTGCTGTGCAATTAAAATTTATCTCTGGTATTTTGGAATTGTATGAAAGTTTGTGTTTTACAAAATAAAAAGTAGGGTTCAGCAACTTCTGAAATTTCATAGATTTGCAGTGCATTAAGAACTCATGCTTTTCAAAAGAGGCAGAGTTAAAGTATTTTGTTGTATTTTTTTTTGTAAATCCAGTGATTTTTATGTAAATTAAGCAAACTATTTTTGTTCTGGGTGAGTTCTCACTATATGGAGGGCCACCAGCTGGGCAGTCTCTGACCTTTTACAAAGGCAATAACTTTCCATCTGATATCCACCCAAGGGAAATTTAGAAAGACATGGATGACTCTCCTTCTGGACATAGTATAGGTTGTTGGCATTCAGAAATTTACTGTCAGAAGCTCAGTGTACTAGAATGAGAATTAATAGGGTGTATATATATATCTCTCTCTCTAGCGCTCTCTCTCTCTGTCTCTCTCTCTCTCTCTCATACTTATTTTAAGGCATCGATTAATGCAATTGTGGAAGTTTGCAGGTTCAAAACCTTCAGGGT
>NW_006441953.1:8932793-8944800 GCF_000325575.1 Pteropus alecto | reverse complement strand
GTTGCAATTTGAATCTGAAGGTATTCCGCTGGCAAAAGTCCCTCTTTCTCAGTGGAGAGCAGTCTTTTTGTTAAGGCCTTCCACAGTTTGAATGACGTCTACCCACATAATGGAGAGTAATCTACTTTACTCATAGTCTCCTGATTAAAATGTTAATCTAATTAAAAAATATGGCAACCCCAAATATCTGGGTACTAGTGGCCTAGCCAAGTTGACACAGAAACTTAACTATTATATTAGGCAAGTTACTGATTCCTTCCTTTGAGTACCTACTAGCTTGAGTGTCAGCAACATAGAGAAAGTTCAGGTTTAATCCAAACCTCATTAGTTTTCTCCTACATACAAACACCTAGATCTTACAGTTCTCAGAAGAAACAAGCAGGGTTTTATTTTTCTCTTATCTTTTCCCTGTTATGGCTAATAGTAGACACTCTCCATACCTCGATCAGGAAGTCACTTCTATAAAGGTCTACACAGGTCCTTGGTTTCCCACCAGGATTAATATGATTTGACAGCTTTCCTAGGATAGAGATGAGTTGAAATATAACAAAATTCTGTCTTTTAGCTCAGCGGCTATAGAGAAAAAATTTTATACTGTCACCGCAATTTAATGATGGCTTCTGGGAACATTGTAAAATGATTTAGTTTTCGTGATTGAGCTCTATAGTCTCTCAAAACTGGTGAACTAACCAGTTGGAATAAGGTTGGAATTTGGTTATGCTTTCTCGATGTTGAAAACATTTAGCTAGTTAGGTGAGAAACACCCTCTTTTTAAGTTAGAGGAATGAGTGTCACCACTTGTGTATTACATTCAGAAATTTGCTCTTAAATTAATTGGATACTAGGTGTCAATTGGCCAGAATAGAAGTAGGGAACATTTATAAAATGCTCACAATATGCCAAACTCAGTTCCAAATGCCTTATATGAATTAGGTAACTTAATCCTCACAGAACCCTAGAAGTGAGACCAGTTATTCACAGATGGGGAATCTGATAAAGAAAAAGGCACAATAGATCTCTAAAGGCCACATAGCTGGTTAATTTCAGAACCAGGACTCAGACACAGGAAGCTGGCCTTAGAATCTGCTCTTAACTGCATCACCATGCTGCATGCTGAATAAAAGTAGTGAGTTGTAGAATGCTTAGAGCAGAACCCTCAGGTCCTAGGTCTTAGGTCACAGAGCCATATTAACAGAGAGGGAACACTGGGTGATAATTTTTTTTTAAAGAACGTAATAGGGGGAACAAGCCCCAGAAAAGATCTACTGATAATAATTTCACTAGAAATGCACACTGATTAACTTCATAAACACAGTCTTGGTTGATGGTTCTAATATAAAAAACAAATAAACACATAGTTTTTGGTGCTTTTTTATGGAATGAAAAGAACTGAAGTACAGCGAAGAAGTTAAAGAAATATGGGCAATGCAAGGAGACAAAGAAGACAGAATATGCCAGAACAGAAACTACACTTTGGATCAATTTTGATAAGAATTTTCATCAATTCTTACTCAGAAGATAATTGAAAATTTCTGTTGGAGTTTTACTTTAAATGAATTGTAGTTTGGGTATACACATATAATTATGCTCAAATTATCTATTAATTAGCTATAATTTTAAATAGACCTCATTCAATACTATAGATTTAGTGATTATTCAGTAATTCCCTTTATTCTCTTTATGAAGTCTGAATTAGAGTGTTCTTTGACTATTGTGCCTTGAGCTTCCAATCTGGACTAGGCAGACCCTACCTTGACTACCATGGTCACGATTCTGCTGGTGATTATGGTCAATCTGCCAAGCTTGCCCCTTTTCATAATGATGGCTGGGTGTGCTATCCTGAGTCTGCGCTCTGCACAGAAATTCACAATGGCTGACTTTCCTCAGGCAAGTGCAGTAAATGGACCCCCCCCACCCCACCCCGCACAGTGCCTAGCTCCTTGATATGTTTCTTTACTCTGTTTTGGTAGAAATATAAATTCGGTGTTCTTGAACAAACCACTGATATCTGAAGTATGAGGAGGGCTGCTTAGAACAAGGAATAACAGCAAGAGCTGTCAAGCTGTTCAAATACTTGGCAGAAAAGATTAAAAAAAGAAAGCTTATCTGCAAAACTGATTATGAGGGTAGTCTTCAGAATGATTTCGAGGCTTTGCAGTGATCAGTCCGTCATGAACTTGGCTGTGGTAATAAGATGCTCACTCTTTGACATTCCTGGCCGAGGTTCAAAATATAGAGAGGTGGCAGGTTGAGGCTCCATGAAGCTGTCAGCATCTCTGTGGGCATCTGAGAGGGCACAGGGCCTGCAAATGGCAGTGAGTCAAGCATGGACCCTCTTTTCCACACTAGGGCAGTGGGTGAAATGTTGGCAAGGCCAGTCTTGGGACTGGAGCAAGGGCCTGCACTGAGGCAGTGCCTTGACTCCACCTAGTGGCAATTGCAAATCGGTCAGCCACTCTTCCCTAGTGAGGGGACATTTCAGACTAACAGTCTTTACAAATATGAGCCTTAAGACCTTCCTCACTGCTTTCTTTAGGGCCAGGACAATTCTGATTGCTACCAAAAAAAGTTTAGCCTTGTTGGGTGCAACTTCAGAGAGAAAATTTAAATTTCACAAAAAGTATTATTTTATATTTGTGTGCGTGTGTGTATATACACATATATATAATGTGTATTAATACATATATTCAAAAGTAAGAGGTGATGGCTAAATGTTCTTAACAGAGGGCAAGTAAAACTTAACTTTTAAGTTTATTTAAATTAATCTTAAAAGTTAAATTTTATGTTTTTTAATAATTATGAAAAAATATGGCTAAATGCATCTCTGCTCTCAAAATTACTGTTTTATATAACATAGAGTATAATAATGCTATGCTCTCAATTAATTTATTCCATTATTAAACTACTAGTATTTATGTACTTATGTTATTTAACTTAGAAAACTAAGATAATCAGAGTATCGATTAACAGAAACTCTTTCTTATATTTTATTGTTTTCCCCCTAAAGATTTATATGTGAAATATATTCAAAGGTAATAATTAATGATAGCTCAGGATATTTTCACTTCTGAGAAATCTTTCATTTTTTTTTAACTTAGAAAACCAATCTTTTATTTCTACTTTTGCTTATTACTTAACAACTACTTTAATGTCCTTAAAGTTTGGCTTCTATTACATAATTTAGTTCTCTGATTATGAATATAATGATCTAGTATGGCATTAACATACTAAAACTTTTAATGTTTGATTACATTTTATATTATTAAGTTTCATTTATTGTTCATTTCAATAAAATGTTGTACTATAAAAATAAAAGTATGATGTATTTTTAGTTTTGAAATGTGTGTTATAAGTAAAGAATATAGAACTGTAAAAATCACCAAAAAACTATTAGAAACAATAAACAAGTTGCAGGATACAAAATCAGTATACAAAAATTTATTGCATTCTTATATACTAACAATAAAATTTCTGAAAAAGAAATGAAAAAGTCAATTCCTTTTGCAATTGCGACAAAGGAATAAAATACCTAGATTGTGAGAAAGAACGTGATGGACCTACATACTGAAAACTATAAGACATTGTTAGAAGAAATTAAAAATGACACAGAGAAATAAAAAGATATTTCATGTTTATGGACTGAATGAATCAACATAGTTAAAATGGCTATATTATTTGAATATACAGATTTAATGCAGTACCCATCAAAATCCCAAGGGCATTTTTTAAAGAACTAGAACAACAACAACAAAATCACCAGATTTGTATAGAACCACGAAAAACCCTGACTAGCCCAAGCAGTCCTGAGAAAAAAGAACAAAGAAGGAGGTATCACACTTCCTGACTTCAAACTATACTACAAAACTACAATAATAAAAACGGTACTGTATTCACAGAAGAATAAGCACATAGACAAGTGGAACAGAACTGAGATCCCAGAAACAAACCTTCACATTTATGGGCAACTAATTTTTGACAAAGGAGCCAAAAACATACGATGAAGAAAAGAAAGTCTTTTCAATAAATTATGCTGGGAAAATTAGAAAGCCACTTGCAAAAAATAAAAAATAAAACTAGACTGCCATCTGTCACCGTACATAAAAATGAATCAAAATGGATCAAAGACCTAAATATAAGACCTGAAACAATAAAATGCATAGAGGAAAACATAGGTACTAAACTTATGGCCTTCGGTGTTAGAGAAGATTTTGTGAATTTGACCTCAAAGGCAAGGGCAGTAAAAGCAAAAATAAATGAATGGGACTATATCAGACTAAAAAGCTTCTGTACAGTGAAAGAAATGAACAACAGAACAAAAAGTCAACCAACCAAAAGGGAGAAGATATCTACAAACAACATCTCTGATAAGGGGGTTAATTTCCAAAATATATTTTGTATTTTTTTTTGTTGTTGAGTTGTATGAATTGTATGAGAAAACTCATACAATTGTATGAGTTTTCTCATACAATTCAACAACAACAAAAATCCCCCAAACAATCCAATTAAAAAATGGGCAGAGGACCTGATCAGACATTTCTTCCAAGAAAACATACAAATGGCCAACAGATATGTGAAAAGATACTCAACTTCACTATTAAGAAAATGCAAATCAAAACCACACCTGTTAGAATGGCTATTATCAACAAGACAAGTAATAACAAATGTTGGGAAGTTGTGGAGAAAAAGGAATCTTCATACCCTGCTGATAGGAATGTAAATTGGTACAGCCACTCTGGAAAATAGTTTGAAGCTTCCTTAGAAAATTAGGAATAGAATTACCATATGACCCAGTAATTCCTCCTTTAGGTATCTACCTGAAAAATTTGAAAACATTTATTCTTAAAGATGTACGTACCCCTATGTTCATAGCATCATTATTCATGGTGGCTAAGATGTGGAAACAACCAAAGTGTCTTTCGATAGATGATTGGATAAAGATGTGGTATATATATACAGTGGAATACTATTCAGCCATAAGGAAAGATGAAATACTGCAATTTGCAACAACATGGATAGATCTTGAAAATATCATGCTAAGCAAAGTAAATCACACGGAAAAGTCAAGGACCATATGATATCTTGCATATAAGGCTAAAAGCAACAAACGAACAAGACAAACAGAAACTCATAGACACAGACAATAGTATAGTGGTTTACCAGAGGAAAAGCAGAATGGGAAGGAGGTAGAAAAGGGTAAAGGAGGTCAAATACATGGTGACAGAAGGAGATTTGACTTTGGTTGGTGAACACACAATGCAATATACAGGTGATGTATTATAGAATTGCATTAAAATTGATATTTCTCTGTTCCATCTATAAAAATATAACTGAAGGGGCACTCCTATGTGGTTATATTTCTGTAGACAAAAAGAACTACTATTTTTCTGATTTATTTTATATTTTTCTATTTCTGCTTTTATAATCTAGATTTTTGCTCATAGAAATGTGGTTTTTCTCAAGAGAAATAAAGAAATATCTATAATATGCATGGACTAAATTTTATCATTTTATTCTGGTCAACTATAGTTATTCTCAATTAAATATAAATGTCAAATTAAGTAGTTGAAAATTTCACAATTGATTAAATTATTAGTCTAAGTTTCATCACTAATTTATGAAAAATTATTTCCCTCCACCAGCTTAAAAATTCAGTGATTAAATTAAAATTAATAAAAGATGTTCATCCCTAGCTCTTCACTGAGACAGGATCATTTAGACATGTGAAATTACAAATCGTACCATCACATTTTCACTGAGAAGCCTTATTTTCACCCTCCTTTTACTGTCTTTTGCTTTTCAGAATGTCTTAGTTTATTGAAATGCTTATAGTATCAAATTTGATCACATAAGTCTCAGACTTATAGATTTTGTTCAAGCACGTCTCATGAATTTGAGAAGGATTCTGGTTGCCGATGACGGAGTTTCACACAACCACTGCAGAAATCACAGCAACTTGGTTCTACTTGTTCAAAAACGTATTTACCCACTGCCATCAGACTATGTAAAAGATGATATTTATTCATTCTCTATTTTAGTTCTTACCTACGTCACTTAGAAAAGAGCCCCTGTTCCCGTTGCAGAGTTGGTTTTTTGGGGAGATCTGCCCCAGAAGGTAGTGTGCTGTTGTGCTGCTCCCTCCACTCTCTACCTTTTCCCTTTTTATGAGGATGAAGTACTGCTGATTTAGTCCCTGCATTGCCAGAGGTGGAGGCCCACAAATCTATTTCACAAATATCAGAGGGCAATGGTGTTCTTTCTGTTACTTAACTCTTGGCCAAATAATTCCAGGCTTCATCAGTGCTCTCATTATCAGACACTGAATCATGCTCAAGCACATCTTGAAAAAAACTATAGATATTGATATAGAGGTTGTTTTTAATAACAGCAAAACTATGATCTAAATACAGTAAGGAAAAATACTTGGGAGTTTTAGAGTGTAAAGTATATAGGAGAAGAAAAGATGCAAGTGGACCATGTCTTTCATTTTATATATTTTTTTGTTTGCTTGCATTAGACATTATTTATAAAATATTACAGGGAGGTATTTTATATATATGTTTACATGTATATATTCTGATCAAGATATAGATAGATAGATAGATAGATAGATAGATAGGTATTTAATTATTTAATCTCTCCCTTCCTCTCTCTCTCTCTATATGCACATATATATCTATATATGTGTATATATATATACACACACACACACATATATATAGATTTTATTGACTTTATAGGATTAAAATAAGACTCCACTAGGGCTAAAGTTATGCTATTGCCAATAAATAAGATACAAAATTTGGTTGGTTTTTGTCTTTTAAAATCATAAAGCAGAGATATCTTAAGTTATCTTCCAGCTTAGTTTTTTGGTAATGATATAGTCATAAATCAGACTACACTTAGAATACAGCAATTCCATAATTGTATGTATGACAATATTTAATATTTCATGCTAGATATGATTCTTATTGAATAAATGTTTTACTTATGTAATCTTGATATTGAAATATTTTTATGGAAGCCATTTTAGTATGTTCATAAAACTTTACTTAAAATTTTATTGATCAAAATTTATGGCCAGTGGTGGATTTGTATGCTTGACTGCATAAATCTATATAATTGATTGTTTTAATCATTCTGCGTTGCTGTCTTTGGTGTGAAGAGCAGTGCTTTGGTGGGTCCTCTTTTTTTTTATATACTCTGATTCCAAGATTTGCTTGACTTAATGAATAAATATGGTAATTTTCAGACATGTGAGATCTGAAAGCAGGTCTGCCTGGGGATGTTCCTCATTCTTTGAGATAAGGTCAACAACTTGCATAGGAGTTTAAAGATTAAAAAGTCAGGATTTAGAAATATAGTGGATTAGTTTGCTCCATATAACTCCTTCCAGGGTCTTTTGTACACTCACTATCTCTGACTTTGGTAAGAGTGCAGAAAGAAGAAATAGAGAAAGAAATGAATAATATTTATCAGAAGGAAAAAAGTGTATCTTGCTTAAGTCATCTCTGCTTTGCTTCAATCGCAAACTTGTAAATGTTGTATTTAAGAAATTTAATAAAGAATTTGAGAAATTGGAGATAATAATTGGAAAAATATAATATTATACATAATAGTTGCTTCTAAAATTAGAAAATGAAGTGGAAAGAGTCCTTTCTCTTTTAGCCTTGCTTCTTTAGAATTAACCTCAGGGAATAACTATGGAGCTAATGTTCTCCCATTGATGGGTCCTCATGCATAGATGTGTTTGAGCAATAATCTGATTTATGAAGAAATATTACAATGCATAAAGGAAAATTACGAAATTTTGTGTCTTATTTAATAAATATAGTAAATCTAATATCTTCCATGCTAATACAGAACAAATCAGAAGAAGATAAACAACAATGGAGGAACCATTTAGGGAAGGAGAATAGACAGCTTTGTAACTGAGCTCAGTATATGAAGGGCCTGAAGATGGAGCTCTTTGCAAAGTTTTCATGCAGAGTATGATGCCAGCATCTGAACACTGCTGCTGGTGTACAGCCTTTTAAAACTTACTGTTTTCCCTAGACTTTGTTTTATATTCTGCTTAAAATGTAAACTTTGGCACCGTGTTTTTAAATGCCGAAGAGTAAAGGAAAAATTACATAAAAGCTATGATTTTTTTGGATCATGTTTCTGAAAATGGTAGCCTAAATTATATCCTAAAAGAACCCTTAACAGTTGTTCTTATTTTGTTTTCTTCTAAGTTTTCCATGGCCTCATTTTTGTTCATAGTGATCATAGTTCATTATGTAACATTCGTGGTAGACATCTTCCATTAATTGTGCTTGATACCGCCTTTTCCATGGCTATCATGTTTATCTTTCCTACTTCTTTTTTTTTTTTTTAGATGAGAGATACCATATACAGAAAGAATACATATTTTTCAGATATACATTAGCAATGTTTTAGAATTGTTTTGTGATCCAAAGGAAATATTTTCTGTGGCAATGTTATCTAGTTCTACTTTCAAAACAAATGAGTGTCCATATCCCCTCTCTTATCCTCTCTCCCTTACATATTTATTGAAAAGAATTTACTCTTTTTCATTTTTCTTGGTACACTGTTGCTAAATCTTTTTAATGTGTTATAGTTCCCTAGTTTTCTCATTTATGTATGTATGCTTTATAAACTTAGGATCATTTTTAAAGTGGAAATTTATATGTATGTAACATTTTAGGATGGATGGAAATAGATTAACTTTTAAAAATCTTGCTTATTTAAGATTCAGTGTGAACTCTATAAAAAAAGTTGTTTTCAATATTTTCTGTTCTTTTATGTTTTAGTTAAGCTGCATGCTGAGCTTTGCTTCAGATAATTCAATTAATTATAATCAGTTCTGATGAATAAAGGCAATATTTTTTGTCTAAAATTTAGGTTACAAGGTTAAAAGTTATTCTAAACTGCAGGTGAGATAGTCCCCAATGTGAGTAAAACACATCCTGTCATATTTGTACCTTAATTCATTGTTATGTGGTGGTTTAACTGAGATATTTAATCAAGCTTCAGAGATGATATGGTAAGAATTAATCTTGTCAACCTTTCTGGTTATGAGCAAGCTGCTTGATCATTTTCTTAAAAAATGTAAATTATAAAGAGCATTGTATAAATACTGAAAAATATCATCTTTACTCCATTTAATTACTAAACTGAAATCCTAAAGCTTTACTGTCTGAAAACGAAAACTAAAATATATACAAATCTCAGGGGGCATATTTTAGTGTTGCTGGTCACTTTGCTATATATGTTTTTTGTTTTTAACTATGCATATACATACAAACATATATATATGTATAAATACATATTAGGATGAAATTTGGTCAGAATATTTGGTTGACTTTTAAAAAATTAGAGAACAACAAATGTCTAATCACAGTTTAGTGAAAACAATGTTTAATATATCCCATGAATGGTAGTAACTAATTTGTTTCTTCTTTTTGAAAAATAAACAGAAAACAAATGGTTGTACATTATACAATGAATATTTTAAAAATATGGAATTGTTGCAGTTTGATAGGGTTTTAAACAGTCATTTAAAAATATAATTATTGGTCTTTTATTGTATAGAAACTTCACTAGATTAATAGTTTTCTCGGTATTGAGTTGAATCATTAGGGAAGATCAACTCACCGGGTTTTCTTGACAAAGACGCAGACGTACTAAACATTGATGGCCTGGGTTACACTAGTGCTTTCACATAATTAGTCAACCTAGTATTAACATTTTAAATCCAGACTGAGTCTATTTGGTTTAATTTGAAGTGTGACAGACAGGAAATGTGGACCTCTCTGTAAGTAATTCTTTTCTTTGTTCCAGCAGAAAGCCTCCTAGGAAATTTTACTGAACTTCCAATCTCTCCCCTTTCCTAGGCATTCGTGGCTAGGCATCCTTCGGTTGCTCCCACAGTTCCCAGCACTTAACTCTTCCATACCGCTTATAACACTGCATTGTTATCATCTGTTTATTGCACACTTCCCTTTTCTCCCAATGGAGTAATAGCAAGAATATGTCTTATATTATTACAAAGATTAACCTAGTGAATAACACATATTGGTATCCAATAATTATTAATGAATACATCAGATTTCTATAGTATCTGGCTGCATATACATAGTCTTAAAAACAGCAAGCCCACAAGTGAGACAGTTAGTCTTGCAACTACTGTTTCTGTATACTTTCATTTATATATGTAAATTTAGAAACTTGAATCTTTTTCCCTGAAACTAGCAGTAATGTCAGTTTGAAAATCTTTTTATTGGCAATTTGGCTTTTGACAATTTAAAATACATAGTTGTTTTCTTCCATAGTAGTATATTTTTAAAAACATTTCTTTGATATTCCATTTAGAATATAATTTTTTAAAAAATATATTTTTAAAGAGGTAAATAGCTTCTCATATTAATTTGTCAACATAATATCGTCATGAATAATTATTTTATAGGAAATTTAGGGAGATAACAATGAGTGGCATTGTCAGAGTAGTTTATGAATGAGTGGAAATATGTTGTAAAACTGTCCATTTGGTTTTATGTTTTCAGTAATGTGGATTGTTTTCTCAGCACTGTAATAAATCATCTGAAATCCATTAAAATCCACTTGGAGCCCATGAAATTCAAAAGACAGAGAAATCATTTAATCCCCCTATGGCATGATGGAGCAAAAGAGAATCTTACATGGTGCCAGTGATTAAAATCCCATCCCAGCAGTCTGTAGTCTTCTCAGTTTTGTGGTCTCTTCTTCATTTATTCCTCTCTTTGTAGATGAGACCCTTGAGATTTGGGTTTAATTCTCACCAGTTTTAACATGATCCCAAAATGCCACGTAAATATGCCCCAACCATTGTATGTTGGTTTCCTCTAACTTAGTCACTTATTTGCATGTTTAAGAGATTATCCAAGAAACCTACAAAGGTGTTTCCACCCCCGCTTTCAAATTCTGTTATTCAAGAGCCCTATGAACATCTTAGTTACTTCCTTTACCACCTTGCCACATCCTCTTCCAAACCCTTTTTGTCTTGGGTTCTGCAGTCAATTATCTTGTTTGAGGCTGATGAATAAGAGCTATTCATAGAGCTCTCACTAACCCAGCAGATTAAGAGTCTCTCTGAGGAAGTGCTGAAATATTAGGCTAAATAGAATAATACGTGAAATTTTTTGAATGAAAATTATATTTTTATATAAATACCCAGATAGCTGTGATGATTTTGAACATTATAATATTTTCTTTTCTAAAAAAAATGTTAAAACCAAAGTTTTATTTTATTTTGGTATAATTTAGGGTAAAATAGGAGGACACATTATGAGCAAAAAATGAACTACAAAAATAGAAAATGAAGAAGATTAACTTAGGCATTGTTTTGCAGAAAGAAGGATTTGCAAGGAATAGTGGGCTATAGTTAGAATTTAAGTGAGCATTCTTGTTCTAAAATGAAATATACACATTTTTACATGAAAACAGGGCTGGGTTTTTAGAGTAATCCAGATCAGAGTTAATTCATAGTGGATTGTGGTCAGCCAGAGAAAAACAGCACAAGTAGTTAAACAAAACAGAAAAACAATGAAATCATATCACTCTTTGGGTTCTTTATTTTGCATGTCAGGGTGTGAGCAGAGGCGACTTGGTAAGAGAAGCATGGTGATGTTGACGGCAACCTAAGGCAATTTTGAGCACTTTAGATAATGATGGCATTTTTAAAAATCTAAACTATATACTTAAGATGTTTTCTCCCTGTGGCAATTTATCATTAGTCCACCAACACTTTTCACCAAGAATTAGAGTCCTTTCTACAACTTACAAATCAAAGAAAATCTAAAATAAAATGGAAAATTGTTTTCCTAGGGTAAATGAACAAGAGTGGGCAGAAGGAAGTGAAATGAGATTATATATGAAGAGTGTATATACTTATATATATATGTGTGTGTGTGTGTGTGTGTGTGTGTGGTTATATAAATATATATAAAGTAAAAATATATTTCAAAAGATA
>NW_006441953.1:8913054-8932586 GCF_000325575.1 Pteropus alecto | reverse complement strand
CATATATATATATATACACATATATATATATATATCTCAAAGAAAATGAAATGAGGAGCATAGTGTGTGCCCCTGTGCCTAATCTTGGAGAGGTAAGAGGGGAGCAGTAGGGAAGAGAAGATGGACAAGCCAAGAGAATCTTTGTTGTGGGTGTAGATGAAGGGTTAGAGGAGGCCATATGCAATTAGATTATCTTTTTTTATTATTTAACAGGTTATTTAGATAAGTAAATATTTATAGTTTATCAGTCTCACTTAATGGACTGGCAATTTCTTTAAAAGACATTCTTGTCTGTACTGTACCAGGCTTATAGACCTGGATCTGTAGTACATGCTCAATGGGGAGCTGAGGCTGCAGGAGAAACTCTGCTGGTAGCTGTTCTACAACACAGACTTTGTCCTACTCTTTTAGGTAGACAATTTCACTAAATCTGACATAGTGGTAGCGCCAGCATAAATTCTTTTTTGTTTAAGACTTTAGTTTTTTAGAGCAGTTTTATGTCCACAACAAAATGGAAAGCACAGTGATTTCCTATATACACTCTACTCCTACACACACACAGCCTCACCCATCATCAATATTTCCCACAGAATGATACATTCAGTACAACTGATAAGCCTATATTAATACATCATAATCACCTAAAGTTCATACTTTGTGTTAGGGTTCACTCTTGGTGTTGTACCTTTTATGGGTTTGAACAAATGTATAATTACATGTATCCACATTATAGTATTGTACAGAGTGTTTTCATTAACCCGAAAATTTGTGTTTACCTATTTATCGGTCCCCAGACCCTCAGCTCCTGGCAACCACTGATCTTTTTACAGTCCATACAGTTTTGTCTTTTTCAGAATGTCGTATTGTTGGACTCATACTGTATGTAGACTTTTCTGGTTGGCTTCTTTCACTTAGTAATACGCATTTAAGTTTCCTCCATGTCTTTTCATGGCTCGATATCTCATTTCTTTTTAGTTCTGAATAATAATCCACTGTCTGGATATACCAGAGTTTATTTATCCATTCACCTGCTAAAGGTTGTCTTGTTTTTTCCCAAGTTATGGCAATTATGAATAAAGCTTCTATAAACACCCCTGTGCAGGTTTTTGTGTGGACATAAATTTTCAACTCCTTTGAGTAAATATCAAGGAATGTGATTAATGGATCCTATTATAAGAGTATGTTTAGTTTTATAAGAAACTGCCAAAGTCTTCCAAAGTGGCCATACCATTTATATCATTAATAATGAATGAGCATTACTATTGCTCCCTATCCTTGTCAGCATTTGGTGTTATCAGTGTTCTGAATTTTGGTGTGTAGTGATATCTCATTGTTGTTTTAGTTTGCATTTTCCTGATGACATATAATGTGGAGTCTTTTTGCATGCTTATCACAAATTCTTAACATCTTCAATTAAATAGATATAAACTCTACAAATACTTCAGAGAGAGTTAGTGTATTGCAATTGATTTTATTCATTTACTAATTTCTTACAGATATTGACAATTAACTACATGTAGTAAGCATTCTAAAAATACAGATGTCTTTGAAGTGAGTCACAGAATTCTCTATTTTTCTGGGGAGGGTGGGGGCTTGGTACATATCTCTGACATTATAATGGAATAATAAACAAATTCCATTCAAATATCAAATGGAATTTGATATAATGTATCTCACTATATCTTATTTGCCACTAGTTCATATTTAAAGAGTGATCATGTCTCACCTTGTCTTTCTCTAATGACTTTAATGATACATGAATGATTAATTTCAGTACCATATTTTTCCCCTTCTAACTGACTCTACTATGGTAAAATTTCTTATAACGTGATCTGGTGAGTACAGAACAAAGGATAACTAGTTCCTGATCTGGCCCTTATCTGTACCAATATAATCAATGATTACATTAGACTTTGAAATTACCTTATACATCTGGGAACATAGTAAACCTAATGTTAATTCAATTTCTTAAGATAGTTTTTAATTGGTTGTTTTTATCCTGGACTTTAAATACTTATATGTGGAACCTAAATAATGGGCTTTATAGTCACCAATCAATAAATGTATATTGTGCACCTTATACAGAACATTATCAGGTTCTGTATAATGTTCTGAGAATATAGTGTTGAATAAACAGTCTCTGCTCTCATGGTGCTTAGGTCATCAGAGAAGAGAAACATACAAGGGATGAGCATGGAATTATGCTACTTGGTTCAAAGATTAGAAGTGAAGTGGGGAAAGGCATCCATGGTTTACAAGAATAATTCCATGGTAACTCTTTCCTTGTTACATTTTTTTTTTCTCCTTGAATTACATTCCACCTTTTTTTCGCTCAGAAATCTATCAATTAATTTCTATTGACATATAATAAAATTTCATTCAATTGGGATATTATTCTATTATTACTGATATTCTGCACAAAGACAGTCTTCTAAATATGAATTACATTCTTAAACTATGCACAGGAGACATTTCAGTATACTCAGTAGTTTTATATTTATTAGTTTTCTCACTGTTCTCTTTTCTAATCCTTCTCCATTTATGTTTATTTTATAATAATTTTAAATTATTAATCTTATAAATTAATTAAATATTTGTTATTTTCCCCCTGTTATTTATTTAGACGATAATGAGAATTTAAAGACATAAAAAGAATAAACCAGGGGATGGCAATACTACAAAAAATCTTTTGTGGAAGGAAAATAATATTTGACTTAAAGAATCTAGAAACATGTTTTACTCCTCCATTAGCATGTTTTCTAAAAGAAAAAAAAATAACGTGTGGGACATGTCTAATTCTATTATGTATGTATACACAGTCACTGAAGAGATATACTGGACATTTGTTCATAAATTTCACAGATAAAAAATATATGTAAAAATAAATCTAAATGCTATTAAATGACCAGTTATGCTATCAAACTAATGAGCAACATAATCCATTGGAATTTATTACAGGCATACCTCATTTATCGTGCTTCTCAGATATTGTGATTTTTCTTTCAAATTGAAGGTTTGTGGCAAACCCCACTTCATTGAGCAAATCTATTGGTCATTTTTTTTTTTTTTTAACATTTGTTCACCTTGTATCTCTGTGGCACATTTTGGTAATTTTCACAATATTTTAAATTTTTTCATTATTATATTGTTATGATGATCTGAGATCAGTGATCTTTGATGTTACTACTATGATTGTTTTGAGATGCCATGAACTGTGCCCATATAAGATAGCAAAATCAATAGATAAATGTTGTGTGTATTTTTACTACTCTACCAACTGGCTGTTTGTTTCCCACACTCCCCATTCCCCAACTCTCTCTCCCTCTCCTCTAGCCTCCCTATTCCCTGAGACACAGCAATATTATAAATAGTCCAATTAATAACACTGAAATGGCCTCTAAGTGTTCAAGTGAGAGTCACACATCTCTTATCTTCAAATCAAAAGCTAGAAATAATTAAGCTTAGGGAGGAAGGCATGTCAAAAGCTGAGACAGACTGAAAGCTAGGCCTCTTGTGTCAGTTAGCTAAGCGGTGAATACAAAGAAAAAGTTTTTGAAGGAAATTAAAAGTGCTGCTATTGTGAATACATTAATGAGAAGAAAGCGAAACAGCCTTATTGCTGATATGGGGAAAGTTTTAGTAATCTGCATAGAAGATCAAACCAGTCACAGCATTCCCTTAAGCCAAAGACTAATTCAGAGCAAGACCCTAACTCTTTAATTCTGGGAAGGCTGAGAGAAGTGGGGAAGCTGCAGAGGAAAGTTCGAAGCCAGCAGATGTTGGGCCATGAGATTTAAGGGAAGAAGCCGTCTCCACTATATAACAACAGTGCAAGGTGAAGCAGCAAGCGCTGATGTAGAAGCTGCAGCAAGTTATCCAGATCTGGATAACTAACGAAGATGGCTAAAATAATTAATGAGGTTGGCTATACTAAACTACAGACTTTTACTGTACAGCAAGTCCTCTAATAACCCCATTTCATTCAATGTTGTTTCATTCTAACATTGATGAGATGCCATAAGAACTTAACTCCTGTTTATATCGATGAAACTATGGTAACATTGGTTTCATTATACATTGTCGTTTCACTTAAAGTAGCAGAAACAATCAACGACATTAAGTGAGGACTTACTGTAGATGAAACAATCTCTGTTGTAAGAAGATGCCATCTAGGACTTTCACAGCTGGAGAGCAGAGAGTCAGTGCCTGGCTTCAAAGCATCAAATGCAGCCTGACTCTCCTGTTAGGGGCTAATGTCGCTGGTGACTTTAAGTTAAAGCCAGTGCTCATTTACCATTCTAAAAGTACTAGGGACCTTGAGAATTATGCTATATCTACTTTGCCTGTGCTCTATAAATGAAACAACAAAGCTTGGATGACAGCACATCTGTTTACAATATGGTTTACTGAAGATTTTAAGACCACCGTTGAGAATTGCTCAGAAAAAAATGATTCCTTTCAAAATATTACTGCTCATTGACAATAACCTGGTCACTCAAGAACTCTGATGAAGATGTACAACAGAAATTAATGTTGTTTTTATGCCCGCTAACACAATAAACATTCTGTAGCCCATGGATCGAAAAGTAATTTAGACTTTCAATTCTTATTATTTAAGAAATACATTTCATAAGTCTGTAGCTATAGATAATGATTCTTCTGATGGATCTGGGCAGAGTAAATTGAAAATCTTCTGTAAAGGTTTCACCATTCTAGATGCCATGAAGAACATTTGTTATTCATGAGAAGTGGTCAAAATATGAACATTAACAGGAGTTTGAAAGTAGTTGATTCTAACCTTCATGGATGACTTTGAGGGGTTCAAGACTTCAGTGGAGGAATGAACAGCAGATGGAGTGGAAATAGCAAGAGAACTATAATTAGAAGTGGAACCTGAAGATGTGACCGAATTATTACAATCTCATGTTAAAACTTGAACGGATGAGGAGTTACTTCTTATGAATGAGTAAAGAAAGTGATATTTTTGAGATGGAGTCCACTCCTGATAAAGATGCTGTGAAGATCGTTGAAATGACAACAAAGGCTTTAGAAAATTACATAAACTTAGTTGAAAAAATAGTGGCAGGGTTTGAGAAGACTGACTCCTATTTCTGAAAGAAGTTCTACTATGTGTAAATGCTATCAAACAGCATCACATGTCACAGAGAAATCACTCAGGAAAGAGTCAATCAATATAGAAAATTTTATTTTTGTCATATTTTAAGAAATTTCCACAGCACCTCAACCTTCAGCAACCACCAACCTGATCAGTTAGCAGCCATCAGCATCCAGACAAGAAGATTATGGCTTGCTGAAGGCTCAAATGATGGTTAGCAGTTTTTAGCAATAAAATATTTTGATTAAGGTATGCACATTGTTTTTTTCAGATATAATGTTATTGTACACTTAATAGACTATGATATAGTATAAATATAACTTTTATATGCACTGGGAAACCAAAAATTTATGACTTTATTGTGACATTCACTTTATTGTGGTGATCTGGAACTGAATTTGCAGTATCTCTGAGGTAAGCCTATTTAAGGTTGCAACTTTTGCATAAGTGTTAGAATACATTTGATTCTGAGTACCACTGGTATTGCTTGATGGAGTGGAAATAATGCATATTTGTTTTGGAAATTAATGCATATTGAAATGAAATGTAATTATGATTTTGCAAAAAAAATACTGGCCTTAAAAGTGGTTTTTGCAAATACCTTTTAAACAATGCATATCCATTAATTCTTTTCTGTGTTTTTGAAATACAGAAGAAAGCACTTGTGTGGTGACCCTATGTTCTAGATTTGCTAAAATAGCCTGGATTATGCTCATTTTAGATCAATTAATGCTGCTAGTTATTTCAGCACCCCATTCATTCTCAGTAGTATTCCAGTTTGAATAGACATCTATCCTCACTTTATTAATAGATCCAAGGATTCAATTTTATCTACATAACTAAATTAAAGAAAAAATCATTTTTTCCCACAAAAATTTAAACCTAATTTAAAATATTTTGAAAAAGTGACAAAGAACACAACATCTACATATATTTTTTAAGAGTTGAATCCTGACTTGACTAAAAGAATTTGGTTTTAATTTCTTAAGCTATAATATTGTTTCAATTTACTGCTATGCTTTATAAAGAGTTGAAGGGTCACCTTAGAGTTTCTAAATATGGACTTAGGAGTGGTAACATTCAACAATTGATAACATTCAACAATTAAGTTACTGTATAGCACAAGTTAGACATTGTTCTAAGAACTTTTTATGCATTATCCCATTTAATTTTCAAAGCAACACAATGAAGGGTACTATTATTATCCCTATTTTAGTTAAGTGATTAGAGTAGAAGGGTACTATTATTATCTCTATTTTAGTTAAGTGATTAGAGCAGTTAAGTGATTTGTACCCTTTCTACCTTCTACATTACTGAAAAATTAAATAAATGGATACATTTTAAATCAGCAAAATAATATAGGTCCATCTCAGATTCTTACCAGCCAATATAATATTAGTATTTGCTTCTTAAGTCTCATTAAATGTTGAGTAACTTCTAAGATATTACATTTTTATATATGGGAAGATTGCTGTAATAGTTTATTTAGTCCTTGAGATTTTCTAAATCTTACTCTGAAATCAAACTATGCCATTGGACATACATATTTGGATAATATTGCTTTGGAGCATTAAACATGCTTTTTCTGAGCTAGGTTTTGTTGTTATTTTCTGGATTTGACTCTAAGGGCAATGTGAGAAGGTGCCATATTTTTTTGTTGTTTGTTCTTATGTTTTTAGAATACTCTGCTTTTTGTCATGATGTTCACCAGAGAGAAGCCATGTATTTTCTGAATTGTTGTTATGCCTTTTATTTTTTGGGCACTGTGAATTTTGTTTCTAATTGTATTATTTTCTTTATTTGGTTCCTAGAAAATGAGAACCAAATTTATGATTCATTTTTCGTATTAGGAAAAATTTTCAATACATATTTCTTGTGCTGATGATAATTATGGCTTTCTTTTCTTTCTTATTTCCTTACTGACAAGGACATAGATGTACAGTCAGACAACCTGGTTTCAAATCCCAATTGCTCCTCAATTTTGGAGCTTTGGGGAAGTTCATTAGCCTCTCTTAGCCTTCGTTTCTCATCTGTAGCAAATGAGGATGACATTAGGTTGACCTCATACAGTTATGAGAAATAAATGAGATAATGCATGTAAATGCTTAGAACACTGCCTGATATATAATATGTGTGTATTATTATGTCATTACATTGCTCAACTATTGGTAAATCTACTCAAATCCTCTTTATATTGGGGCTTAAATAAGTAAATGTTAAAACTTTGCCTCTTTCTTTATGTGTAGCATGAAACATAAACTTATAAATACTCTCAGCAAATTGGTGTCCCAAAATATATATCAGACTGAGTCTACAAGTCACTAAATATGATATAATTTAGTTTAGTTTATTTTGTTTATTTTCATAAAATATTTAGAGAATTGAGGTAAAAACAAGAGAACTTGTGTAGATGGGTAGCTTTGAATGATATGTAATTGCTACTCAGCAAACTTAGAGAAACTGCTTAAATAAATGTAATCTTCTTCTGCTAGAATAGAAAAGAAATCTATTAAATAGGTAAATATGTGTTACAAAAAAATGCAATACCTGTGACATTTTGCAGCTACTTAATCTTTTCCAGGAAATGAAAGTGTTTTCTGCTCCATTGTGTGAGAGAAAGAATTTGAGTTTCAACCACAAGATCAAGCATGTCCAGGCATCTGTACATATGCAGGGGTGGTTGCCTGGCCCCATTTAAGCAACACATCATGAAAGATGGGTTAATTAGATTAATGCTCTGGACTATGGAAAACCATTGAGGGTAATTAGTTCTTGCCGAGGACATTTCATTTAATGTTTTGTTTTATTTCTTCAAAGTTTGACCATGCTATACAATAAGAAAAATGTTTTTGGTTAAAGCCTGGAATGAGTTTTAAATTATAGGGGATAAAAATTATTTTCATTTCCAATTTCTCTGAGCTTTATTACTAAGAACATTTGCATTATGCTTACAGATAGTTTTGTTTGTTTTTAAATTGTTAAGGTTTATCCTGGCCTATGTTATTTTCACTTGGCTGTTCAAAAATACCAGAATTCTAGTGATCAGCCTTGCTATTCTAGATGCCGTTTAGGTCCCAGCTTGGACTGTAGGACATTACAATGGGAAGGTGGGGAAGAAATTATTTAGAGACAAATCCTTCTAAGTGAGGTCTTAAATTTACTGAAATATTGAAAGAAAAGACCAAGTTGTATAATAAGGGCTTGGGGGGCTCTTGTTGGGTATGGGAGGCAGAGGGGGTGGATGATTAGTACAATTCGAGGGAGAGCATTATATCAGAAGGCAAAATTAGAGTGGCAGGGAAAGGGAACTGGAAAGCAAAAAGGTATTTATTATCTCATGAAAATGGGAGACAGCTGGGGCCTAGTCTTGGAATAGTACTAAACCTTCTTCCTAGCAATCCTATTTGGTATCTGCCTGTAGAAGCAAATCCATAATTAAGATGTCAGGAATCCAATGGATTTACATGAGCCACTGGGTAGTAGTAAGGAAGGAAAGAAAAAAGACAGTCCAAGAATACATGTGACTTCAATTTCTGGATTTAAAAGTGTATTATCATGCCACTTTTTTTTCAATACCCCTGAAATACCGTATTTTCCCAGTTACAATAATAAAGGTAAACATTTAGTAAAAATCTATTATGTACCAAGAACTTTAATATCTCTTTTAATTTAATCTGCAACAAAAGTTATGATTAATCTCTAATTCACAAATGAGAAAAGTGAGGGTCAGAGAAGTTACCTAACTTTTCCAGTTTCTGCAAGTACTAAGTGCAAAGATTTTAAAATATTTTTCATAACTATATTCATGGAATTAAAAACATGCAATAGGTTTTTTTAAAAATACTATAACTTGGTCAAATGTTTACTTGAGACTGAATGAATCCATCAAAGCAATACATGTTTGTCTTGTAGAGCAGCTTCACTCGAGTCTTTAATTAAAATAGTTTCAGATAATATGAGATTTTCACGTTGAGTAGTTACCTTAAAGCTGTCAGTACTATATGAATATTGGTGGAGAATGGAAAGTTAATCTCTGGTCTCACACTGAAGACTATCTCACATAAAAGATCTTATATCATGGTCCATATTTGAACACTATGCACCCAGAAATAGGAATGCATGCCTGCATTCCTTACTGTTGAATTAGAAGAAACAATGAACAGAACCACCTATACTCTTAAAGAATAAATTAAACCAAATAAAATTTTATCTTCAGAAAAGCTAACACTTTAAAGATGGGTTATTAGAAATTGTCAAGATGTAAATAAAAGAATAAGTGAACTAATTAGAAGATACTTATGGTATATGTAGGCATCGAAAATTTGTATATTCGTAGAATACAATATAAGGCAACGAGGCAAGTCTTATCTGGGAAAATATATTATATGTGTATATTTTGGGCTGTGGATCATGGTAGGGCTACTGATTTTAATTATCCTTTATTTTCTTCAGATACAGGAAACATCAATGTAGGCTTCTCCAATCTTTCCTTACAGATTATTAAGCATGTATTTGAAGAATAAAAAAAAGCTTATTTGAAGAGAGATTATACATTAGTAGTGACTTCTGCTTTTCTGTAAAATTTTAATAACATTTTAAAGAGGACTGTTTTTTCTTTTAGTTTTTAATATAGGACCACTGTTCTTATGTATTGTAATTATAAAATAATTCAAAAACATACTTTTGCCAGGCAATTTGTAATTGCTTTTTCAGAAGGTCCTTATGAAAAATTTACATAAATTGCAAGAGAATATTTCTGACTAACATTTGACATAGTTTATTTTCTAGCCTATAGTTCATTGATATCTTTGACCTTTTTTCTTAAACTATTTTCTGGACCTAACCATGTAATATGCAAAAGAGCTTACCAGAAAAGCTGAACCTGGTGAAATTAAGTAGTCAGAAATTATCTCTGGGAACAAGGAGAATATTCGCCCCAACAGAAGAATAAACAGTTTCATAAGGATTAAAGTTGTCAACAAAAAGGATAAAAATTTAGTAATGAAATTTCAGATAATTGGCTCAATAGTGAGAGAATTTTTGTGTGGGTGGAAGCTTCACCTCTTTCCTAGAGCCATGAATTTTCATCAAGTAAAAATTGGCAAGCACTGACTATTTGGCTTAGAACAATTTAGTTATTCAATTGGTGGAAATAATATCTTGGTTCTGATCCATATGATGCTAACTAAGTAAAGTACAAATTTTTACCTTTCAGAGATTATAGATCAGTTCGTAAGATTTACCTTATAAATCTGTAAAGAGGAATAGGAAACGGTATTTGTTAGAAAAGCATTTTCAATTGAATAAATGCTTCATACATATTGTTTCTTATGGTCTGAGTTGCTCTGAACTTGATAGCACTCAGGTTAGGATTATTGCTTTATATTTGGCAGATCATCTACTAGAATATTTCCAGAAAGATTTAAAGGTAAAACAATTAACTCTGCATTATGGAAGATGATGGAGAAGGAAAGTATCATAAAGAAGTGATTCTCTAGAGACAAATCTTGATTTTAGATCTATTTCCTTCTTTTCCTGTCAACGAATATTTTATTATAGTGCCTATTAAATGATAACACAAACTCATTTGAAGTCTGAAGCATGTTCAAATCTTGCTCCTTTAGGTGACTGAAGTCTGTCTTGGCTTTGCTTCAAAAAACAGATGTACCATCAGCTAAGGTCAGTCGTACATCATGGAAAAATTATCGATTTCTATTGGGTGAAAGTTCAGAAATATTTATTCAGGTTATTTGCTATTTCTTTCCGGGCTTTTTCAGATACCATTAGAGAATTTTAACCATCACCTTATAAAATAGTTAGCTCCATTTATTGGAATGAAATAAAATAAAGCCACCTAAGACAATAGAGATGAAATTATCGAATCTTCAATGCTATTGGCCTATTCTTACTTAACCAAATTCTGAGTTCTTCAATGTCTAATTTTCTGGTTTGTGAATTAAATTAACCCGTTTTGCTACTTCTATATCTTACCATCTCTTTGGGGTACATTTCACTGATTATCCAATTCCTTTAATAAGTTTTAGGCCGTTGTGGTCAATGATGCAGTGAGTGATATCTGTTGATTTTGATATTAGAAAATAGGTGATGTAAAAAGTAGGCTTTTTTAGGCAACAAATAAAATTGAAGAGAGAATTAATCAATATGTATACTTGAAGTTGGTTGTAAACAAATAAACTTGCTTACACAATTAACTATTGACTTTACATGGTTTTGTAAAAAAAATAAGTAGAGCAGCAATAGTACTTTTCTTGTGAAATCAAGATTATGTGTTTTTTTTTTTTTTTCATTTTTCAGACTGAAAGCACAAAACTTGGATGTTCAGTGTAAAGTTGGCATCATGGCAAGCAAAGTTACATCCAAGCTAAAAGTTTTGGAGGAACAGAAGTGACTTGAAAAAGAAGAAGCTGGTCTACAGATACTAGCTGGAAAATGGATCTAATGCCAAATCATGAAAGACCATGCAGTGTAATTACCAAGAAAAGGGCTATCAGCTTCATTTCCTGGCTTTTCAGGTCAGCTGCCTCCCTGTGGCCATACTGTACATTTTTTCTTTTCTCTGATGTCTACAAAATTTTGTATTTTATCTTTCTTTAATGATTCCTATTTTCATTTGAGCTGGTTGGTGTGAATGTCATTCAAATGGTGCCTAACAGAGAAATTGGGGGCATCTGTATTCAAAAGCAAACACGTCTTCCTCTCCACTTGCGTTCCCTGTTGCCGTAATTTTTACAGTCACTCAGGTTGTAAAGCTTGGCATAGTCTTTAATTCATTTCTCTCTTATTGCCTGTAGCCAATCATGGAGGGCTGTGGTATATTTTTTGGTTACTAGCAGCACAACCTAAACAATGATAATTCTCATGATTCCTTAATTCATATCCTTCATTCATATCTAAATTTTAAACTAATGTACAGATATCTCAAATTCACTTCTGCCTTTGTGCCTTAGTGACTATTTTTATCCCTGTCTTTTCTTCTCTCTTTATTTAAATTTTCACTTTCTTTCAAGGTAATGCTGTATTTTTTTTTTTTTTTTTGCAATGCCTCAATAATATGTCTTTTCTCTGAATTCTTAGATAACTTGTCTTGAATCTCATAACTTGCAACTTTAAGATGAGCTCTCCTTAGGAGTAGAGATAGAATTATTCAATTGAACAAGTTTATTGAGTACCAGCTATTTGCTAGGCACTAGGCTAGTTGCTGAGATATGGGGTACAATGGTTTATTCATCTATTCAACGAATATTATTGAATTTCTAAAATATGCCAAGTCTTGATTCAGGGGCTGGTCCCTGCCCTCATGGAGCTTGTATTCCGGTGGGGATAAGTAAATATACTGATGTTGCTTCTTGAATGTTAATGTGAGTCACTGAGATTGTAAAACTCTTAAATGGAAGAAACTGTTCTTTCTTATTTCCTGAATGTCTCCTTATTCTTCTCAGGCAGCCTTACTTATGGAAATACCTTAACCTAAATTCTGGGCCCTATTCTCTCTCTCCATGTTTAACCAGCAAATTCAGATATATCTGCTATTTTCATCATTGCATAGCACCCATGTTTCTAATGGTTATATAGTGATATCTGAAAACAAGTCCCATCTCTAAGTCCCTACTCATCAGTCATTAAAATCCAACATGCCTAATCACAAACTCATGCTCTCCCACCACAGTTTCCTCCCTCAGTTTTACTCTCTGTGGCGCCATCTCCTCAGTCTCCTAGGCTTGAAACTGTCCAGTCATCTTTGACTCATTATTCCTCTGTATCCAATTAGTCATGAAATTGTGTTGATTCTTCTTTCTAATTTTTTTCTATATCCTTTTCTTCTGATTCATGATCATGTCGACTACTCTGGATTACACCTTAATGATTTTGTACTTGAACTATTAGATTAGTTTCTAAACTAGCTCCTTTACCTTCATCTTTTACTTCCTCCCAGTCTTCCTGTACTAAGACAAAGATTCTTTGAATACTTTCCTTTATCATCTTTCTTTCTATTCAAAAATCTATAAAGAAGTCCCATTACTTACTACGTCAAATTTAACAATGAATTTTCAAGCACTCTATAACTTGTTCCTTGTCTGTTTATCCATTTTTTTTCCTTTCACTCTCAGCATGGCTCTTCTCTAGTTGGGCTATTTTCACACATGCTCTGCTTCTTCTTATGCCTTTCCTCTGAGCATAGTAGAGAATAGAGGTTAAGAGCTTGGGTTTGAGAGTCAAACAGACCAGGTCTGGAATCCAACTCAAGCTTCTGTCCTCTTCCAGCTCTGTTACCCTGGGGAAACTGGGGGAAATTACTGTTTCCTCAACAGAAGTATTTAACTCATTGTGCATTATGAGAAGTAAACCAGATAATGTAAGTTAAATGCTGAGTGCAATATCTAATAATAATATGCTTAATAAATGTTATTGTAACTATTTTTACTTAGCAACTATGTCCCCCTCCTGGCATACATTTCTCCACCTGTCCCAACTGGTCCCAATTTTAAGACTCTGCTCAAAGCCCTCTGTCCCTCTAAGGCCTTAACAAACTTGTGCTTTCTCTGAATTCCTAAAGAAGAGACAGATTACATAAAAATTTGAGAAGCGAGTTAGATATTGAGAGGGTAAATATTAAGTGGTATATCAGAATCCAGGAGGCCTGGAATCTAACCTACTCTTCTAATAATTAACTCAGGATCATAGTCAATCATTTTGAATCTCGATTTTCTCCTTTTAAAATGGAAAAATTACTAGCTTTTTTACTTAAGAAGGTTGTTGGAGGTTCACATGAGTTTACCTCAGAAATTGGCCTGGATATTACATGTACAGTTTTCACTGCATATTGATTAATAGGATTTTTTTAAGCTTTATCGAGGTTTAATTGACAAATAAAATTCTAAGATATTTAAACTATACATTGTGATGGTTTGATACACATAAGCAGCATGGAAGAATTTTCTCCTCTAGTTAATTAATATATCTATTACCTCACTTATCTATCTATCTATCTATCTATCTATCTATTTATTTATTTTGGTGAGAACATTTAAGTTCTACTCTTAACAAATTTCCACTATATAATACAATGTTATCAACTGTAGTCACCTTATTATATATTAGATCCTCTGACCTTATTCATCTTATAACTGAAAATTTGTACCCTTTACCAACCTCTTCCTATTTCTCTCTCTTTCTATAAGTTTGACTTTTTCTTTTTTACATTCCACATATAAGTGATACCATGCAGTATTTGTCTTTCTCCATCTGGATTATTTCACTTAGCATAATGCCCTCGAGGTCCATTCATATTTTTATGAATGGCAGGGGTTCCTTCTTTCTCATAGCTGAATAATATTCTATTGTATATATAATCGTTAGGGCATTTTGGTAAAGGTTAGGCACTGATTTGTGTGGTGCTTATAGATTTTTGGGAAAATAACCGTTTGTGAAAATTATAGTTATTACAGGTGCTATTTAGCAAATATGTTTCTTTAGAATAATATTAAAATGACTCATCATGAAGAAATTCAGTCTTTTAAATTCATTTTGCATTTATCATTTTTTGTCTGGGTGCTTGAGAACGTCTAGAAAATATGAGGCTTAAAAGAAACATATTAATAACCTTTGACATTATTGGTACTTAGTGATAATTCCAGAGATGATTATTATGCTTTCTTGAATTATTTTAAAGTTTTCAAAAGGAATAAAGAAAACATTAAGAATAAACACTAGTAAAGTTAAAATTAATTTTCTAACTTTAAAATATAACCTTTCCCTATCCTTAAAGGGTATAATTTTATTTTTAGTTTGCCTGAAGCCCACAGACCCCTATCTCAAGGAAAAAATTATTATAAAAATGATACACTCAAGTTGGCTCCACCCAGGCTAATTGGCATTATTAAAGGTGGGTAGAAGGAATGCTAGCCATAGGGAGTTGCCCATTTTCTGTGATTCATATCTTGCAGGCACTGGGGTAAAATTTAGAGGGAATCCACCCGTACTTAAATGCCAGGTTCTCACTCCTAGACAATGTTTTTTAATACATAAGTTTCTTTTTTTTTTTCCCTCTAAATCTGGCCACACCACTTGGGAAAACAGAAAACACATCAAGCCATCACAGGCAGCATCTTTGGTCTTATTCATTCACAGTTTTGTTAGCCGCAGATTCAATGAGGAAATAAGATGTAGCAATTCAAAGTGGTGGTTAGCTGGGTTCTTTTGTTTCGTCTCAGCTCTGGAAATTTTGTAAATAAAAATTCATGCAATAGAGATGAAAAGGATTTTTTTCAAAGAAAGGATGTAGAATTTTTAGGAGTTCACCCTGCCCCTGCTTATGCTATGGCCCCCAGGTGTTTATGCTTTGTGAAGAAATAATACTCCAAAATTAATATAATCTGTGAAGAAAACCTTGGGGACTATAAAGCTTTCTAAACTGACCATTCAAACCACATATACTACTTTAGCTTTATTGATGACTAGAAGAACCACTTATAATAACAAAAATAATACGCCAAACTTTCTGATAAGACCTCTTATTAGAATTCTTGAACAAAGAAACGAAAGCAGTGAGCATAGGGGCAGAAAACAATTAGACTTAAGTGTGGTTTACATAGAATTTAAATTACTTTGGCTGTCATCTTGGAAACTTTTACTTTTGTTTTATTTTTTTAAGGTTTTCAGCTAAGAAAGTCTTCAAATTATTTTTATTTCTTTATTCTTTTTTTTTTTTAAATAATGACTTGGAATTGAGTGGAATTTGAAATGAAACTTACCTTAAAGTAATGTTTTTACATTCTTCCATGGAGTCAACATTTAATTTGCTAATGTAAGAATCTTTGAAAAGTAAAACTTTCATTTTCAAAACATTTTTTCTAGATTAATTCTTCCTCAAAGGAGTCCTAGGACTGGGTTTCAATAACAGGTTTGAGATTATGTCATTTTTTTTTTTTTTGGTTTGTTTGTTTGTTTGTTTTGTCTTTCACCCTCTTATTTTTTCTATTAGCTTATTTCAAAGTCAGACTTTCAAATGAGGCCCTTTGACTTAAAGAATTTTACTGAGACTACTTAAATTAACAGTCGAAATCCATTAATTCAACTGAATTTGTAATTTACTAGGAAACATGGTTGAGATTTTTTATTTAATTGGTAATATTCCCTAGTGAATTGTGGAAGTCAAGCGGGAAAAGAACAAGCAAAGAACCTCTTTGTAAGACACCATTATTGAGCTACTGCTATGACTTAAAATTTGCCTTTTATTTCTGCCTCAACCCAGAAATAAAATTTACATATATTCCTAAGTAAATTTTGTCTTTCATTTTCTTGGCAATGAAAAGTGAAATAATAGAAATATAGGTGTTTTGAAGGATGGAAAGTTTAAGGAGTAGAGGAATTCAGGAGTGAATGTGGGTTGTATTGTTAATATGGGTAAAAAAAATGGCAATATTTTCCAACATACCTTTTGGAGTGAAGAGTGGCAATTTTGGGGGGGATAAAAGAGGAAAGAATGAGATTCTAGTGATTGTATGAATCAAAGCTCAGATATATAAATAAATTTTCAAATTTTAGTCACCTCTCAAAGAATGTTTCAAAAATGTGTTTCTACAAACGACTCATTGAAGAAAAAAATAGCATTTGATTCAGATCACTGCTATTACACAAATTATCTAATTTTCATGCAGTTCCAAATAAAAGTTATATGAATAAAAATGATATTACAACATTTTATGTTGTGCTGGTTTGTTCTCATTTTTCATGATAGGTATGTTGTCCCTCTCCAGCCCTGAGACCCATTAATTTTTCCTCTCAAATGTCTACAATTCAGAGCCTATAGCCAAGGAGAAAATAGGAGGACAACTCTAATATGAAGGGTAAAAAAGATTAAAACGCAAATGAAAGATATCAATTTTTTTTTGGTCTAGGCTGCAAATCTAGATTGTATTTCGTAGGACAAGAAGAGGAGTTGCAGGATGGTTTTTCCCTGTTGCTGTGACAGGTCACCATATCTAATCTCAGGGTCACAGCCAAGTTCCCTGTTTAGTAATTGCTTGATTTGACATCTATCTTGACCTTTATTTACTTTGGCCTTTCTGGCTAGAGGTCACAAAAGCAAGAGAAGATAGAAGTCTTGTAAATGCCTTTATGATGAAAAATGAGAATGGTATCCCTTTGGTCGTATGTATAAATATATGTAGAATGTGTTGAGGTAATGTTTTAACTCTTTGGTGCAATACATAATGAAAACACTTAAATTTTAAAATTTGATTCTAGATATGCATTTTTAATGACTTTGGGGTGAAGATAAATATTAAAAATAGCAAAATGTTGTTCAAATCTTGACCATAAGAAGTAGAGGCAGATTGCCTTGGACTGATATTTTAATCTCATCAGAAATCAAAAGCACAATTGAGACGTCATAAATAGAAAGTGTTCCTTTTCAAGTCCTCTAAAACAGAGCAGACTGAGCATTTGATATGTGCTTTTAACTGCACACTCAGAATAGGTAAGAATATTCTAGGAAATGCAATACATGAGAGATATTAAATTTCTCTTTCATATATTTTTAGATATAGATCAGGCATAGGTCTCAGTTTTTTCAAAGAACAAAATATTTTTCCCCTTAAATAATATTAATAAAAAGAATTTACATTTTTTTCCTCATATAATCAGCCCAGATTTAGAAATTTAAAGGTTAACTGCTGGTTTTTTTCTTTTTGCCAAATATTTCGTCCTAAACAGAGACACTTCAAATTTCTTTGTGTCTATATTTTTGTAATGGTACAACAGACAAGTGTAATGATGTAGTAAATAAAAAAAGTGAGGCACATATGTGGACATTTTGGGGAAAAAAAATCAATATTCATCTGGGTTTTTCATAACAAAAGATAAGATGGAATTTCTTATAAATGATTCTAATTAGCTTTCTCATCATTACTTTAATTCACAGTGTTTAGTAACACTGATGTTTTATTTTATAGCATTTAAGTGATCTAGAAAGTTAAACCTTTAATGATATTATTTAAGTATCTTTTATTGCCTATCTTTTCTTCATAGTATTAATCACTATTTGTGATTATACATTTATTTCATGATTTAATTAATATTTGTTTCAACTATAAAATCTAAGAACAAGAAATAGCCTGCCATTTGCTAATCATTAAATTCTAAGCAGTTATTTTAGTTCTTGGCACATAGTAGGCCTTCAGGATGTATTTTTGAACACATGTGAAGATGGAATACTGGTAATAAATGAATTATTCTTTGAGACTACTGTAATTTACCAAAGCAGAAATGAGGATAGTGGAGGAAGTAAGAAATAGAAAGGAGACTTCTCTGAGCATAGAGAGGTGGGACTTGTTAGCCTATAACCTTTCTTATTCCGAGCAGGTCATGGAGTGCTGTCTGACTCAAGGCTTTTATTTATCATGGTTCAAACATGGGTTTATGGACACAGGCAGGAAAATGGTAAAGTTTTGTGCTGGTAAACTGGCTCTCAGAAAAATAAAGCCAGTTTCTACGGTGCAGATACTTTCATCAAAGATGAGTTCAAGATATCAAAGTGATGTCACTGAATTCAGAGTCAGGAGGAAATGTCCATTATTGGCTTTGTAACCGGGACTAGCATATCACTGTGAGAACATGTCTTTAAAAGTCAACTTCTTCAGCTTTTTTTCTGACCTCTCTTTACATGTAAATTTATAGTCTAATAACACTGGACATCTAGAGATTTATATTTGTGGTGAACATGGAGATGCTCTGCACTGACCACCTTCCACTAAGGACTTGCTGCCCAGCTGCCCCTTCTTTCATTGTTTCAGCTTTAAGGTGCTGGCTGGCCAAAGACTGCACCAATTTGGGTGACAGAGCCAGGCAAAGATATAAAGACCTGGCTCCAGAGCTCCTTATGGTGCTGAAGGAGACTTGGATCACCTGCCCAGTTCAATTTCCTCTTCTGCCCAGTCCAGCTTCCTCTTGTACCCTTTCACCAGTATTGATCTTAAGAAACATCCTTGACTAGTATTCACATCAGAGAAACCAAATTATGGCTATGCTTTTGTATTTTACTGCAGTCTGCTCTATTGTTAAGGAGAAACTTCTCACCTTCCCTGCTGACCAGACTCTTATTCATCTTCCCTAATAACTGAAATTGGCTCAGGTCTATCTTTTCTAGGAAATCTGAGAACAACTCATAGATAGGCCAAGTGGTTTCATAGAACCCTCTCCATAGTTTCATAGCACTCTTGGCAGATTGCTATCTCTCTGTTCTCAACACATTATGTCTACACCCGTTTATTTACCTGTCTCTAGATCGTAAGTTCCTTAATAGTTTTCTTCTATTTTTGTTACTCCATACCTAACACAATGATGGCACATGGTAGGCATTAATTAATACAGAGTTTTGAACTGAATTAAGTCAAAT
>NW_006441953.1:8886665-8912923 GCF_000325575.1 Pteropus alecto | reverse complement strand
CAGTTCCCATTGTGAGATGATTATATAATAATTGAGAAAATATGAATCTCTGAATTGCAAACATGTAGTCCTGTGGGGAAGAAATGACAAACCTAGGCCTTGAAGAGTTGGAAAGATGGTTGCCTGGACCACAGTGCTGGTCATTTTCTCTTGGGATGAAGGCAATAACACTGACCTATTTATAACATAGCTCACAGGTAAAAACTTAAAAAAGAAGAGAGAGACAAAAAAATATAAAAAAATACATGATATTTGGAAGGGTAATAGCCCTCTTTCTCGGTTCATATAGTTCTATAAGGAAAAAAAACACTCAAATGATAAGTCTGTTTTTAAAAGCATTAATTTTATTGTCTAATTACTATTAATAATGAAGCCATAGACAAGTTATATAGTATGTTTAGTAACCCTAGTTTAAGGTGGAACAGTTAAGCAGAGAGTTAGGAATATGGAAAACAGTATTGTGTAATAGCAGAACCTAAGTTTTGGAGCCAGATAGATTTGCATTCGAATTGATGTTGAACAGAAGAGAAATCTGAATCCTGTTTCTGTTCTTATAGTCTATGTGTTTTGAGGATCTAATTTTATTCCTCTACATATTCTTCATCTGTAGTGTAGGGGTTATGATATCAATCTCATAGAGTTTTTGAAATACCAAATTAAAAAAACTTAACTGAGCACATACTTAACACTCAACAAATAGTAGTTACATAAGATTACACAACAGATGAGGATTGGAAACTCTTGAAAAGCTAATACGTTTACATAGATTTGAAAGAAATGGAGTTCTTGTTCCCAAAAGAAATGGTATAGGCAATCTCAGGTATGCTTATCATGGTCCAAATCCTAGAATCCTTCAAGTCAGGTGTTTGTTTTTTTATTCTTGTTCAAAATGTCATTGGCTATATTAGTATAATGATGAGGATTACTCACAATATTGCCATTCATCTTTGAAGTCAAAATTGTAATCATGGAAATGGCAGAAGATTCAAAGATTCAAGGGATGATGCAAATGTACTTCTTCATAAATACATAAAGAACCGATTTTTGATGAAATTCTTTAGCCATAAAATTTCTTCCAAACTTAATGTTGTGTTTTCCTGAAATTGTATGCAACTGAGATTTGCTCTCTGAAGTAGAACTTGGCACAGAGAATGAAAACTTGAATGCTATTCCACCACTTCATGGGGGTATTTTTCCATCTTTGCTGTGTCATCTTTTAATTTCACTGCCATATAAAATTAAACAATTTTCGTAATAATACTGTCTTTCAGTGAATAAGGTTTTCTTTTTTTTTTTTTTAATCACATCATATAATTAGGAACCATTAACTACTGTCAGGGGATTTGGTTAAATCATCTTTAAGTTCATGAAAACAAAATGAATGGCCTTCCATGATCTTAAAAAAGAACCATGGACTTTGGCAGGCAGCAAGAAGCTACTGTCGACAGTTCTCCTTGGGTATTACTGCATTGTGTGATCTTTATCATAGATGTTTTTAAGACCTTATTAGAGTTTTTGTGTAAACTTACTAAAAGGTTTTGGGTTTACAAAGAAACATTAGCTAGTTATAACAAGCTGTTCATTGTTAAAAATCACTTTGTGGGGAGATGCTGTATTTTCAGTAGTGACAATTTATGTATTTTAAGAATGGATACACTGCTAAATAAGCAGAAATTAAAATCTAAATACAATTTTTAATGACAGAGTTTAGAACTATGCTTAGCTTTGCTTTTATTTTTTTTATAAGTGATAAATGATAAAAGGGACTTTGTTGTGAACAAAGCATGATAGACCTTTTTCTCGAAATTACATAAGATAATTTTTGAAAATTTCTTCTCCATGTATGGTACAACTTCTCTAGCACCAGAACCTCCTGCACTTTCTTAAAGAAGAGAATTTCTTTCTCATTGTACCACATGTTGTGATAATATGCTTAATTTCAGGTTGTTGAAGATAGCAATTATTGAGATAATATATTTTGTTTTAACATGACTCAGTAGGAAAAAAAGTTGGCCAAATGTTGAAATGGACCCAGAGAAACATCTATGATGTCAGACCACTGGGCAAAATTTTGAAAACACCCAATCATTGCTGTCTCCTCTACTGGTCTTTAAAAGTACAAAACAGTTCAGGTTACTTCATAGGTTAATGGGCAAGTCAGATCTTGGTGGGAAGCGTAAGTATGGAGGAGACACATGCTCTCAGTGGGAGGGAGGAGTCAGATGTCAAATCAAGGAGGGAAATACCATTATTTGTTACTTAAAAGAGGAAAGATCATGACCTGGTGTGTGAACCTTACCCAGTTCAAGGAATTAGAGATTTGTGGGTGTTTTCCTCAGTGAAGGAGCAAACAGTTCCATATATAGGTATTCAAACAATTTCCAGGTAACATTTGTAAGGAGGTATCTTGTAAGAAGATAGGGAATATGGATGATTCCTTTCAAAGTATCCAACAGGGGAAAAGAAACTTAAACAGAGAAGTTTTGAATACTGAAAAATGCCATCTTCTCTTCAATAGATGCTTAGATGTACAGAACCCTCATGAGTAACAAACTCCAAACTGGACTCGTTGTCTTTATCCCCCATCCTCCTGGATTTGCATGTGTCCTAGTCAGCCTTGACATTACCATCAAACCTCCACATCCAATAACTACTGTGCCCTCTCAGTTCTACCTCTATGTACTCTTTCGAGCTCTCTCTTCTTTGTACTCACTTTTACCTTTGTTGGAATCTTTTAAAAGAATCTCTCTGCCCTGGACCTTAAAAATAGTCTCCTGTATACTTGAAACTAATGAAATAAAATTTAAAAAAAAAGAAAAAAAAAGTCTCTGATATTTTTCCTTCAGCCTAATCTCCTCCAATGCATCCTTCGTACTCCATATTTTCCAAGATATTGATTTATTACATACCTTCTTTCATTAAGACTCTGCTACTGTTACCTTGCCCATAAGATAATCGAAAAATCTTAGCAAATCACATGAGGTCTTCCATGAAGTGGCTGCTGCCCATGCCATCAGCGACCTCACCTCCCACAGCCTGTGCTGTACTGTACTAATTGCAGCTCAAGAATTTATTATGTTGTTTCTTGCCTTCGTTCTTCTGCCTATGATATTTGTTTTGCCTGGAATGTCTTATTTTTTTTCTACCTCTTCCCTCTTTCCCCAGCACTCATTGCTCACCTGGCAAAATCTTATTCATTCTCTAAAATTTATTCTCTGAAATTTAAACTTCTTTGGAAAGTGTCCCCTGAACGTTTCCTCCTCCATTTGTCATTGAAGTATGTACCATTACCGCTTACCACAATACCTAGCACATGATAATGCTCAGCAACTGTTGGGTAATAATGATAGTGATATAATTACCTGTACACACTTTAGATCACATAATTCTTTCACCTCGGTTTACTTGATTGATTTGTCTGCTGATTAGGTAGAATGTAGGGGCTGTTTTACTCTTTCTTGTTGGTTCTTGTATCAGAATTAAAAGATTCCTTTCTGGGTACGCCAAAAGAAGGGGAAATCTATGTAACATGTTTAACCGAGACTGCTGTTAAATCTTGAGGTAATCCTAGCATTGGGGCATTGAAAACCTTTGACCCTTGAAAGTCGTATTGATCGACTGAGATGGTGGAGTTTACAGAGAGATGCAGGAGCACTGAAGATATTATGCTAGGGTATTATTTTATTAAGTTCATAAAACATAGGTTGTAACTGGGAAATAGTAAATTTTTTGTAGATTATAATTTGTCTATCAACATACATACTTAAAGGAAAATAATTTCTTTAAGAATGACCATTACTATTAGCACAGAAATGTAAAGTTAAAATGTACTTAAAATATTTTGAGCTTTTAAAATGTAATATAGTTAATATTCTCTATTTTATTTTGAAGAGATCTGCTTTAAGTAAATAATGTTTTTAAAATTGTAACATTTCTTTTTCTATATTCCGTTTTTCATGTTAATTATGTTAAAAATTATTTATAATGTGTGTTTTGCATAAACCTAGATATACAACATTTTGATATCATATCTACTAACCAATTGTTTTAGAACAATCAAGATAACTTTCTCGATGGGTTATTTACATCTGTCTAGGCATGATAAGTTTTTGTAATAGACAGGCTATAGTCTTTGAAAAGTTGTCTTTTTGGTGGGTGGGTTTCTAATCATTTTATAGAGAGACACTGCTATGTTATATGTCTATATATAACTCTGCTCTTGTTATCAATTTTAGTGTAATAAAGTCAAATACGTGGAAAGAAATGGGGATAAAAACAAAGACAATAGTAAAATCTAAAGATGAAAAGTAGTGAATATCGTATTGTTTTTTATTTTTAAAGGTAAAAATCATTTACTAAACCATAATTTTTATTTAAAAATAATTATATTAAGTATAGTAATAATCATGTAATAATCATGACATTGATGGTATTTTTCTTTATTTAAAAATTTTTTTTAACTATAGTTGGTTTTCAATATTATATTGGTTATATTAGTTTCAGGTTTATAATATAGTGATTCTAAATTTCTATACCTTACCCTGTGATTACCCCACTAATTCTAGTAATTGTCTGTCACTGTGAACCCTTGCGCACAGTTGATGGAACTGCAGACTGTTGTGGCCCTTATGGAAAACAGTATGGAGATTCCTTAAAACACTAAAGATAGATATACCATACAACCAGCAATTCTACTTCTAGGTATTTATCCAAAGAAAACTAAACTACTAGTTCAAAAAAATATATGCATCCCTATGTTTATTGTAGCATTATTTACAATAGCCAAGATAGGGATGCAACTAGACGTTCACTAATAGAAGACTGGATAAGAAGGTGTAATATACATACATATATATATCTCATGCATATGTATATATATCACATACATATATATAATGGAATATTATATAACAACAAAAAAGAATGAAATCTTGCCTTTTGTGACAACATGGTTGGGTCTAGAGGATATTATGCTAAGTGAAATAAGTTGGGCAGAGAAAGACAAATATTGTATGGTTTCACTTATGTGTGGACTATAAAAAACAAAACACTAACAAAAAACAAAACAAAAGAAAAATAGACTGATGGTATTTTCCTAAAGAAATCTATGCATTTAATAGTCACAGCTTCAAATATTCAATATAGAAAACAGGCACCATGGTGTTACTGTAAAACTGAAGAAGTTTGGAATTGAAGCTATTGTGATTCTAGGCTTCTCATCTTTACATTTGTTATTACAGAGCATACAAAATTCAAAAATCTTTCTTCTATTGTGTTTCTGTTTAAATACTGATCATTGAATAGCAGCAGCAGAAGAAATTTGTGGTAGTACTTCCTTCTTACTGGATCCTTCTTTACTTGGACCCTTTTTACCAGCAGACTTGACTATGTCAAGCTTGGCCAAGTTACGCATTCTGATCAATGAAATAAGTCATTACGATGAAATAACTAAGGGCCCAAGTGACATACCACTTCCATGCTGAAGTTTTAAGAGCTATCACTTCATTTTCATCTCTTTTCTTTCTGCTTCAAGACCAGCACATTCCACGTAGGCCACTTAGACTTGTATCCAAAATGAAGAGGACATTGGGCAGAGCGAACCTGTGCCTGGCATAAATGTGCGCTAGAAACAAACTTTTATTCTTTCATCCACACAAATTGGGATAATTTGTTACTGCAGCATAATTTAGCCTAAACTGGCTAAAACAGATGAAAATTTTAATAATGAAATGAAAATAGGTGTATATAAGGATGTACAAATTCTTTTCTCAAAGACATCAAAATATAACTCGTCTTAATATAAAAAGTAAAAATATCTTCTAAAGTTGAATTTTAAAATAGGTTTGTCCTTCCCCAAAAGACTCAGTAGGATCTGTTGTGTTTCAGTATCTTCTGAAAATGCAATTGGTTTCAAGCTAAAGTAAGAAAAAAGCTAATTATGTGGGCAGGTTAAGCAAGATTTTTGAAAGGCATTATTAATTGAAAACTGGAATTATATTTACATTTTCGAATTCAGTGTAGCCAAATGAAAGAAAGCGTGATTTATCAAGTGAAAGTAAATATTACAGTGACCAAGTAAGACGACTTTTAATGAAAGCTTTTACCATTATTTTCTTATTGGAAAGTAGATTTTTGAGTATGTGTGGAGAAAATCAAATAGGAGCACAATTGAATAAAGATATTTCAAATAATACAGTATAACACAGCCTTGAAAACAAAAAGATGTGAGAATGAAAGTGCAACTCTATGATGAATATGATAAAAGCTTGGGAGAGGGACAGATATTCCTTTTGTAAGTAGCACGTCCCACTCCACAAACCCAGAACATATACCAATTACTCAAGTATTTACCTGCCTTCTTAGTACACTTTCCCTTTAATTGCCAAGAAGCTCCCCAGATCTTTAAGGCTAAAGGGGAGACAAGTCTTACTTTAAATACCAGGCAAAGAGGGAACAGGAAAGCTCGCTAATGCCTTTGCCTCCCTCTGCCACATGGTTTCAATGTCAGAGACTTGTCTGTACATTTTGCAGGATGCTTGCCCACTTGACAAGAGTGAATTCTTATGCATGTGTGCTTAGTTACAGGTCACTACAACATAGCCACTGGACTAGGGTGACTGAGTCTGAAAGACTTCTCATGTCAATCACACATTGTGTCTAACATCCTACTCCCAGGAATGACTTCAGTCCTTGTTCAGCTCTGAACTAATAGCCTAGACTTCCCCTTTGCTTAGAGACTCATTTTTCTTTACTCCTATCAGATCCTGGTTGGAGCCACCATGGTCCTGGACTTCCTATGAAAATGATCTACCATCTTCTTAGTAACAGCTTTACTTATAAGGGAATAGGGCATTTTTCAATAATAGAGTCAAAAATCACAAGCCATTTATCTATCATCCATCTATCATCTATCTATTTATTTATAGCATAAGCTACTTTAAAAATCAATCTCCTAGGATCTCAGGTGCCTCCTTTTTTCTATATTTACATCTTACATCATACCCCAATTAGCCAGAATTTAACTTCTCAAAAGGCAACTGTATTTTGCATCTGTCTATCCATAGGGGAAGAAACATTAGGTTTCTGTGGCCCTTGAAGTAATGCCTATTGACCTAACATTAGCAAAATGCTCTTGGCTTGCTGAGGAGGTCTGGGTTAAAATGTCTGAGCTTCAGGCACACTGCCCTCTCCACTTATGGTTTAATCAAGAGATAAATCCTTTCCTCAAATATGCTCTTCTGTTTACTGCCATGATTTTCTGGCCATATACATTGATGATACATTTCTGTGAAATTTTTGAGCTTTCTCTCTGCCTTTGCTCTTTGAGATTTTTAAGCTACTAAGGAGAAATACCCCATGTAATTCTTTGGTGAATGATGTGAGGATGAGCAGTATGGAAAGCTGTTGGTAAAGTTGTTTCAAGGTTTCTTCTACAGATCCTGTCTTACTACCTGCCTTCTAAGTATGGTTCAGAGCAGGCTATCTGAAACTCTGTAAGAAAGGAGATGTGTCTTCTGTGATAGTGGCTAGTATCTTAAGGAAGTTACAGACCATGACCATGCTGTGGAACTTGAATTTGAACTTTCTATCATCTTTCCAAAGGATATTGCCATTTCTTATTCTGTTCTCTCTCTCTCTCTCTCTCTCTCTCTCTCTCTCTCTCTCTCTCTTTTTTCTCCTGCATTTGTAGGAATGGCTCTTTATTTTGAGCATTCTACCATTCCCTTCTCAGTTTGAGGACCGGTGTCTATGGTTGAAATTATTCTCAAATCTTTCTTAGTCTTTAAAGTTTAAAAACTTGACAGGTAAGTATCTGAGGAAATGCTTCTGAAAGGAATATTTGGTCTATATGAATGCTAAATTGGATATATATATATTTTTTAGGAATGTTTTCTTTTGTGTGCTTTCCACTGGATTTCCTACTTTTCATGGTTTGGGTGCCTTGATTTTTTTTTTTTTTTCCTACTGGAAGCCTAGTTTCTCTTGCATTATAATTTGTTAGTATATTTTAGCTATGATTTTGGTTTCATGGTTTGGGTGCCTTGATTTTTTTTCCTACTGAAAGCCTAGTTTCTCTTGCACTATAATTTGTTAGTATATTTTAGCTACGATTTTGGTTTGCTATGCTGCCATTTCTCCTGAATTATCCATTCTTAATTCTGTTGTACCTTCTCTTTTTTTATGGTCTCCATGCATGTTTCTTTTTTTAATCTCAAAACTATTCACAACTACATGAAACTTATTTTGAATCATTACTCATTGTGAGCTGCAGAGTTTTAGGACCCACTTCTGGCACCTATTTAGTGGATGTCATTTATTAGTTCCCTCTATTAAGATCATTTGTTGCTGGCCAGGCATTCAAGACTGTTAGCTCCATTTTGGATCCTATTCAGATTTTTCAGGCATATGGTTGAGGTTTTGACATCCAAACTCTTTGAATGTAAGGGTTTTGCAGAGCCTTATGCATTTCAAGGTGTAAGTAGTCACTTATGCAAAATACTGATTATTTAACATAAACTGCCTAAAATAAAATCTTATGACATAAATTTGATGATCTTTTGCAAAAAGCAGTACATGACCAAGTTTAAATTATAACATTTAATTTTAATAAAGCTCTATATTTTATTAAAAATAGTAAAGATTCATTAGCCTTAAATAAGAAATAAATATAAATAAATAAATATAAATATGTACTTACAGACATTCCACAGTGCCCTATGGTTACTAGCTTATACAAATGAAGTATGACCCTGGGAATAAAATATATATCTATATATTTACTGAATAGGAAACTGCCAATGTCTTCTTGCACCCTAACTTCATCATGCCATTTGTCCAAGTTACTAAGTTAATCATCTATGGTTTGCCAACCATTGAAATATTGCAGAGGAGACCTTTTGACTTACAAGTCCCAGAATCATCCTGGATTATTTCTAAATTTTGGCAATATCCTGAGATGACACTTTGACCTTGAGATCCCTGGAGACTCCTAAAGCTAATTTGAATCCACTGGCCATCTGGTCTTTAAACAATTTCCAATCCCACAAACAAACAAAATAACTGTTTTTTAATTTTTTCATGGTATTGTTCAGTAGGAAGGAACCCTTTAAAATTATATAGTTTGTTATGATGATTGTCACTCAAAATTTTGGATGGCTCTTTCCCACTAATATATTTGAAAATACAATCCATGATCTAGTTTCACTTATTCTTCTCTAAAAATTGAATCCATTATTTTTCTTCTTAATTGCATATAAATGCTGATATATTCTAATCTTAATACTAATATATTCAAGTAATATATTAAACATACATCTAGTTATTATAACATTTCTATTGTATAGAAATCTTTCTGATGACTTTGATTATTCTGGTGCTCAGCACAAATATATTTTCAGTGAAAATATAATCATCAGAGAAGATTTTTATTGTCACAAAACCAATTCTGTCCCAATCTAGTGACCCTTTGTTTAAGAAGTAAGAAATGAAGTTAGAGTAAATGACTATTGATTGATATTGGTCTCCAATTTCTAGGATTCAACGTAAAAAGAGCTGAAAAAAAAAATCATTATACACTAACACATTTATCCCAAATGTGTTTAAATGGATTTAAAATTAGTGTCTAAATATTTATGGGAAAATAGTAGATAGTAAATGGTTGGATTGTATGAGTATTGGACATCAAGTTATGTTCCTTCTCTTTCTATTTAAATTCAGCTTAAAATCTCTTCACTTAAAAAAGTGATTGCCTAGAGACCTTTGAAGCCAGGGAGGATGATGCGGGGGCAAGAGGTTTATTCCCAGGGTCATACTTCATTTGCATAAGCTAGTAACCATAGGGCACTGTGGAATGTCTGTAAATAGATTTCATTACAGAAGTTCAGCTTAAAGGGACTAAAATAAATCCTCAAGCAAACATTTTATATTGCTTCAGGTTCTGCTGTAATAAAAATATTTTAGTAACACAACATTCTATGAAGGCAGGAAATGAAACAAGAGGGTCTCTATATCCTTCTTTTGGTGCACTGTTATGAAATGTTTTAAAGAAGACAAACACAATATTCTTCTTATTTTAACAAAATAGTCCTACAAAAACAGGATTATATCATTCTATATGTCTGTCACAACGTAATAGGACAAATACAAACCTCTCCCGCTCCCTCTCCCCTCCTAATCCCACCCTCCCTCTCTCTCTCCCTCACCTTCTCCCTGTCCATATTTCTCTCACCTCTCTTTCTTGGCATCTTGGCATCTTGACCTTGTCTATTCTGAACTCTTACTCTTCCACCCTTCTAATCTTTCAGGTTTATTGCTGCAGGATTTGTCCAACAACAACATGCCTGGAAATAGTGAATAATGCATTCTGCTCTCCAAAGGAGTTTTGGCCAGAAAACATGATTTAAAACCCAAATATCAGATTTAAACATTGGTATCTCTGAAAAAAGAATGAAGGTGAAATGCATTGTTTTAATTATGATACAAAAAAAGAGAGAATGTTCCATTAATAAATCATAATTAAATTTGTATTTGAGTGAAAACAGTGGAAGACATCAATATGCCCAATTCATCAGATTATAATAAATATATATAAAAAGAGCACATATTTTGGTACTTTAAAGTGTGGGTAACATCAATTCTTCAAATAGAAATATGCTTCTGTGAATGTGATTTTAATGAAATTTATACCATGGACTTATACTTTCATGATTTTGCATGTTGGCTTTAAGAAACCGTGATACTTAATACATTGCAAAATTGTGCATCATGTTTTGTATTTTACCAAGCCTATATTTTGTTTACATATCCATTCATCCTTTCATTGACCACTGACAAAGCACCCACTAGATGTCAGACACTATGCCAGGTTTTGAGCAGGGATAATGCTTGGGTTCAAGTCTCAGAATTGAATAACAGGAATGTGAGAGGCTAAGTTGTACACTGGACTGATCATACATTTTAGAATCCAAGTTCAAATACTACTTTAAAAATTACTTAGTTGAGCAGTTAGGGTATGACACCTCACATCTGTGAGTCTTAGTTCTCTCATCTGGAAAAGGGCACAACATACCTATCTTACAGAATGGCTGTAAGGTTTAGGGAAAACTTAAGTAAAATGATTGGTACTAAGTATGGCATATGGATGCTGAGAAAATCAAAGACAGTTTTATTATTATGGTTGGTACTGGTTTATTCTACTTTTAAGAAAGTCATTAATTTTAATTATTTTAAGTAAGTAACTTAAAATATTCATTTATCAAAGATATGGGAACACATTTTTAATGGTTTCAAATTGAGTGGAATAGGTCTCAATCAAGTAGTTTTTATTTGCATTTATGTGAACTCTACACAATCAAAATAAATTTAATGAACTTAGCCATATTATCAGAATGTAAGGACTAGTGCATTTGAAAACCTTGAAGCTTAACCTGGAATTGGTGTTCAGAAAGAACATCTATAAAAACAGTAAGACATTTGTTAGCCTAGAAACTCTCAGATCAGGCTCAAACATATGATGTAGTATCTTGCACATGCCCCAAATTTCCCTTTCTATTTAAAATATTCCCACATATTCCATATGTATTTGATTATAAGAAGTTGCAAGTTATAACATAGTCTTATAACAAAAAAAGAGGTAAAATATAGAGCATATAGATATTTCATTTTTCTATGGAAATACTAGTCTTTTACAGTAGTTTAATCAGATAATTTCAGTTTATGTTCCTTTGTGCTTTATCATGTTTACTTTTCTAATAACTACAATTATTCTCAGACTGACATTACATTTTTCCCCTAGAATAGATGTGTTTAAATTGAAAAAATCCAATTGAATAAGAGCATGTAACGAGAAAATGTAATCCATCATTATTAAAAAAGGAAGCTTACCTTTATCTGGGTGTTAAATACTACAAATCCATGAGAGCCAGTGAATGTTTTGAAGTCAAAACGAAGGGCATTACCAAGGCTGAAGTGGATTTGTCACAGAATTATATGTATTACCTCAGAAATAGGTTATATCTAAGAGGGGTAAGGGGAAATATGAACGATTAAATGAGAGAAAGCATTTTATTTTATGTTTTCACTTGAATGAAATTCTTCTGATTTAGATTTTTATGCAAAATTTATTTAAGATAAATAACATCCAAAGTAGTTTAAAAGAAGTTTATATCTAACTTATTAAATAGGGTATGTTTTCTAGAAGAAAGCTGTAGATAAAGATGTCTGACTAACAAAAGCTTTTATAAAAGCATTATAAAGAATACAAGAATAGAGACCAGGCATCATGGCAGGTGGCAACTGTTTTGACTGGGAAACCATAAACTTAGCCCACATGAGTTATATTTGGTTCAGTGGTATTGGTCTGTCTTTAAAGTATTTATGAACCATGCCTTTCTTGTTAAAAGATGTGACCACTAAAATAGTTGTTAAATATTTTTACAGTGATAATAAGAAAGTCAACATTATTTTAAACACAGATTTTTAAATAAAGCATTAAAATGTACTGATTCATATGTGATTGCAGTGCTCTTGAATTTATTTACAATTAAAATAACAACAGTGCAAAATAACACTTCTACTGGACAATAGCACTTTAATATTATAGTAATTATAGTATGGTTTGAAGTAAAATCACTTTATTAATTGAAATAATTCCATCATAACGTGGTCTCACCTATATGTTAGGTCCTACAGCATAAATTTTATGGGCCCACTTAGAATTTAAATTACATGCTTTGCAGAATCGAATTCAAAAGTGTTTCTGTATGTCATTAGTACTGTCATGAAAAGTGGTGACCATACATGTACTGCAGTTGTAGGTAGTTTTTCAATAAGAAAAATGGTATATGATTTCATATGAAGTGATCCAGAGAAAGCTTGATTCATTTTAGTAATTCTTTTCTTAATATTTATTCATTCTTTATTCTACTATCATTTCTTTCATGCTCATAAGAAAGAGATTTTGTTTACCTTCCTGCTTACTCTTTTGTATGTATCTTTTCTGGTACTCAGGATAAAAACAAGACATGCTCATGATCCAATATTATTTGACTGTAAGGAAATACTATTTCATCTTTCAGATTTCATTATCAATGTATCTAATGATACTGCTGCCATAGAATTTGAGCAATTAAAACTATGTAATATAGTCTTTGTGGAGAGTAACTGTTATTTTTTCCCATTAATGGATGTTGGGGTCTGAAGAGTTTTTAAACAATGGGTACAAAATGCTTTGGAATCGATGGGTCACAGGGTCTCTAAACCATGGAAAGAGGTGGCTCAATCAGAGAAATAAAGATAATAATAGTAGCTATTATTTATTAAGCCCTAAATTGGAGCTCAGCACTATGCTTCACATGCAATACCTTAACAATAATCCTGGAAGGCAAATATTATCTTCATAATTCACAGTTGAAAAAACTGGACTAAATATAATTGTAGTGACTTCCCCAATGCCACAGAAATAGCTGCCAAGCAATGATTCAAAAGCAGGTTGACAAAACAAACTAATAGAGACAGATATAAGACAGGTAAAGGGGGCCAATTATATGGTGGTGAATGGAAAACAGACTTTTGACAGATGTCAAATTATGATATTGCACACCTGAAATTTACATAATGTTGTAAACCAACGTTATCTCAAAAAAAAAAAAAAAGACAAACAACAACGGCAAAAACAGATGCATGTTTGACTCCATGGAACAAGGAGAGATGGAAGAGTGTACAGGTAGAATGATGAGTTAACTGTGCAGGGTGAGGGTGGTGGAGTGGTCTCAAAGGCTAATAACAGGAAATCAGACATCTAAAATTTGTTGGTGCTCCAGGATTTGTTGATGCATTTGTGTGGACAGAGTACAGATGGGCTGTATTGCCACACTGGAAAGCCACGGTCACAGGACTTCAAGGCACTGCCTATATGTGAATAGGTTGAATGGACCTCAGGATTATTTTGTTCTTCAGGTATATTAAAAGATATACAGATCTCACAAAAGCGCCATATGAATATAATTTCATTATATAAATTTAAACAAAAGGCTTACTTTAAATAAAAAGTTTTCCTTATTTGCCCCATCACAGTAATACTCTTCCAAGAGGTAATCCTTTTTACAAATTTTATGTATGTGTGTGAATAATTATGTACATGCTTGTTGTTATTTTGTTAACATTATGTAGGTCACATTCTAAACAATATGTGCAGCTTGAGTTTTCATTTGGCAGTGTGTCTTTGAGATATTGACAAGAAAATATTTACCATGTTCTTTTTAACTGCTAAGTATATATCAAATGGGTACTACCATTTATTTAAACCATTCTCTTATTGGTGGGTGCTTAGAGTGTTTTTACTTTTCTACCACTGCAATTAGCAAAGAGAATATTATCACAGAAGTCTTTTTTTTGCAAGTGCGTAAATATTTTTCTAGAATATATACCTAGAAGGGATTGCTGGGTTAAAGTATATTTGCATTTAAAATTTTGATTTAATTTTAATCAAATTAAACCTCCAAAATTCTTTACTATTTTACTCTACCACATGAAAGTATTATTTCACCATACCCTGTCTGACACTGAATTTAACTTTTATAAATGTGATGGATAAAAATTGTATATCCATATAGTTTAGTTGTTGAATGTTAGGTAACATTGATAAGTGATCAGCAAAGAAAGACACCTGTATCTATTTTGTTCTTAACTTGGTTTTTCAATCAATACTTTTTAAAAATCAGCTCATGGGTTATTTTATTAAGTCTTTCAGTACTAATCTACTTCAGATAGCCATTGATGAATAGTTTAACCAGGGTGCGGATGCTAAAATTTTTGCTAGACTAGTAGTAGGGACAAGATAATATAATCCTTTGAGATTTTCTTTTTAGGATGCATTATAATTTCTCTGTTAAATGAATATTATGGTTAGTAATATCCCTGTAAGTAATAACTTACAAGGTGCACACATCAGAAGTAATGGACATTTCTTTTGTGATATAATAAAAAATAAATATATGGTCTTTGCCATGGCTCCTAACACAGAACTCCGAAAACCCATAAAATTCTTTTGTATGTTAATTAGATGACCAATGGTGGAGGATGAGGTAGTTAAATATCTTTATGACGAAGGCTGGTCACCAGAAAAACTAATCATGTGATTAGAAGGTTGAAACTTTTGCCCTGCCTCCCAACCATCTAGGAGGGGAAAGGGGCTAGAGATTGAGTTCAATCACCAATGGTCAATGATGTAATCAATCATGTCTATGTAATGAAACCTCCGTACAAATCTCTAAGCAATAGGGTTCAAAGAGCTTCTGAGTTAGTGAATAAATCTATCTCCTGGGAAAGTAGAGAAAAGAAAAGGTAGGCAAAATAGATGAAAATAGGGGAGAAAGGGTAAGTTCATAGGGAAAGTTGGTAAGTTCATAGTAAACTCCACTAAGAAACATATTACCTAATACATTTTATTAGGTAAACATATTACCTAATACATATTACCTAAAACATATTACCTAATAACTCTCATGAGTTCTTAACAATAATATGGATAAGATTTTTAACTTTGAATGCACTTGCAAGTTTAATCAACTTTCTGACTTTTAAATTACAAATCGTATGACATAAATGCGTAGGTTTCAACATTACCAGCATTAATAATATTATTAACCCTTTAAACTTGTAAAGCATTTTACAATTTACAGAGTGCTTTACTATACTCATTTTCATTTGATCTTTCTCACAACTTTACCAGGCGCAACCAATATTATAAAAAACTGAGACTTGCAGAAATTGAGTGGTTTGGCAAGAGTCCAAAAATGTATTTGGTGAGCCCAGGAATAGAATTTTATCTTCTCATTCCTAATTTAATGTCTTTTGCATTTATCATTTTGGTTATCTTTCCAAAAACATTTGCAAACTTATTATATTCAAGATAATGTCGGATTCTGAGGATGTTAAGAGGTACAAGTTAGCCATCTTCATTATGAAAAAGTCTAGTAGTAAACCAGGGTGGAATGTAGTAAACCAAGATTCCTCCAGTATCCTAGGCTGGGATGCAGAACAAGGTCATTTTCAGTAATAGTCAACTCTGTTTCACTGGTTCCTACTCCTGCCTAATAAGCTCTGACTACAGTTACCAGCAAATCTTCCACCATTGGCTATTGCTGAAAATTCCTAAGTGGTGTCCAATGTGAATTTCCAAAATAGTCTAGTCATCTACTTAGAATGACTCCTTCCATAACTTTGAAATTCTGTTTCTGTACCTTTTGTATAGATTTTCTTTCTTTTTGTATAGATTTGTTTTTCCTTCAGAGTTCTCTAAGTCTCTTATATAAATGTGTGTGTGGTTTTTTTTTGTTTGTTTGTTTGTTTTTTTGAGACTACCTAGACATAAATAACTATGTTTTAATCCAAACTGGTAGAAGAGAAAAAAGGTAATAGTGACTTTCAATAGAAGGGAAAAAAAGATAAAATGGAATAAAAACAGGCATATGGAAAATGCCAATTTAGTGATTATACCTGTCAGGATTATTTCAGTTTCAAGTGATTGGAAGCTTAATTCCAACTAGCGAAAATAAGATTTATTGACTCACATAATTGAGCAAACTAGGAATAGTACTAGGCAGACTATTTTCTCATCATGGCAAGATGATTTTCGGAAGCTTCAGGCTCACAACCCCATAGGACTGGGATAACGGGATTGGAGGCTTTCAGGGCTCTCGAAAACACAACTGGTCTCCTCTTAACATCTGGCAAAATTTAGAGCTATGCGAGGTGGAGGACTAAAGCATCAAGACCTCTGAGCTGAGACTTCTAAAATGCAAAGCAGAAATTATAGCAAACTTTTGATGTCGAAGAGACAAAAACATGTCCTCAGTTGAAAGTCCTGGAAAGCCATGCTCTATGAATAGAGGTGAACCAGGAGTATACTGAAGTACAGACTCAATCCTGATTGCATTAGGCAATCAGCTTTCCACTCTGTCTCTCACTGTATTTGTCTAGCCAAGGCAAGGCTGAACCCCAAAAGATAGAAGACACCATCATCAGATATACCTTCATTTTTGCATAACACCAGGAATTAATTTAAAAATTACCAGATATGCAAAAAGGCAGGGCTATATGACCAATAACTTAAAGAAAATAAATTAATACTAGAAGGAAACCTTAAGTGAATCCAGATATTAAAGTTAGCAGATAAGAACTTTACATATGTTCAGGTAGAGAGAAGAAAAAGTAGACAAAATATGTAAAAATAGAGAGAATTTTAAAATAAAATAATTTGCAAATAGAAAAAATGGATATTCTAGAACTGAAGAAACACAACATCTGAAATTAACACTATATATGAGTTTAACCACAAGATTGGTTATACCAGAAGACAGGATTAATGAACCATAATAAAGGTCAAAAGAAAATATAAAACAAAGTAAAAGAGATGTGGCACATCATGAAAAGAGCCAACATATGTGCAATTAGAGTGACAGAAAGAGGAGAGAGAAAATTGGGAAGATGTATATTTGAAGGGATAATGACTCAGTATGCTCCAAAAACTGATAAAAGACACAAACTCAATAATTTGAAAATCTCAGCAAGTCCCCAGAAGAATAGATACAAATACCAAACAAACCAAACCAACCACCTCCCCCCACCTATACACATCATAGTCACATTGCTGAAAACCAAAGGCAACACCTCCCTGCCCCCAAACTTTAAAACCTATAGTAGACTGATTTCTCAACAGAAATGATAAAAGCCAGAAGACAATATTGAAAGAATTAAAAGAAAATGACTGCCAGCATAGAATTCTATGCCTGGAGGAAATATCCTTCAAAGATGAAGTATGATATAAAGATATTTTAAACAAATAAAAATTGATAAAAATTTTCATAAGAAGCCTGCATTGAAGTAAATAATAAATAGTAAATAGGATTCTTAAGGAAGAAGAAAATGACCCCAGACAAGACAATAGAAATATAGAAAGAAAGAAAATGTACTGAAAAAAAGTTCTTATGTGGGTAACTATTGACAGCACAAAATAATGTTTTAGGCAATTCAAGATATTTGTATAATATATTTAAAATTAAAATATAAAAATAATTTAAAAGGCAGGAAGAGGAAAAAGGTGTTAAGATACTTTAAGATTTTAGCATTTTCAAGGAAGTAGAAATAATTTACATGAGACTATGAGACTATAATAAATTAAGGATTCAGATTGTAATCTAGCATAATGGCTAAAAGAATGCATATCTAACAAGTTAATATCTCGAAATAAAATAACAAAAAAGTTTGATTTATCTACAATAAAGCAAGGAAGGGTGAAAAACAAATATAAAATAGATCAAACGAAAATAGTAAGATTTTAGATAGATACAAATTTCAGTATATCAGTGCTTGAGCTAATGTAACTGGACTAAATGAACCAAGAAAAAGACAAATATGGTCAGACTGGGAAAAAAGAAACTATGTATTGCTTAAAAGAAACACATCTCAAATATAAGATGAGGATTGACAGTAAAAGGATGAGAAAAGATATATCATGTATGCAATAACTAAAAAATAATGCTAGAGAAATTAGACTTTAAATAAAGAGGTATTATTGGAGTTTAACGGGGACATTTACATGATAAAATTTGTCTACTCATCAGGAAAATATCACCATCTTAACTCTTTATGTACATAACATAGTTTTATAAGATTTGAAAATATAAAGCACAAATTAACTGAAAGAAAAAAAGAAATACTACACACATCCACAATCAGAGTGGGAAGGAAACTTGAACAAACCTATTTCAAAAGCTGAGAGAAAAAGCAGATGAATATCTTCGTGAGGATAAAGAACATATAACTGATACCATCAACAAATTTGACCTAATTGTCATATTGTAACAGTGTACTCAACAATGGCAGAATTTACATCCTTTTCAAATGCATGAGAACTATTTATCAAATTTACTATAATCTGAGCTATAAAGAAGTCTCAATTAATTTTAAAGGATTAAAATAATACAGAATATGTTTTCCTAAAGATAATGAAATCAGTAACAAAAAATAACAAAAATTCCACAATTGTCTTTAAACAAAATATTTATAAAAGTCTGTGGGTCAAGGAAGAAATCATAACAAACATTTAAAAAAGTATTTTAAATTAAATAATAATGAAAATATCACATATCAAAGCTTATGAAATGTAGCTAAAGCAGAGCCCAGATGGAAATTTATAGCATTAAATGTATACGATAAAAAGAAGAAAAGCTAAAAATTATTCCTTTTTCTTTTTCTTTTTTTGTAACTAACATTTTTAAAAATTAAGAAAAAAAATTTCAGTTATAGTTGACATACAATATCATATTAGTTTCAAGTGTACAACATAGTTTTTAGACATTTATATAACTTACAAAGTGATCACTCCAATGGGTCTAGACCCATCTGACACCATCCTTAGTTATTACAATATTACTGACTATATTCTCTATGCCGTACATAACATCTTGTGACTGCTTTTTATAATTGACAATTTGTATTCTTAATCTCTTCCCCTTTTTCACAACCCACTCCCAAATCTCTTTTCCATTTGGCAACCATCAAAATATTCTCTGTATCTATGAGTTTTTTTCTTTTTTGTTTACTTTGTTTTTTAGCTTTCACATATAAGTGAAGTCATATGGTATTTGTCTTTTTCTGTCTGGTTTAATTCACTTACACAATACCCTCTAAGTCCATCGATGCTGTTACAAATGGTAAGATTTCACTTTCTTTTTAAGGCTGAGTGATATTCCATTGAACATATGTATCACTTCTTTATCCAATCATCTATCGATGGATGCTTGGGTTGCTTTCATATCTTGGCTATTGTAAATTGTGCTTCAATGAACATAGGGGTGCATATGTCTTTTCAAATGAGTGTTTTAGATTTCTTCACATAAAAACCCAGAAGTGGAATTGCTGGATCATATGTTAGTTCTGTTTTTAATTTTTTGAGGAAATATCACACTGTTTTTCATAGTGGCTGTACTAGTTCACAATCCCATTAGCAGGGCACAAGGTTCCCTTTTCTCCACATCCTCATTGACACTTACTATTTGTTAATTTATTGATGATAGCCATTCTGACAGATATGAGGTGATATCTCATTGTGGCTTTAATTTGTATTTTTCTGATGATCAGTTATATTGAGCATCATTTTATATGCTGTATATACTGGCCATTTGTATATCCTCTTGGAAGAAAAGTATATTCAGGTCCTCTGCCGATTTTTAAATCAGCTTTGTTTTGGTGTTAAGTTATGTGAGTTCCTTTTATATTTTGAATATCGATCCCTTATTGAATGTATCATTAGTGAATATCTTCTCTCATTCAGTAAGTTGTTTTTCATTTCATTGATGGTTTTTGTTGCTGTGTAAAAACTCTTTAGTTTGATGTAGTCTCATTTGTTTATTTTTTCTTTTGTTCCCCTTGCCTGAGGATAGATATCTAAAAAAATATTACTAAGAGCAATGTCAAATAGTTTACTGCCTATGTTTTCTTCTAGGAGTTTTATGATTTCAGGTTTTACATTTAAGTCTTTAATTCATTTTAAGTTTGTTCTTGCATTAGTGTAAGAAAGTAATCTAGTTGTATTCTTTTGCACGCATATGTCCAGTTTTCTCAACATTATTTATTGAATAGACTGACTTTACCTCACTGTATATTCTTGATCCCTTTGTCACAGATTAACTGACCATACAGGCATGGTTTTATTTCTGGTTTCTCTATTTTGTTCCATTAATCTATGAGTCTGTTTTAATGTCAGTACCATGCTGTTTTGATTACTATAGCCTTGTAGCATAGTTTGATATCAGGTAGTGTGATACCTCCAACTTTGTTCTTTCTCAAATTGCTTGGACTGTTCGAGGTCTTTTGTGGTTCTATATAAATTTTAGGATTATTTATTCATTTTATGAAAAATGGCATTGGTATTTTGATAGAGATTGCTTGAATCTATAGGTTTCTTTGGATGATGTGGATATTTTAACAATGTTAATTCTTCCTGTCCATGAGCACAATATAGACTTCCACTTATTTGTGTCATCTTTAATTTCTTTCTTCAATATTTTATAGTATTCCTAGTACAGGTCTTTTACCTCCTTGTCTAAATTTCTTTCTAGGCATATTATTTTTTGATGCAATCAATTTTGGGATCTTTTTTTAAAATTTCTCTTTCTGACTGTTCATTATTGGTATATAAAAATGCAAATAATTTGTGAATATTTTGTATCCTGCTACTATACTAATTTTATTTATTAATTATAATAGTGTTTTTTATAGAATCTTTAGAGATTTCTCTATATAGTATCGTGTCATTTGCAAATAATGGCAATTTTACTTTTTCCTTGCCAATTTAGATACCTTTTATTTTATTTAATTTTTGATTGCTGTGGCTAGGACTTCCACTACAATGTTAAATAAAAGTAGTAAAAGTGGATATCATTATCTTTTTCCTGATTTTAAAAAAATGCTTTTAGCTGTTGAATATGTTAGCTATGGGTTGGTCATATATAGCCTTTATTATCTTAAGGTATGTTCCCTCTATTCCCACTTTGCTGATATATATATATTATCATAAATGGATATTGGATTTTGTCAAATGCTTTCTCTGCATATATTGACATAATCATATGATTTTCATCTTTCATTTTGCTTATGTGGTGTTTCATGTTAATTGTTTTGTGGATATTGAATCAAACTTGCATTTCGGGAATAAATCCCATTTAATTGTGGTATATGATTTTTTTACTGTATTGCTGAATTCAGTTTGCTAATATTTTGTTGCAAATTTTTACACTTATATCATCAGTGATTATTGGCCTATAATTTTCTTTTTTGTAGTGTCTTTCTCTGGTTTTCAAATTGGTTTAATATTGGCCTCATAAAATGTTTTTGGGAACCTTCCTTCTTCTTTAATTTCTTGGAATAGTTTGAGAACATTAGGTGTTAATTCTTTGAATGTTTGGTAAAATTCGCCTGATAAACCATCTGGTCTAAGAACTTTTTTTTTTTGAGGGGAGGGGAATTTTTTGATTACTGAGTCAATTTTGTTAGTAGTTATTGTTCTATTCAGATTTTCTGTTCTTCTTCATTCAGTCTTGGAAGATGCTATATTTCTAAGAATTTATCCATTTCTTCCAGGTTGTCTAATTTGTTGGTATATAATTTTTGTAGTATTTTCTTATAATTCTTTGTATTTCTGTGGTGTCAGTTGTTATTTTTCCTCTTCCATTTCTGATTTTGCTTATTTGGGTACTTTCTCTTTTTTTTCTTGATGAGTCTGGTTAAAAGTCTATCTATCTTTTGTTAGTCAGATCCTTTCTCTTTTTTTCTTAATGACTCTTATTAAAGGTTTATCATTTATTTAATCTTTTCAGAGAACCAGTTTTTGGTTTCATTGATCTTTTGTATTGTGTTTTTAGACTCTATGTTGTTTATTTCCACCCTGATATTTAGTATTAACTTCCTTCTAATCATTTTGGTCTTTGTTCTTTTTTTCTAGTTCTTTCTTTCTTTTTTTTTTAGGCGAGGCAACTCTTGGTTGACCTCACAGATTTCAAGAACCTCGTCAGCTTACATCCCTTATTTTTTTTATTTTTTACACCTACAACACCTGGTCTTCCTAGGTAGTCTCCCATCCAAGTACTAACCAGACTTGACCCTGCTTAGCTCCTGAGATCAGATGGGATCAGGTTTGTTCAGGGTAGGTTTTTTTTTTTTTTTAAATCTGTGAGGTTAGACCTGTATTGCTATGAATTTTCCTATTAGAACTGCTTTGGCTGTGTCCCATAGATTTTTGGGTCTGTGTCTTTATCATTTGTTTCAAGGTATCTCTTGATTTCTTCCTTGATCTTGTGATTACCCGCTTCATTGTTTAGTAGTATGTTATTTAGCCTACACGTGTTTATGTATGTTTCAGATTTCTTCTTATAATTGATTTCTCATTTTATACCACTGTGATCAGAGAAGATGCTTGATGTGAATTCAGTCTTCTTAAATTTATTGAGAATTGTTTTGTGTTCTTGCATGTGGTCTATCCTTGAAAATATTTCATGTGTTTGCAAAGAATGTATATATTCTGCTTCTTTGGGGTGGAATTTCCTAAAAATATCAATCAAATACACTGTGTCTAATGTCTCATTTATGGCCACTGTTTCTTTGTTGATTTTCTGTCTAGATGATCTATCCATTGATGTCATTGCAGTGTTAAAATTTTCCGCTACGACTGTATTATAGTTGATCTCTCCCTTTATGTCTACCAACAATTGTTTTATGTATTTAGGTGCTCCTAGGTTGGGTGCATAAATGTTTACAAAGGTTATATTCTCTTGTTGGATTGCTTTCTTTATTATTATGAAACATCTTTTCTGTCTTTTTTTTTATGGCTTTTGTTTTTCTGATATAAATATTGCTACATTAGCTTTTTAAAACTTTTCCTTTGCATGCAATATCTTTCCCCATCTCTTTAGTCTCTGTGTGTCTTTATTTCTGAAGTGGCTCTCTTGTAGGCTACATATTTATGGGTCATGTTTTCTTATCCATTCAGCCACCCCAAGTGTTTTGATTGGCGTATTTAATTCATTTACATTTAAAGTTGATAGAAATGTAGTTATTGCACTTTATTTTTCATATTTTTGATTTTTTCTTCCTCTTCTTAAAAACATCCTTTACTATTTCTTGTAATAGTGGTTTGGTGGTAGTGAACTCCTTTAGCTTTTTCTTGTCTGGGAAGCTTTTTTCTGTCCTTAGATTCTAAATGATAGCTTTGATTAGTAGAGCAGTCTTGGTTGTAGGTGATTGCTTTCATCACTTTCAATGTTTCATTTCAATCTCTAATGGCCTTCAAAGTTTCTGTTGAGAAATCAGCTGATAGTCTTATGGGAGTTCCCTTGTAGGTAACTAACTGTGTTTCTCTTCCTGTTTTTAAGATTCTCTTTGTCTTTAACCTTTGGCATTTTAACTATGATGTGTCTTGTCATGTGCCTTTATGGATTCATTTGTTTGAGACTCTCTGCACTTCTTGAAGTTGTATGTATGTTTCCTTTGCCAAGTTAGGAAATTTTTCCATCATTTTTCTTCACATAGGTTTTCATTCCCTTTCTCTCTCTCTCTCTCTCTTCTTCTGGTACTCCTAGGATACGAATGTTGGTACACTTGTCCTAGAAGTCCCTTAAACTATCCTTATTTTTAAATTCTTTTTCTTTTTGCTATTCTTTTGGATGTTTTCTGCTACCTTGTCTTCCAAATGACTGATTAAATCCTTCACTTCATCTAAACTCCTGTTGATTCCCTCTAATGTTTTCTTCATTTCACTCATCGCATTCTGCATTTATGACTGATTCTTTTTATATTTTTTATGTTTTCTATCTCATTGTTGAAGTTATCACTGAGTTCATTTACTCTTCCCCTAAGTTCATTGAGCATCTTTATAACCAGTGTCTCCTCATTTGAGCTGCCTCCCTGTGTTTGTTTCTATGTATTAGGTAGAGCTGCTATGTCTACTTTTAGTAGAGTAGGCTATGTAATGTGTCCTATGGGGCCCAGTGGTGCAGTTTCTCTGGTCTCCTGAGTCAGGTGCTCCAGGTGTGTTCGTTGTATGGGTTATGCGTGCCCTCCTGTTGTCATTGAGTCTTGATTGCTGTTGGCATGTCAATGGGAGAAATTGACCCTCAGGCTGATTGGTTGTGAGGACTGGTCATGACCACAGAGGAGGAGCTGTTGTGCAGGGGCTGATCTCATGGAATGGGGTTTGCTTTAATGGGGCTCTGGTGCCTTCCCCGTCCACCCTTTTTGTGTGCTGTTTGTAGAGGTGGTCGGGTGGTGCTCCTGTGTGGTCTGAAGTTGGCCACTGGGTATGTTGGACATGGGGCTTCCTGCAAGGGGCTTTGGTGCAAAGCAATGTCAGCCACTGCTATGCCTGGCTCAGGGTCACAAGTAGGAGCTACAGAGTGTTCTGCAGATGATTGCTGCCTGTACTGGGCTCAGAGATGCCTGGGAGAGGGTAAGCTGTGAACCAAGGCCAGGTGCCACTTATGCAAAGCCTGGGGCCACTTATCAAGAGGTACTGCTGAGGCAAGGCACTGCTTATTTGGGGTTTGTGAACCTTTGAGAGATGTTAGGAATGTCCACAGCATGAGCCCAGGCCTGCTGTTTTTCTGGAACTGCCACTGAATGAATTTCTGGCTGGTCTGGAGTTAGGTGGTAGGGGGTCTTAGGGAAGGGCGAATCACCAGGGCAGGGTAAACAGTGTTACTCAAATTAATGGACTATTCAGATTTGTTGTTTTCCTGTGCCTGCCAGCTGGGTGGAAGGAGTTCTCAACAGAAAATTATTGTTCTAATGCTTCTATATCAGTAAATTAAAAAAAAACTACAACAAATTTCATTGAAAAAATATAAAAAGGAGATAAAAAGATACGAACTAAAATAACTAAATAAGGAAGTAAACATGAAATGAAAAAAAACTGGCAGTCAAAATTTGTTTCCTTGAAAGAATTAACATGATTGAAAAACTCCTTGTAAAACTGATGAAGAGAGAAAACATAAATTATCAATATTGATAATGAAAAGGCAATATTATTTCAGATATTAATAACATTATAAGGTAATAAGAGGACATTTACACTAATAAGTGACTATTTGATGAAATGGATTATTCCTCTAAAAACACAACCAAAATTAATAGAAGAAAAAATAAAATATAAAATGCTTAAAAGCTTAGAGTCAATTACCTTTAGTAGAACAAGTCAGGTTACTCTTTTTATTATCAACTATTATTTTCTTATTTCATAGTCCTTTACTAATTCTCAAGCATTTTTCCTTTTTCTATTTGTGTGCATTCATTGTTGGTTTAGGCTTATCATGCTTAGATTATTGCAATGGCTTCTTTTCTTCATTAAAAAAATTTTTTTTCTTCTGCTTTATATTCATTCCTGACTCCAATTTTTTTCTGAGTACTTATGGTCTTATTAATAATTCTAAAGCACTATTTTTACAATGGACTATTCATGGTCTCTAATCAGTTTTTGAACTTCTAAGCCTTAAGTATTTGCTTAAATCAATCTCTTTTTCTTCTACACAGTAATTACCCATTTTTGGTCCTTTGATGCATCAGCATCACCTGGAATTTTGGTAAGGCAACTTCTCAAGTCCTATCTGATTCTTGCTGATTTTCAGAAATTTGAAAATAATTTTTTACTGAGTTCTTTTAAATAAATTCACCAGCAAATCCCAGGTGACCCTGATATAAACTGTAAT
>NW_006441953.1:8882895-8886634 GCF_000325575.1 Pteropus alecto | reverse complement strand
TTAGCCTCCCCTAAATGATCTAGATAGACATTGCTTCTTTTTTTAAACACTGATATACATTTATTATTTATCATATCATTTGCTACTGCTTTGACTTACAAATCATTCTTTAATTTAGGTATCTTAACCTTTCTAACTAGACTGTAGGCCACTCAAGATAAGGAAATATTTACTCTAGCACTTTATATATAGAATGTTCTCAAATGATTAAATCAACCAGAGTACTCAGGTGTATTTGTTTTTCATTGTTGCTGTAATAAATTATCACACACTAAGTGGTTTTTAATGACCCAAATATTATTTCTCAGTTTCTGTAGATAAGAAGTCTTGGTGAATTTAGCTGGGTCCTTACATAGGGTTTTGAAGGCTGAAAGCAGGGTTTTGACTGGGCCACATTCCTTACTGGAGGCTCTGGGGAAGGATCTATTTCCAGGCTCGTTAAGTTCCTTGTGGTTGAATTCAGTTCCTTGTGGTTGTAAGACTGAGGTCTCATTTTCTTGTTAGCTGTCACCTGGGGCCAGACTTCTCTCTGAGGCATTGCCTGCATTACTTCTTATGTCTTCCACAAGGCCACCTCTAACAATGGTGAGCTGGTTTTTTATTATGTTCTGAATCTCTCTGACTTTTCCTTTTGCAGTGTCTCCTTACTATAGCCACAGAAATTTCTCTGCTCATGAGATTAGATTGGACCTACTTGCAAAGTCCATAATAATCTTTCTATTTTTAAAATTCATAATTTTAATTATATTTGTAAAGCCCCTTTTACCATGCAAATTAACACATTCCCAGGTTCCAGAGATTAGGGCATGGACATTTTTGGGGATAGGAGGCATTCTGCTTACCACATCAGGCAACTGGTTTAATGTCCATATGAAAGTACTGTGATTCAATTGAAACTGGTAAATTCTTTATTGCATTTGTATCATAGTCACAGTCAAAAATAAAGAAAATTTTGGTACTATGAATTTTACTAGTAGCCGAAAACATTTATTTACATAAGCAGAAATGAGTAATATAGGTAACAGGAAAAAAAACAATTTCACGTGTCTTTAACATTTTCACTAGTGAAAAAGTTTTAATCTGTACTCTAGTCAGATAAGTGGAGACTACATCTCTATTTCAATTGATGCTGCCAGGCAGTTTCTGAATAATTACTATCTTAAGTCAGGTCATCACAAACATACATGCCAAATTTAGTGAAAATCTGTCTAACCATTTTCAAGTGATGTAACAGCTAGTAGATAGAAAATTTATTTATATAGATTAAAGCATAAATGCTTTGTAGGACAATTATGATGCAACAGTCATGATTGAAAAGCTTTAAAATCTCTAAAACAAACATAAGGTATTATTAACATCAATAACAACAATTATGTTTTAAGATTTTCATTGTAAGCACTGTCATTTTATTTATGTCTATATATAAGGAGAGATAAAACGTACTACCTAATATCTGTTTAATAGGGCTTAATTATTTATTATGAGACTTTAGAGTATATTTAATAAAATTAATGAGATTCTGCCTGCCACTCTCTTTGTCTGGAAGCTCTTTTTGATAAGAAGTAAAGCAAGATTGCCAGTTTTCTTATGAGAATTATAGGGTTTGAGGATTAATCAACTGAGAACTGATGAGGTCTTCCTCTAATTAATGTCTTCCCGCCGATGTTTGCCCTAATCTCCCCTTTTATTACATTTATTACAATGCTTTAGCAGGACGTCTGTGTGGCAAAGAAGATCTATTAAATAAGGTTACTGTTCAGTTAGTGAAATAGCAATAAAGGTCCTAATTCTGTATTTGTTACTTTGTTAATTCACTTTATTTTAAAGAGTCACCTTGAAAGAGGCATAGGTTCATCATGGAAAGATGAACCTGGAAGCGAGGAGATCTACATCCAGTCTTGACTTTGCAATTTTGGGCAGATCATTGAATCTCTTTTGCCCTCAGTTTCCTGAATCATAAAATATAAGGTTTGGAAAAAAGATCTAGAAAAATCACTTTAGTCCCCAAATTAAACAATTTGCTGATCTAAAGGAAACATCGTTCAGGAATCGATGAGCAGAAACATTTTCAGAGTTTTATTTACTTCTCACTTAGGTTTTTGCAATTGTCTCAATTGATTTTCATGCTACTATTATGTTAATGCAGTAACTATTCTGTAGTTCATTGTCAGACTTAGGTTCATAAAATGCTACCTCATCCTCTGTTCAAATATCTTCCAAATGAAGTCTGAATTTCAAGGCTTCCTGAATTTTTATTTGACCTTAGCTTCCTTTTCCTTATTCTCTGCAGAATTCTTTCCACTCCCACGTTTCAGCCAGTTTGCTTGCTCTAATTGAATGTGTTTGTATTTTATCCTTCATATCTTCTGTTATCCTATCTGCCTGAAATCCTTCCTTCCCCCACTCCACTCCTTGCTCCCCAGCACTCAAGTATACATTTTTAACCCCTTCTACTGAAATTCTAACTCATTTTTCAAGGTCAACCCAAGAGCTATTTCCTTTACACAGTCTTCTACAATTACTCCAACTGGAAGCAATCTCTTCCCCTCTGAAATCCTACAGGACTTACTATATTTACAACCCCATAATAAACATTTAGTACATATTTGTTTAATGTATATTTTTTTTTTTTAGGTACTTTCTTTGGCACTGGGGCTGAAATCCTACAGGACTTACTATATTTACAACCCCGTAATAAACATTTAGCACATATTTGTTTAATGTACATTTTTTTTTTAGGTACTTTCTTTGGCACTGGGGGTAAAATAAAAAAAAATAGACCTTACAGTCTATTTACATAAGGGACCTTACAGTCTCACGGTTGAGACAGTTATTAATAATAATTATACAAATTGAGATAAATTGTGTGAAAAAAGTTTTACTACATGTTAATTTGCTTTTCTACTGTTTGAATCTCAGCCCCTATATTGTTATAAACTTGAAAAAATTTTATATAAATTTATGACATCATTGATTCATTTCTAAATAAATATTTATAGAATAATAGAAATGCTTAAACCTTTAAATATGAGGTTATATATTAAAAATAATCCCTAAGATTGTCCTAGACCAGAGAATAATTGTGCATTTTACTCTACTTCCTACTGTTTTCAAAGCTGAGTAGAAGTTAGATTAAATTAAGTACATTAATAAAAAACATGCGATTTAATTTTGAATCTAGGAGATTTATTTTGACCACCCGGTGTTTTAAGTTTTGCAGTTTTAATGTAAAATATTTTATTGTCATATTTCAAGTAAGTTTTTCATCTTTATTTTATAAAATGTTCATCAGTTTTTAAATATATATTTATTGAATACCATCCGTGTATATAGGACTGTGAGGGTAGTTATGGATGCTGCAAAGTAGTATGAGTTAGCTCAATAAATATTTGTTGAATGCACACTGGACTCTCATAGTGTAGTGTAGTTTGATTCATGCTCAAACACATTTTACACAATCTGAAAGTTGTAGTTTTGGAAGGGAGGCAGAAACAAATATTGATAATATCAAAATTTGGATCCATACATGGATTTATTTTTAGTGGATGTAAGTTTATATAAATTCCAACAACAATGTTCTTAAAAGCTGGATTTAAGGGCAACACACTATGAAGATAATAAAAATTCTAAGGAAAGTCATGGCTAGATAAATTTGATTCATCCTATTGTATTAAGTGCTGGATTCTGAGATAATTTTATTTTCTTGTCTTGTCTTGTCTTGTCTTTTCTTTTCTCTCTT
>NW_006441953.1:8878028-8882860 GCF_000325575.1 Pteropus alecto | reverse complement strand
CCTTCCTTCCTTCCTTCCTTCCTTCCTTCCTTCCTTCCTTCCTTCCTTCCTTCCCTCCTTCCTTCCTTTCTTGGTAGAAGACATGAAAGTACTTTAGTGAAATACTCTGAGGTACTGTGAATATTTTCCACTTGATTTTCGGGTACAGTTCATTCTAATTGTAGCCCTAAAAGTCTGGCCTTGTAGAATGACAACTGGTTTCCTATTACTGGAAAGGAAATTTACCCGAGTGGTTAAGCTCTTGACTCTAGATTCAGACAGGTCTGTGCTAGTATCAAAACCAAAGCCTCACTGCTTCCTAGTCGAATAACACTAAAAAAATGACCATGTCTCTTTAAATCTCAATGTTCTTATCTATAACAGATCTACCTCATAATAAGTACTAAGGAAATGTAGCTATCCTTTTTCTTCTTTCAACCAACATTTAATTTGAAACTGGAGGAACTTTATTGTATTTGTAAAATACTTTCAATCTGATGCTTCAATAAGGACACCTTGGTTTGGTAAAGCAGAGTAGTTAAAATGGAGCTAAGAGCAAGGGATAGTATTTGGGCCAAAGAAATTAAAAAAAAAACAACTAAAGTCATTTGTTTTAGTTTACACATACATCATCAAATTACACCCAAATTTTACTGCTCAAAGGAGCATGAATTTTAAAGAAGATGAAGCTTCCTCTAGTGATTTTTTTGTTTAATTTTGTTTATAGAATCATCATGCTTTTTGAAATGGTATAGGATCAGTCTATAGAGCATCTTTTTAAGGAAAAAAAGACATAAAAGCACCACAGTTTCAGAACTGTGAAAGCAAAAAGAAGTTTTAAATTTAGCATTACAGAAAAATAGACTTAGGAAGTCCATTGGGAAAGACAAAAAAAAAAAGTAGATAGAAAAAAATATGACAAGTAGCCCTTAATCCAATAATTTTTGTTTATTATTTTCTCTTTTTAATATGCATTTAGGGAAAAATCTCACAACCAAGTGGAATTCCACCACTAATAATTTCTAGAATATTAAAATTATAGTATAAATTTTGCCACCAGTAGGTTCATAAATCTAAAAATTAAACTTATGTAAATCTCCTTGTTGAAGTGAAGCTATACAAATTATAGAAATAAAATTAATTTTGAATAAGTACTATTAAGGTAAAGCTAAGTTTATTCCATTTAGATTTTTTCCCCCCACTTTTTCCTGCCTAATGAAGGACATAATATAGAGGTATTAAAGTGAATTTATAAAGAAAATAAAAAAAATATTTTATCATTAGTTCTTACCTCTCAGCAATTTTAACCAATTACCTGAAAATATACCCCATAATGTTAAAAATGTCATGTTATATCTCCAGGTTTTATTGTATTCTTCACCTAAGCTTGTGATGATAAATGACTGTGGGCAAATTCAGATAGAAACAAATGACAACTGAGACAGAGAGAGAGAGAGAGAAAGAGAGAGAGAGAGAGAGAGAGAGAGAGAAGGAAAGAGAGAGAGAGGGAAAATAAAGAAAAAATGAGACTGAAAGCCCTAATAATCCAATCAGGAAGCAATAGCAGATCTACAGTAGCATATCTGCTATCTTCAGAAAACTCAGGGAGCTCTGTTTCCTAGATAGTCAAGAAGAGAAATCTTGGAACTAGTTTCTTATTTGGGGGTGGGGCATTATTTTCTTTTAAGTGTAAATTTAATTAAACCTCAAGGTGATCTAGAATGATATGAGAAACTTTTTAGTGTCGTACTGTGAGATAGTTGAAAACTTTTAGTTATATGGAATCTTTAGACTCATGTAAATAATCAGCTGAATAATATAAAATTTTCATTGATAGAACCTATAATAATGGCTAGCTTTGCAATTATTCACATGTAGGGGAACAAGTACAGCAGTATTGATTTGTCTTGATCATTCTTAGTTCAGACTCCCTTAAACTAAGTATAAGCAATAAACTTTGATTGAATAATGTGGTTTTATTTGGCATGATTAATAATAATTCAAAGAAATACAGGTTGTAAAAAGGCTTTGGTTTTCATGTGTGGTTACTTTTTCTTGTAAACTGTGTCGAAAATAAGAAAGTAAAGTTTTCAGGTTTCTAGATTAAGAGACTATAGAATAACTTGAGAAAACTGTCAGGAAGCAAGTTGTTTTGTAATTGTGTTCCCTAGCTTCCTATTTCTGGCATGGCCAAATTTATGAATAACATTATTTAATACTTATAACACATTTTGAAAACCTAAATCATATTGTCGCAACTAGGCCACTGTTGAAAAGTAAGTACCAGATTTATTAGCAGCCATTTTACAAAGATTTCATTTAATAATGTTGGTGTACCCTCTGTAATTTATTTGATTAATAATATTTGATTTGAACCCAAATGATGACTTCTCGCATATATGACAGAACTAATGAACTGTGAAAGAAGAACCGTTCAGTTCAGATGGTCACCAATAACCACTGCTTAGTTAATCCTTTAAATAAACTGGAGCTCACAATGTGTCCCTTTGAAGTCATAAATAATGTATATTTTTCTTTTGACTTTTAATAAGCCAGTAGGGTTCATCTCACAGTCTCCAAACACATATATTTTATTATGGGCCTCTGCAGTTTACTTTAATTAGTGTGTCTGAGTGCTTTGGGAGACTTAGCCCTACTGAAAACAAACAGAGTCTTACCATCTATAAAACATTAGCTCCCTTTGGTTTATCCTGACACAGAGGGGCAGGCTCAGTGAGAAACACATGGTGTAAGTAAACACTCATAATTGCATTAGCATTCTCTGGTGGATTGGTAATTCAAGCTCTGTTCCATGATATTGTAAGAGCAGTCAGAACAGGTTTACCAATCTTGCGGTCTGCTGGGGATTTCATCAAATTCCATGTGAACAGAACTTTAAGTGACAAATCTACTGGAAACAGTAGGAGAGGAGGCATGCTGTAAAACGGAAGATTAGTATATGCAGTATATGCAGTATAACTTTGTTTTATTTCTGATTTAGCTGTGGTATTTTTCAGTTTTAGTTGCCATTTTTTTTCCCCATGTTATTTAATATCGAAGTCGGTTTCAATCTGTTCTTTGGATATGCCCACTCTATTGACTATGGTTATACAATACTGCATAAAACACTGACTGATTAAAATTTTCAGCTTTCAAATATCTATTTTCATACAACTATACTCAAATGGACTTGCCAATAAAATAACCATGCTACTGATTGTTGCTAAAATGAATATATTATTAAAAAAAAAATTACTTTACAGTTAAAATTCCAGGTTTCGTAGAGATATTTTGTACGTATAAGCCTAGGGTACATTATCACTCTTATGCTTTTGAATTTAATATTGTAGCTTAGACTAATACATGACCAATATATATGGGAGGGTAACAGAAATGTAAATATTTTCTAGTTGGATGGATCTGATTGACCAGGATAAAAAATTGAAGTTGTATCAATAAGCACAAATGGTCTGGCTCTGTGAATGACTTGACCAGTCAAAAATTATTCAATTTATCTATTTTTATATAACTTTCTGTGTTTTATGTTTGGTACTGCTTTTAGATTTATTTGACTTTTGTTTTTCTTTTGTCTTATTTTGGTCTTATTGGTCAGAATAGGCAAAGTAGTTTCCTTAGGGTATCTCTTAGCCACTTTAGAAAAAAAGAAGTCACATCAAAATTTTGATTAAAGTCACTAATTATTTAATGCTGTCCACTAGAAATATAATGCAAAAATATAATTTTATAATTTCTAGTGTCTACATGAAAAAGTAAAAAGAAACAAGTGAAGTAAATTTTACTAATATACATTATATAACCCAATATATCCCAAATATTATCATTTGACATGTAGTAAATATAAAAAGATATGAAGGATATATTTTATAATTTTTTTTTACCAAATCTTTGAAATACAATGCATATTTTGCACTTATAATAGCACAGCTCATTGTGGACTAGCTATATTTAAAATGCTCAGTAGACACATGTGGCCAGAGGTTATCATTTTAGACAGTATGGGTTATAACTTTTCATCCAGAAAAAAAATAAATGGTTGAAAAAGAAACTATTAAAATTTTTTTTAAATCTACACAAAATTTCATATTCCTTCTTTAAGACTTACTCTTTATGTGACCAAAATCCCTGGTCTGATTTGTAAATTGTAATTTTTCTATTTTATTCTACCTCTTTTCTCAAATTCTGATGTTATTTTATTATTTTCTATTACTGTTTTATATTTTGAAAACTATTTGGATAATATGTATACTTGAGAATATAATTTTTCTCATTGATGTTTATAATGACAAATTATGATGTTATTAGTATGAAATTATTTACTTAACAAGTTATAAAAAAAGTTACATGGAAAAACATTTTTCTTTCAAATACAGAAAAGAGGCGAATTACATTTTTTAGATTATTCTACATATTTTTGGATTGTTTTCATTGATAAAGTCCTCTCTCTATTTGGGGACATGCATAGCTTACCGTTGAAACTTTATGAAAGAGAAAAATGTTGGAGCTTTAAAATTAGCAAAGTAGCGAGTACTATAAATTAATTTTTCTTCTTCTCATGTTTTAGAAGTTAATTTACTTTCTATATAGAATATAGTTAAAAAATTTGTCCCACATACTACAGGCTCTATAGTTTTTATATAATTCTTGTTGCTGAAGAAAAATTTCTTGAAAGCATCATTTTATATTTAAGGGAAAAAAATCTAAGATTGAATTTTACTGATAGTCAATGAGTAGGCAAATGAAAAAAAAACCTGACGTTTCTGATCCATAACTTGCAGTATATAAAAAGAAATTTCTATCTTGCTCTATCTATTCAATCCTATACCTATTTTATA
>NW_006441953.1:8872582-8877825 GCF_000325575.1 Pteropus alecto | reverse complement strand
TGAATATTTATGTTTTCAGATGATTAATTTTAAAAAGAAAAATTATCAAAATATACCAAAAATGTTTAAAAATTATAATGATTCAAATTATTATATTATTTAATTTGCTGAGCCAATGTTTAGTCAGAATTGATCTTTTAATTTGTCAGGCTTTGTTGGTCACATTTCCTTTTGGCTATAATTGATGCCACATTTTTAAACATCGGAGTTTTTTAATTCTCTTAATTTGTTTATATAATGTAAATCCACATGTATATTTAAAAATTTCATATATAATTGAACCCTATATGATATGTAAAAAAATTTTACATATTATATAGACTCTAAACATATAAATAAAATAAAAATGTGTCATTTGTAAAGTGAAAGTATAGATTATATTTAACTTGCATCACAAATAAGCTTAAATTATATGTATATTTTTTATGTCAGTGATGTATTTTGAAGACTTTTTTAAACATAAAATCTGACATGAGATTTATTATTAGGATATTTTATAGTCATTATAAATATTTAATTGACAAATTCTCTAATTTTATAATGACTCCAGAAAATTTATTTTAAATTACCATTTTCAAAAGTATATTTATATGTAATTTTATTACATAGGATTTATTTTCTTAGAATCAAAAGGTTGATAACATAACTAATTTAGTAGAACAAGGTAAATTTTCTTAAACATCTAACATAATTATGGGATATTTTAAATTGGTGTTTTCTCATACGAAATTGAAATTTTCTGACGTTGTGAGGCAACCTAAAAGGCATATAATATATATAAAAGATACATAACATTTTTAAAAAGTTAAAACACTACCTTAAGTTTTGAAAAGATATCTTACCAATGAAGATATAATTTGGAGAACAACCTACTTTATGTTTTTCTATAATTTATACAGGCTCTTGGTTTATGTATTATGACTTTTAAAATGTCATGAAGGAAATCAATCTGTCAAAACTTTCAAGGTTTAATTTGATGACTACATGAACGATGCTAAATAATTCTTTGAATTATCTCTGTAAATGTATTCCCAGCGATCTTCTTTAGGAGTAGAAACTACGTTTGCTTTGAAATTGCTCAACATTTGCCTGCTGCCAAAGCTGAGCTGCCCCATACACACACCCACTGGCTTAAGCAAGGTGCCTGACTGACTAGAACGGTTGGTGGGGAATCAAAAATATGCTTTAATCCAGTGTTCATTTTCGTATCACAAAAGGCGCTACAGAATGACTGCCATTCGCAAAAGAAAAAGACAAGCACAATTAAAGCCAGGTTCCTAATCCCCTTTGCCTGGGTTTAGAATCAGAGCCAAAAGAAATAGTGTTTTAACAGGTACATATGCCCTCAGGGAAAAGCACACCCCGACCACCTAGCTGGTGAGATGAAAAGATATCAGATCTCAGTTATCTCAGTGGCCAACAAATTGTAACCCAACTGCTGTGGCTGACAAGAGAACTTAGAACTAGTGGGTGGCCAACAAAAGCTCTATTTTGTGACAGTGGTCAGACAAGTGTTTTGGCCAAATACTTTCTTTCCAGCCGGTAGCTTCTGTCTTAGCAGCCAAGACATATAGTATCATCAGTATGTGAGAAAATCTTAGAGTGCCTGACATTTCTGTAGAGAGCTATTTCCAAGTGATTGAAGGGCAGTCTGAGCTGCTAACCACTAATTAGCCTAATTGATACCAAATTGAAAGGGATGACTCAGCTGTTGCAGAAACAGTGTCTAATGGTAGTGTTGTGTCTCAGCTGCTTGAATGAGAAATAATTATTAATCGTACCCCGTGGAAAGAGAAATTGCTGCAATATATTAATATTGGGGAAGTAGAGGATTAAATTTATTACTCTGTGAGGTTGCCCCACCCTGTGGCACTATTGTCATCAGGAATAGCTGACACAGTTGGGTAAAGTGACTTAAGCTCTACTTTTGCTCCTCTGGGGATTTTACAGACAGGTTGAACTGTAAGCCTAGCAGTTTTCTGAGAGCACTGATAAGACAAACATAAATCTAAAATTGAAGATAAAAATAAAAACAAAACTTAATAGTGGGTGCTGAATAAGTGTTAGCTATGGAAGAACACAAGTTCTTGTGGTTAGCATTATTTTTTAAAATCAGCAAAACAGTATTTTAAATTAATAAGTAGAATTATATATTCTATGTATACATTTTCAATTGCCGGATATGATAGTTGGTGAGTAAGTGTCTACTGAAGAAAGGAAGGAATCTTGATGATACTACAAGTTATAGATTTGTATATGACCAAATACTTGAAAGGTAAAATGAATTTAGTTACATTTGTCTGCTTATATTGAGAAACTAATTTCTGGAAGAAACAGGGAAGAAGATTTTTGAAATTTTTGAAACTCCTATTATCTAGGAGGGCTGTAGTTTTCTCTTACCCTATAAATTGTTAAGGATTCCATTCTTTTTTTATAAAGATGAGATGATTCCTGTGTTCACAGTTGTAGAATTGGAAGGACCTCTACAGGCTATTCGGAGTTTTGGCAAACTTAAAAGAGTCCTAAGGAATGTGGTGGGGCTGCTACCTTCTCTACTATGTTTGAAACTTTTAATTCTGAAGGAAGTTACTGAATTAAAAATAAGGCACAGTTTTAAAAACACATCTAATCAACACCTTTAAAGATTACTTGGAAAGTTTATTAGAGAAGATGGCGTTTGATTCTATTATAACAACAACAATAACTACAAAATTTGTAAAGATTTGATCTGGCATTTGAGAAATAGCATTATATTTTCTGGCCCCTAACAAAATGCAGAGTTGAATAAAAATATATAAAATGTAGACTTTTTCCACAATGACAATGAGATGTGTTCTAAGTGAGCATTTTTCAATTGAACATCCAAGTGCACTTAGTAATGGTAGTAGCATGTGATTATAGTGCCAGTAAGGAGACAAAGTCAGGGGAATTATTAGGAGAATAGAAAGTTGAAAAAAAAAATGTATTTGTTGAGTGTAATTCTGAGCCAGGTGGTTTCATTTGTTACTATTTTTCAGATGCTCACCTGACCTCCTGGAGTACAGGCAGGTTCTCCCCAGTGAATCCAGGCCTGGAAGTTTGGAACAATAGTGATATGACAGACAGCAGTGTCTTTGGACAATTTCAGGAATATAGCATTTTCTCTTACTTGCAGTTTAGCAACTTCTTCCACTGCTACATTCAGAAATACGTCCATAATATTCTCTTCCATCAGTGGCCTTCGTATTACTTATACTGTAAAATACATTATATTATGGATATATTATGGAAGGGCGACTATATTATGGATACTTCCTTCTAAGGGACTATCCATAAAAGAGTATCACAAGATACAAGAGAGAAGAAATGAATATTCACTCACTTACTCAACAAACACATACCCTTCCCTATCCTATGCCAGGCCCCTGGCTGTGTATGTTTCCATGAGGAACCGTTCATGGTGACCCTACAGGTGAGGAGGTGGGAAAGAACTTAGGTAGGAGGTTCTGAAATCAGCACCCTGCACGTTGAAATGTACCTCAGGAACAATTATAGTTACCTTCCTCCTGACTCTAGTCCATTCTAGGAAAGAACAGCAGTTACCACTCTGGGCCTAGAGAAACACCATGGAAAATGCCTTTCCCTTCCCTTCCTTTCCCTTCCCTTCCCTTCCCTTCCCTTCCCTTTCCTTACCTTCTCCCTTCCCTTTCCTTCCTCCCTTCCTCCCTTCCTTCCTCCCTTCCTCCCTTCCTTCCTTCCTTCCTTCCTTTCTTTCTCTCTCTCTCTCTCTTTCTCTCTTTGTTCCTTCAAATCAGAAAACTGTTTTTTTTCTACAGGAGTACCTCATAAATTGACTAAGACAAAACATGTATAAATCTTCATTTTATATACTCACCTTCTTCCCTTCTCTTCCCTTTCCTTTCTTTTTATTTTAGACCCTGGTATTATCAAGATGTGCAAAATGGAGAGGGAGAATTTGGGTTCAGGGAAGAGGTTTAAGATCAAACGCTTATCTGAGTATTAGACTGTTTTCCAGAGGAGAGAGATGTGATGGGAAGACAGAAAAGAAGGGCGATGACTCTGGTGCCTTCGTGGTAATCATGAACAAGGCCATTTGGAGTGAAAAACTGAGATGTCACTGAATTTCAGAGTTTTATTTTCAAGACTGCTATGAAGTGGTGTGGCATGTTGGAGGTGGTTTATAGGGGCTCTCAGGGGCTGGTTGCATACGTCTCTTCCCAGTTTTAAAGTCAATGACCTCTTTCAGTATCTTGAAATTGGCCATGGTGAGAATATATACTTCATGGAAAATGCCAAATGCTAAAAATCAGGGCTGGGTTGATTGTTAACCATTTACCAGCACACCTCTGGCTCTAAGAGATTTAGGATCCCAGTGGATCCTTCAACCACATACAACCACACGACGACGAATTTCAGCAATTAGCACTTAGCTCCTGATATATGATAAATCCAATCTAAATCACTCAAAGACACTGGGAAATCCAACTACTGCAGCTGCCACATCAATGATACATAGACGAGTAACATGGCAATTGTTAATTGTTATCACACTCAGGTTTTTGTTATAAGTAAAAACAAAACCACAGTTTAGAACTTCTAACATTAGACAAAACACTTTATTGTTCATAACAGCATATTCAAGGAACTTGTTTCAAATTAAGTATTGCTAAAATTTTAAAGGAGAGACCTTTTTAAAACAAGAAGCAAAAGAAAAAAATCAGCAAAAGGTATGCTGGACTTAATAATGCTCTTTTGTGGCAAGCTGCAAATAGGGGCATATCTGGCATGGTTTCTGAAAATTTTATAATATTTAAGCTTATCTGAGCCTGTTAATGAATAGAGATATTAATATACTTTATCTTCTTTGATTTATTTATTTGTTTATTTTTGATTTGGTTCTTAGCTTCCATGGTTCTTACTATGATCATTTTTACTTGGCAAAGTATTCTAACTGCATTTCCACAAAAATTGCCTAGAAGAATGTATAACTGTATGCTTCATATACAGTTGTATACCTTGTACACCTTCTGTATACGCTGGATTGGAGCTAATAAAAATTGGTTTATTTGGGACCAAAAAAATTTAATATCTCTGGTGTTGTGGTTCTTTTACAGTCTCTTGAGTAAGTTTAAAAATATATGAAAGTTAGGCTATTAGGCTATATATGTATTTAAATACATATATTATGTAATTGCATATATACATTATATAAGCACGCAAAATAGAAAGGGTTTCTATTGGCA
>NW_006441953.1:8870731-8872571 GCF_000325575.1 Pteropus alecto | reverse complement strand
GAAAGGATGGAGATATTATTTTTTAATGTATATGTTTGTGTTTGGATTTGTCACAATAAATGTATATTAATTAAATGCTTTCAAGTTTTATTTTTGCAATGCTCCCGTCACTCACCCCATCCCCAAATGCAGAAATAAATGCAATAAAAGAAATAAAGATGAGAGTGCAGTATATAAATGGTTTTATGTTTTTTGCTTTTTTCTATCAAAAGAAATATACCTGTTTTTTTATGCTTTCTGAAATCTAAGTCATGTTTTTTCTGTTGCTGTTTCTATTTTTACGCCAATAAAGTAATCCTAATATCTGTTTCCCAAATGAGATTTTGGCAAAGATAATTATTCTGCTTTGATTATGTTTTGATGTTTATATGAAAATTTTTATTGTCTAGTTTTGAACTGAAATTTATTGTTCTGTTGAGGTTTTCTTGCCTTGAAATCTTAGTGGTATAGGCCAATATGCTTAACTGAAATAATTTACACAGTCACAAATTTGTCTGTCATCTGGTTTGTGAAGCATAGAAAAATACAGCTGAAATGGTTTTATTTATCCTAATTCTGGTGGATTATTATAGTTTTTATGTTGATACAACTTGAATTGTGGAGATAATAATTTTTTTATTATTAGAAAAAAATTGAGTAATTCAAATGACAGTTAAAAAAAAAACAGCGAGGACACAGCCAATAAAAGAAGGCTCCAAACTTTATTCTATTTTAGGTAATTTTTAATAAGATGAAAGTAACATTTTAGTCTCAGGTAGTCAAAAACAGTTCGAGGTGTGCGGTTACCACATCGCCTCAGCGTTTCACTCAAGAGCTATTTCAGAGGTCTTTGCAGTATGTTTGGCAATACACTTAGAAGATTACTATTTAAGCTACTAATAATCTGGCTTCAAGGAACTGTCTGTCCATCCAGCTGCCTATTCTTTTTCGGTTTTCAAAACCACAGAATGAAGAGCATGAAACACAACAACAACAAAAGGAAGAAAGCATAATCCTGAGCAGAGTTTTCCCCCAGCTTTCAGACAGCTGCGATAATACTAGAAGGCTGATACACCCCAGAATCTATCTCAACACTCATTTTTAAGCTTTTTTGCGGGGTAGGGTGAGGTGGGGTAGGGGACAGGAAGTAATGTGGAATGAAATAATTTCGAAATTTTCATGACCTCTTCTGTGTTTTAATCTGTTCCTTTCAGTATGTTAATTTACATTAGGGAAGACAAATGTCTTTAGAGTTTTGACGTTTTGGTTTTTGGTAGATTAACTTGATGGAACATTGTTCTTCTGAGTTCATCTAAAGACAAAACTAATTTGGACTGTTGTAAGGACAGAGGTGGTTTACAAAGTAATAAACGTCTGTTGCCTTTGACTTTCTCATTGCCAAAGTCCCTAATTTATCTCGAGTTTCTGAGGACTCAGATATATATATATATATACACATATATACATATATATGTATTTCTAATTGACGTTTATTTAAAAATCATTTTAAAAGAAATATAACATTTACTTAAATTATAATAAATATGAATAAGTAATAGATTGTTTAAGTCTATCATTTGAATTTTGTTTGCTTGTATAAGCAATGAATGGTGATTGGATATTTTTGTTAATTGAATATCTTATTAATGTAAAAATTGCAATCATTGGTAATTCACAGATTACCAATTTTCTTAAAAGTATAACACACATCACAGTTATATCAAATGTAAATTTACTTTGATAATTTAGAAAACAACTTGGACCCTCTTACTCCTCACTATATTCATCATGAACATCTAATGTTATCATATTTCAGATACAATAGCAGGTTGTTGAGGTAATAACATAAGTAGATAATAGT
>NW_006441953.1:8857742-8870626 GCF_000325575.1 Pteropus alecto | reverse complement strand
CATGTCAAAAGTGTTCTGTGTTTCAATACTTCATTCCTTAAATGATATTAAGGCTACAGTTACAAATGCAACCTTTGCAATTTTTACTTTTATGAAGTTTGAAAATTAGCTACAGCAATATATAGTACAAGACAATGGTTACGTTACATTTTAATAAGAATTATCAATATTTAAAAAATTTAAATAAACTTTTGAATGTTTAAGTGTGTAGTATTATACTTCTGACATTATTAAAGTTTAAAACTATATAAAGACTTTTGGAACAACCTATATACTTAAGTTTTTATCTATGCATAATATTTAAATTAGGTTAATTAACAAAAGTACCAGGATTATTTATTAAAAACACAAATTTCTGGGCTTCCTATGCTCTCATTCTGATTTCCACCAGACATTCTGAGTCTCTCAGTCCGGATGGTACCCACAGTCTATATCTATATGTCTATATACCTATATGTCTACATATCTCTGTGTCTATATATCTATATCTGTATCTATTTATATATCCAGCTATATATACAGATATATATCAAGGTGACTTTGATGATGAACTGGATATCATCACACTTGACCAAGAGTAGCATTTCTTGAAGAAGATATGAAAGAACACTAGTTTCCCAAAGTTCTCAGTAATAAATGGTGTCTATAGTTAGACGAGATCTGGAAATACTGGGTCCTACATGATTGGAATATTAACAGTTCACATTGACATAGTATAGGCTTTAATAAGTCCTGTAGTTTATGAAACATGAAACTGTGTTTAACTCAGGTTACCAAACGGTTTGATCATGGAATCCCAGTTTCTCCCACAGCAGCTGTTAATACCCCTTGACATGTAGGAGCTGGCATGCTATTTTCAAGCTTTCTGTTTTTGTTGGGAATCTGAAATTCATCAGGTACTTCTTAAATAAAAGGGGCAGATTATTCTTTACAGAAGACAAAAATTTTGAAATATTTTAATTTCTCACCCAGTCCATCTATATACTCTCTAAGGTAAAGTTCAATTATTATTTTCTCTTAAAGATTTCCAGAGATTGTTCCTATTTTTTAAAAGAAACAGGTCAGTCTTCATAGTTCAAAATACATTTCTAATGATAGATTTAGAGAATTGGCATGCTGGTAAAACACTGGAGGTGCTATTCTTCCCTAGGATTAACATAGGTGTACTGTGTTTACCATTTGCTCCAGGCTAAGTGTGTTTGCTAATAGGGGCCTGCAGGGCTTTGTTTTAAAGGTGGCTTAAATTGGCTATTACAATAGCTTCTGTTCTTGTCTGTAGGACATCACAAGTATAACAAGATGAGTCCTAGAAGTAATGTGATATAAATCCTTCCCATTCTTTATCTTTATTCTTCCAATCAAATTTGTTTTTCCTCCTGCAAGTTATTTCTAGTTTATCCAAGCTCTAGAAGCCTGTTACTGTCACACACAAAAAAGACAGAGACAAAAACAAGGTGTTTGGTACAAGGTATATTTTGGTACTTACCTAATAATAGCATATATACATATATATGTCTCTCTGTCTCTCTGTCTCTGTCTCTGTCTCTGTCTCTCTCTCTCTCTCTCTCTCTCTCTGTCTCCTTATCTCCCTGCCCCTAATCTCTGTCTCAACTCATCTGAATCTTAGTCTCTTATTTTCCTTTTTGTTCTTACCATCATTAGTCTTGCAAGGCCCCTCTCTTGTTACATTTATTCACATATTTATTTACTCATTTTCATTTCCCATTTACATACCTGTTTCTTAGGGACAATCATTTAAATTTATTTAACATCTATCCCTTTGAACATATGGATTTTTTAAAATATATATTGTTAACATGTATATTTTTAAAAAATTAATATAAATGTCATTGTGCTATTGTTATCATTCTTCTTTGCATATGTTTTTTTTCAGCACTCTATCTGGTATGTTCTTTCTAATTACTATATAGTACTTTGTAGTGAAAGGATATTCAAATTGCCTTCACTTTCCATCACTACCGGCAACACTTTAGTGAACATGTTCATACTTTCCCAATTATAGATCTGTTGGAATTTCAACGGGATAGATACCTAGAAAAATAATTAAGTTGGTTGGATACTGCTAGTGCCCTCTTCTCCAGGGTGGCTGATGATTCCCACCAATTGTGCCTACTACTACCATTAATGCTTAGTTTCCTAAGGCTTTATGATTTTTGCTAATGTATAGGATGCAGACTGAAATTTCGACTGGTTTTAGTTTGTATTTCTTTGATTAATAATAAGCTTGAGTATCTCTTCATTTTCTTGTTAACTGCTTGACTTTCCTCTTCTTTAAATTGCGTGTGTACTGTTAGCTCTTATCCTTTTTCTGTGGGTGAAGTTGATTAAATTTGAAGACATATGTGGTAAAAATGAATTATTTTATGTTGTTTAATTTTTTGATGCTATCATTGCATCTTGTCCACTTTTATTTCAGTTTATTTTTATTGCACGTCAAATTAATTTTAATCTTGTTTTGAGATATTTATTTTTTGCTGACTAATTTATATAGAAATCATGGTAACTCAGATCTTTCCTTTTTCCCTAAGCTATAAAGAAAATATCTATGGTTTAATAAAAATTCTCTGCTAACACAATAACATAAGTGAAAATATCAAGAGAGAGACATTATAGAGATGTTCTCTCTTTACTGTTCTGCCAACCAAAGGTACTAGCATGTTTGCCATAAAGGAAAATGCTATCATGGAAAACCAATGAGCCTTGCTTGCTACGGCAGTGTCCATAGTGGGTGTTCCATACACATTTGCTGAAACAGAGGAACTATAATAATCCTTTCTTTAAAAAGATTCGGAGATGAGTGTTGATGTACTCTGCCAACACAGCTGAGAGACATGTGCAAATAGGCTCTAAGGATATCTCCACCTTCCCTAAATCACTGTGAATTCTCTGACTGGGGAAGGCTAGTAGAAATGGGATCCAAAAACACAGAAGAAAGCAGAGGAATACCAGGAAGCCAGCCCATGGTGATCATATCACTGCTTTTCTCATGTGGCAGTGCTGAAGGCAAGCATGTTCATATGGGATTTTCAAATATTGCACCTTTTACATCAAATATATTATTTAATTTTTGTAAAGAAAGAATTTTGCACAAAGTCTTTGTGATTAGACTACACATCCAGCATGAACTGGGAATACTAGAATTTGAGTTTCTGTGAATATTTCTGTGGCTTGTGGTATTAGGAAAAATTGTTTTGTTGTTTTTTGCTCTTACTTGTGCAAACTATTAAGGATACAGCTTCTATAATTCAAAATATTTATACATAATTGTTGGGGAAATTGAGATGAAGAAAGCTGAAGCATTTTGGTAAGATTATAAGGTGTTAATCGCAAGCATATCAAAGAGTAAAAGCCATGTCTCCTGACACCATCTCCTGCTTCATTAACTGGAGGCTGCTTTCTCAATTAGAGCAAAAAATCAGTGAAAACTTGGCATGTTGTTAAAATACTAAACTCCAAACAACAATAATGAAGGTTATAAAGGTGATATTTTCATATTTGTTCAATCATCTTTGACTTCTTTAAGTTTCCATTTTTGACCCCACATAAACTCAGTACCACATATAAAAACTTTACCCTACATTCACTGTTCAGTCTTTATTCTGGAATTTATCCTTAACAAATTTTGTAAAGCCTGATTCTCTCCTGATCTTCCTGACCACAGACTCTGCTGTGTTTTAACTTGCTTCCTGTTTCAGCTACTCTTTGGATTCAATTATCAATATTTTCTATTCTCTTTTGTTCTTTATCCCATTGTGTTGCTTCAGTCACCTCAGGTATTAAATTTTAGTTTTATTTGGCTCAGGAGATTCTTACTCTAGAAAGGCCATCAAGGGAGATGCTTTCATGGGTCCTGTCCCAGATATTCAGAAGGAATCTGATAATTTACAAATCTTAATTAAGGGTTTAAAAGATTGGCAAAGGATTTTAACAGACATTTCAATATTCATACATGAATGACCAATTAACACATGAAAAGATGCTAAAAAGTATTATTCAACAGTAAAATACAAAACTGAAACCATAATGAGATACCACTAATCTCCTATATGAACGGTTAAATAAAAAGACTGAAAATGCCATGTGTTGACATGGATTGGAGGCAAATGGAATTCTCATACATTGTTGGCAGAAAAATAACATAATAAAACCATTTGGAAAACCGTTGGACAGTTTCATATAAAGTTAAATATGTACTTACTATAGGACCCACAATTTCACTGCTAGTCATTTATCCAAGCAAGCGAGAAATACATGACCATAGAGATGTCTAGTCAAGATGGCAGAGGAGATAAATGCTGTGCTCACCCCTTTACATGACCACATCATAATTACAACTAAAGTATAGAACAACCATTTGAGAACCACCTGAAAGGTAGCTGAACAGAACACCTATAACTAAAGACATAAAGAAGGAGCCATATTGAGACTGGTGGGAGTGGCAGAGATGCAGAACGGGCAGGTCCTACAGCTACAGTGTGACCTTTAAGAATTGGAAGGGATATCTTGGATGTGGAGGTCCCCCTTCGGGAGCAAGCAGTCCTAGCCTCAGGCCAGGCTCCCTAGCCACCGCATCAGTACTGGGAAGAGGAATGCCCATAACATTTGGCTGTGAAAATGAGCAGGGATTGCATCTGAGAAAGACAAAAGTGCTGCGGGAGACCAAGGAACTCCTTGATGGGCTTGTCCGCAGACTCACTTGCTCACAAACTCAATTACTCTAAGCTCCAGAGCAGGAGCTGCAGCTCAAAATATGCCAGGGACATATGAGGAGCAACTAAATTGACTAACTTTAGGGCAAGGGCTGGAATAGCCAAGGTATGGAAACAATCTAAGTGTGTATTGAGAGACACATAGATAAAGAATATGTGGTACATATATATAATGGAATACACTCAGCCATAAAAAAGAATGAAATCTTTTTGTTATTGAAAAAGTAGATGAACCTAGAGGATATTATGCTAAGTGAAATAAGTCAGACAAAGAAATGCAAATGCCATCTGATTTCACTTACATGTGGACTCTAAAGAAATCAAATAAACAAACAAACAAAAAAAAGTAGAAATAAACTCATGGATATAGAGAACAACCCCATCAGTGGGAGGAGGGGTTGAAGGAACGGGGAAAAAAGGTGAAAGGGATCATGAAGTACAAATTGCTAGTTATAAAAATGGTGACGGGGATGTAAAGTACAGCACAGGGAACACAATCAATATATTAATAACCGTATATCAGCACATCCCGTGAGGGTATCACTTGGCAGTAAAAATGAACGGACGCACTAATGCGATAATATGGGTGCATCTGGAAGAAGATTATTATCCCTAGCAAAAGGAACCAGACACAAAATCGTACCTACTGTGTAATTCCATTTATATGAACTTTCAGAACAAGCTAATCTACAATGATAGAAAGTAGATCACTGGTTGCAGGGGCAGGGGTAGAGGAAGTGAGTACAAAGAGAACAAGCGACTTTTTTGAGGAAAATGGAAATGTTCCTATCTTGACTGTTGTGGTGGTTACATGCTGTACACATTCCTCAAAACTCATCAAAATGGACACTTAAATGAGCACGTTTTATTGCATGAGAATCATATCTTAACAATATTGATTAAAAATTAAATAAAACTCAATGGCAAAAGAGAATTCTCCTCCGCCACCTCCACTCCTCCCCTCCCCCCGTGGGCCGCTTACACACAACCCTTAATTAAAGAGTTCGAAGGGTTTGCAGCCGTTTTTTTTTTTTTAATTATATGAAAATGTATAGTAGATTCAGCTGAACTGTGACTAAAGCATATCGTCTATGAAAAGTGAAATTGATTTCTTATGTGCCTATTTTGTGTTAAGAATTACTCAAGGCATTGTGTGACCATTGTCTCATTTAGTGATCATAATATTCCTGCGAAGTGGATATTATTAGCCTTATTTTAAAGGTAGCACATTTCAGGAGGAACGTATTTTGAGAGAGTTTGTTTAGACATAGGATATAGTTAGAGCATAGAAAATCTGGTATTATATGTCCATGCAATAACCAGCATATTCTCCTGTTTTCCCCATAAATAGAAAAAAGATTGGTGCAGCAGGTTGAATAACCATTGATATTCTTCACTGATGACATTTGTATCTCATTATAAAAGTAATATTATTGCAAAATATTTAAAGTGTTTTTATTATAGTTTGATTAATTTTTTTACAGATAGGAATTTAGTACATTTATTATATTTATAATTTCTTTGTATCATTTAAAAATTTATTTTATTATATTAAGAACAAGTAACATGAGATTTACCCTTTCAACACATTTTTAAGTGTTCAATGCATTATTATTGACTAATGGTACAATGTTGTGTAGTAAATCTCTAGAGCTTATTCATTTTGCTTAACTGAAATTTTATACCCATTGATTAGTAACTTCCCATTTTCACCTCCCCTCAACCCCTGGCAAATACTATTTCACACTTTGATTATTTTAGATGCTTCACATCAGGGGAATCATGCAGTATTTGTCTTTCTGTAACTAATATTTCACTTAGCATAATGTCCTCAAGGTTCATCTATATTGTTGCATGTTACATAATTTCTTTTTTAAAAAACGTCAAGTAGTATTTCACTGCATGTATATACTATATTTTCTTTAGCTATATATCTGTCCATAGATATTTAGATTGTTTCCGCATCTTGAATAGTGTGAATAATGCTGCAATGAATGTGCAATTGTTAATCTCTCTTTTTTTATTAAATTTATTGGTGCAACATTGGTTAATAAAATTATATAGGTTTTAAGTGTACAAATCAATAATACGCCATATATATACTGCATTGTGTGTTCACCACCCAAAGTTAATTTCCTTCCATCTCCATATATTTGACACCTTTACTTATATCTAAGTTCCTCCTTCCCCCTTCCCTTTGGTAACTACTAAATTGTGGTCCATGTCCACGAGTCTCTGTTTGTCTTGTTCATTTATTGCTTTCAGTTTTATATCCCACATATGAGATGATATCTCTTTGAGATCCTGATTTTAATTCTTTTGGATAAATACCCAGAAGTAAGATTGCTGCTTCATATGGTAGTTTAAATTTTGGGAGGGAACGACTGGGGAGATGAGATATTCTTCTTAATTTTTAAAAAAATATACAGTGGACTATTACTCAGCCATAAGATGAAATACTGTCATTTGCGACGACATGAATGGATCTCAAGAATATCATGCTAAGCGAAATAAGGGAGACAGAAAAAATTGAGAACCATTCGATTTCATTCATATGTGGGATACAAAACTAAAAGCAACAAATGATCAAGACAAAGAAACAAACAATAACTCATAGACACAGAGAAGAGTTTAGTGGTTACCAGAGGGAAAGGGGGCCGGGAGGAGATAGAAAAGGGTAAAAGGGATTAAGTACATAGTACACCTATCGTTAATTTTTGAGGAAGCTCCATACTGTTTTCCACAGCAGTTGTACCATTTTGCATTCCACCAACAGTGTGCAAGTGTTCCAATTTCTCTAAATCCTTGCTTTCTTCATCTGTTTTGTTGACAATAGCCATTCTGACAATTGTGAGGTGATATCTCATTGTGGTTTTTATTTGCAGTTTTTGATGATTAGTGACTTTGAGCACTTTCATATCCCTATAAACTATCTGTATGTCTTTTTTTTTTTTTTGAAGAAATGTCTGTAAAAGTCCTTAGACCATTTAAAAAATTAGGTTATTAGGGTTTTTTTGCTATTGATTTGTAGAAGTTCCTTGTATACTTTGGATAATAATGTCATTATCTTATACATGGTTTGCAAATATTTATTGCATTGCATAGGTTGCCTTTTCACTTTGTTAAATATTTCCTTTGCTGTGCAGAGGAAAGTTTGATGTGTGGCAATCGTCTACTTTTATTTCTGTTGTCTGTGCTTTTGATGTATCTATAATATCATTGCCAAGACCAATGTCATAAAGTTTTTTTCTCCTATATTTTCTTCTGGGTTTTATAGTTTCAGGTTTTTCATTTAAATCTTTAATTCATTTTGAGGTTTTTTTGCGGGGGGTGGGGTATGGTATAAGGTGCAATGGCAATCTTTTGCATATGGATATCCAGTTTTCCCAACATGATTTGTTAAAGATACTATTTTTTCTTGCTGCATATTTTGACACCCTTGTTGAAGATCAGTTGACATACATTCATGGATTTATTTCTGGGCTCTTTACATTATTCATTGGTCTATCTGTTCATCTTTATGCCAGTTCCAAACCGTTTTGATCACAGTAGCTTTGTAATGTATTTTGAAATCAGGAAGTGTGATGCCTTCGGCTTTGTTCTTCTTGCTCAGAATTGAGTTAGCTGTTTGGGATCTTTTGTGGTTCCATATAATTGTAGAATTTTTTGTCTATTTCTGTAAAAAAATGCTGTTGGGAATTTGATGGGAACTGCATTGAATCTGTAGATTGCTTTAAGTAGTATGAACATTTTAACAATACCAAATCTTCCAATTCATGAACATAGGCTGTGTTTCCATTTGTGTCTTCTTTAATTTATTTCATCAATGTTTTGTAGTTTTCAGTATATATTTTATAATAGTAACTAAAATGGCTAAATATATGATAAATGGAAACTTAAGGTTACAGAAGTAATTTAAAAGTTAATTTAAAACAGTTTAAGGATTTCATATCCTTTAGAAAAAAGGTAAAATTGCATAAAATTTTTACTCTTTTATCAGATTCATGAAGACCTTAAGACCTCTTAGCTCAGAAATATCTTTTTGGCACAGATTTATCTGCATTCTTGAGCATAATTAAGTGGATTTTATTTGCCTTTCTATTTCTTGAATTCTTGTTACAAGTTTATTAAGAAAGAGATTTAATATAACAAGCAAAAGTTAATGCACAATATAGAAGCAGCGAATTCCTAAAGCCTCCGATATCACAATATTTTGAATTATCCTCCTTCCTCTCTGGTTCCTTTCCCACTGGGAACTTCTGGTCTTATCACGAGTTCAGTGTTTCTTTTCTGGGCTGTGTACATTATGGTCAGCCATTTGGGGAATCACTTGTAACTGTACTGTCCACATATAATCCTCATTTTTTTTCTTCCTTAGCTCTTGGATCATTTTGATATTTACTTGTCAACCTAAAAGAAAGAAAGAGGAAAATTAATCTTCCTCTAACTTTTGATTTATTTTCTTTGCAATTCAATATCTCAATTTCTACGTCCCTTTATTAGAGACTGTTGAATTCACCTTCAGTTTCTGTACTCCTTAAAGCTCTCCCCATCTACCTTCATACAAATTTCTTCCTTATTTTTTATTAAATCTCCATAAACCTAAATAATAAAAATAAAACTTGGTCCAGTGACTTGACTGTTAGATGAGAGACAGTTTAAAAAAAAAAAAATATATATATATATGAAAAGAAGTTCTAATTTTACTTTAATGTTAATTATTTCTATCTTTTTCTAATTGACCTACAGGTCTCCATTTATAACAGAAATGAAAAGAATAGGATGAAAATGCAATGTTTCATAAAATATAAGGCTCATGATTTGGGTGTCTTCTTCAAAAAGATGAGCTATGGCTTTTCTGTAGTTAGAGCCTAGCTCATAAATCATCATCACTTAACCATTTTATTTTGAGATCACTGTGACAGCTGCTTTACCGGATGGATGAAGATGAGAGGACTGACTTCTCATCAGAGGAAATGGAAGACCTAAATAAGAACATTCTAGAAATGTTTTCGTTCATTGTTTCTTTGTGGAGGATGCGATCCATTAAAAGAGATATGTAAACCCCTTATTTCCATAGTTGAAAACCCAGCTTACCAAGATGCAGCGCTTCAGTGAATAGGATTTATTTTTCTGAAGAAGCATGGATTATACCAGTTTTTACCAGATTTATCAGAGCTAAAATCATTATGATACGTCTTCCAGTTAAACAAGTCCTGTTTTCCAGACTGGGTTCAGCTTAGGGCAAAGTGCAGCAATTGCGTGGTGGGTCTGTCTTTCCTGCAGGAGAACTGAATCTGAACACGAGAATCCCAGGCTTTCAGTAGCACAAAAGTTTCCCATTAGATATTTGTTCTCTGTATTCTAATTAATTGATTTTGATGTTTAGTAATCTCCTTTGTAAAAGCATTTATGTATGACTTTAGCACATCACACTTTTCCAGTGATAAATCCTTTGATCTCTCTGTTTGTAACTTGTGATTTTCAAGTTGAAAGTCAAAAAATTTTTCTAAAATTACAAAACGATTGATGACCATACCATATAGACAAAATATATATTGATGACTATATTAATGTGTATTCATGTGAAAAATGACTGGAAAGTTAAAGACAAAAATGAAAAGAATGGTGACATATTAATGTTTAAAAATCCTTTAATTTTATTGTCATATCTTCTTTTCCTGGAGAAACCTGTAAAACCAGACTTGCTAGTGAGATCCCTTTTGTTTTCAGAAATTACAATTTGAATTGATATTTGTTAATCACAACAAATAAGGGCGATTTTATAATCGTTATTGTTTAGCCACAAGAACAACGGAGGTCATTGTAGCTAGTAATTATGTCGCTATTTCAATGATTTTGTTAAATTACTAGCTATTTTCTGTTTACTTCAACAGCTGCATCTTTTAAAGGACACCAATTTTCCTGATGTGATAGTTTATACATCTCTGCATCTTTATATGTTTTTAGATTGCTACATCTATTTTTCTATTTTAGAAAGCAAATAATTTTAAAAAGGTAAATATATAAGATAGGTAAGAAATACACATTTCTGGCCCAATTGGAAAGTATATGCAGTTTTTACATTGCTTTGGATGTTCCTTGTCCTACATTCAAGTTTCGACTTCAATTTCTCGAATTATTAGCCTGTAAAAAAAATAAACTTTAGGTGACAGATTTGCGTTACTTATGTGGGGAGTCACTTATGGACATGTGAAAACGTATAACAAGGAACAAGGATATTTGTGTACTTGGCAACAATGTAAGAAGTTGAGATTGTAAAGCGCTGGGAAAAACCGGGAGGTAACTGTTCACATAGCAATCACTGCACATTCCTTGCTACAGTTTAGCAGAGAGTTCTGAGTTGTGAGAATCTCATTGTTCTACTAGATAAGTAATCTGGCTAACCTTGGTTCTTGACTACTGTCTTTCTTATTGTAATGTTATAAATAGTGTGTTCTAAATAAACTCGGGGACACAGCTTGAATCTGTGCTCCCTCCTGCAATTCTGTCTGTCTTCTTTCTTTTCCTCAGTCCATGCTCCCCCTTTCAGGTACCCTGAATTACTTCATCGGCTGGCTCCAACACTAGCTGGTGCTGGAAGGTTGATGAGCAGAACTCCTAAAATATCTTTTTGTAACACCAGATCCAACCAATCAGAACATACTCACCACTGACCACGCATTGAAAACGCCTACCTGCAATTTCATCCTTTAAACTTCAACTGCCAATAAGTGGGGTGGGTGGTTTGGGCTTTTGAGGGTTAGCTTTCTGGTTCTCCTTGCGTAGCGCTGCCTGTGAGGCTATGTCTCCACTGCAATTCTCGTTGTTCAGTGTTTGACTCAGGTGGCACGGGTAGACACTCTTTTTTGGGGTACAGAAGTAAATGTGATTCTGGCTTGGAGGCCTTTGTGCTTTAAACTAAGAAAAGTAATTTATTACTAAAACTAAGGTAATTATTTTAAATCATTATGTCTAAATTTCAGTATTCTTTTAGATTCATGTGAATTTAACTGTCATTCTTTTCATTTCTTTTCTCTTCAAATTTCTTCCAAAGTTCTTTTCAACATTAAAGGTGAGATTATTAATGAGTCTGTATTGTACACATACATATAAGCATGTTTATTTGAAAGGAAATCATGTACAAATGCATATATATGTAAATATATATACTCCTTACCTGTAAAAGAGTTCTTAGACTCACCAAATATTTTCAGACATTTTACTTATTCCTAACAATATCCACCTGAATTAAGTTTATCATCCCACATCATTATCAGAAATAAGGAAACAGAGGATCAGGGTGATTACATTTTTTACGATTATATAACAAAGCACTGAAAACTTTTGAGCACATTCTTAAATTATATGTAAATAAACCATTGCAGTATATACTGCTAATTTTCGTTTGGCTCTTTTAATTTATCAAATTTTTCATTTTAAGTATACTCAGTTTATTTCATGTCATTATACACCAATGGAGTATTAAAAAGAAAAAATATGTTACAACTGAAAAACGAACTGAATAACTTTGTGGGATACAAAATCAATATACAGAAATATGCTGTCTATACGTTAATAATGAACTGTCAGAGAGAGAAATTAATAAAGCAATCCCATTTGCAAATACATCAAAAAAAAGTAAAATAGCTAGACAGAAAAAGTCACAAACCGTATGATTTCACTCATATGCGGAATATAAAACTGAAAGCAACAATGAACAAGACAAACAGTAACTCAGAGACACAGGCAACAATATAGTGATTTCCAGAGAGAAAGCGGGGAAGGGAGAGGTAGAAAGGGGTCAAGGGTATCAAATAATGGTGACAGAAAAAATGTGACTTTGAGTGGTGAACACACAATGCGATATACAGATGATGTATTATACAGTCGTACGTTTGGAACCTAGACAATTTTATTAACCAATGACATCATGATAAATTTAATAAAAATAAATTTTAGAAAAGAATAAAATACCTAGGAATAAATTTAACCTAGCAGCTGAAAGACTCCTACATTGAAAACTGTAACACATTGCTGAAAGATATTGATGAAGACATAAATAAATGAAAAAATATACTGTGTTTGCTGATTGGAAGAATTAATATTGTTAAAACATCCATACTACTGTTAAAGAGAAAATCAGCAGCACAT
>NW_006441953.1:8844195-8857528 GCF_000325575.1 Pteropus alecto | reverse complement strand
AGTCATGACTGGGATCGAGTAAAATATCATTTAAAAGGCATATGGCACAATGTTAATGTATCTTTAGATTTAATTAACCTGCATAAAGAAATACAAGGACTTAAAAATGCTAAACCTCTACAATTTGACGCTGATAAATTGGCCACTGAATTTTTGGATCACCTTAAGGGCCTTGTCCCCTCATGGTCTTCCTTCTATCAGCTAGCTGCTTCTGTTTTGACTATAGGAGCCTGTGTAATTGTTGTTTTGTGCCTGCTTCCTTCTCTACTGAAATACTTCATTAGTGCTATGTTAAAACTTCAGGCCAACCTACATCATGTAAGACTTCGAAATACGGCTTAAAAGATACACATCTCCCTCCTGCGGGGGCTGGTAGTCAAAGACGGGTAAGACTCCCTCAGAGACTGGACAACCTAAGACAGGGCGTGCATGATGGAATGCACGTACCGATGACGGGTAAGTTCCAGATCTGGTGAGGGGATCACCTAAGACAGGCACAGTCACCTTGCCCCAGAACCAGGAGGGTTCAGGCATTTAAACAATAAAAAAGAGGGAGATGTGGGGAGTCACTTATGGACATGTGAAAACCTATAACAAGGAACAAGGATATTTGTGTACTTGGCAACAATGTAAGAAGTTGAGATTGTAAAGCGCTGGGAAAAACCAGGAGGTAACTGTTCACATAGCAATCACTGCACATTCCTTGTTACAGTTTATCAGAGAGTTCTGAGTTGTGAGAATCTCATTGTTCTACTAGATAAGTAATTTGGCTAACCTTGGTTCTTGACTACTGTCTTTCTTATTGTAATGTTATAAATAGTGTGTTCTAAATAAACTCGGGGACACAGACACAGCTTGAATCTGTGCTCCCTCCTGCAATTCTGTCTGTCTTCTTTCTTTTCCTCAGTCCATGCTCCCCCTTTCAGGTACCCTCAATTACTTCGTCGGCTGGCTCCGACATACTTATACATTTATTTGGTTAATTAAGGCCTGATATAATTGCAAACTCTTAAGAGAAGCTGTTTCTAGAAGGTAGGGAGCAAGGATGCTGCTTACTAGCACCAACATGTTATCATCTCAATCAAGGGAGAAGAACCTGTGATCTAAAAGCCATTTTAGAAACAGGTTCCCTAAGTCGGCCTCCTCAGTGGCTTTAGGAGAGTCCAATCTCCTTGAAGTCAAGAGCCAGGTTTGCCACTTTAACCTGTGCAGGCAGTGGGAGCAGAAGGCCTGGGTCTAATTGGTATTTATTGCTGCCATTGTTTTGGATTCCAGACCTTTGATAAACCTTTCCCGGCGCAGAAAACCCATGGTTAACTCCACAGCGGTAAGGAAGCCGTGGAGGCAGGACTGCAATTAACCTTCATGGGCAAAACAAAACATAAAAAACTCCAAGGCAGGCTTGCTTTTACAGATGTAAATTTAATGAAAGCTAGCAGGTGAAAAGAATATACTGTAAAGTGAGAATATATTTTGTGTTCAAACACAATAACCAAGGAAGAGACATTTTTCAAAAAAGGACTAATTATTCATATTGGCAGTGAGGATAAGAAGAGGAAAGAATGTAAAAAACAAAATAGTTATAATTAAAAAGTAGATTGTTTCTAATACTGGGATTCAAGTATAAGTGTCATCAAGTGGCTTTGTATTTATGTGACAATGCTCAAAGAGTATGAAACACCTAACCGTTTCCTCAAAACTTTTTCTCTATTGCTATGTGTAAGGGGTGGTGTTTATAATGGGAAATATTCTGTCTTAAGAAGCTGCAAATTCCAGGTAATTGTCAGTGAGCAAGAAACTTACCTTCTCTAAGCCTCAATTTCAGTATCTGAGAAATTCAAAGAGGCACCTTAACAGCCTGTAAGCTGAAAGCTCTGTCACATTATATTTTGAGGCCCTTTGGGGCTCTAAGCTCTATGACTCCATAATGCTTTGTAGTAGAGCCTCTTCTGTAATTTATCTCTTAACAGTCGATTTCACATGTTGGTAATAATGGGAGGCTGAGGAAAGTTCATAAGAAGAAGATAAAGGGAAATAAAAGTCAAGAGAGAAGAAGTCAACCTCTGAACCTAGAAGAGAACAGTATTTTGGAGGTGGGGAAAAGTGACAGGTAGGGGTAAAGAGGCCGGCTGAAGGCAAAAAACAGAGGAGAAAGGAATATGAAAAGGAACAAAGGTAAGGAGGGGTTTTATGCGCGAATGAGTTAAGGAGACATATTTAAGAGGTGGGATGAGGTAGCAGAATCCAGTCACGCTTGCTGATTAGAGGGGGTTAGTCTAGCTCTCAGCCAGATCTTGCCTGAGCCATTACCCATGGTTGTGAATCGTCTGTGCATGGTGCTTGTGGGCTGACTGGCACTGTGAATACAGAGGTTTATAAATTTGAAAGGCAGATAGATATATATTTCCATCTTTGTTCCAAAGCATTTGCCTTCTCAAAAGTTATGCTTTGAATTTAGAGGCTGCTAGGAAGGTCAAACCCTCAAGAGAACAAAGGTAATATTGAATGTGGGACAGAGTTGAAATCTGGGCCAAGGCCCAGACATTCTGATGCTGTGAATCTGTGAGTGCCTGCCCAGAACCTCTGGGAGTTGCTGATATTGAAGACTCTCAGCTGAAATATATTCTGTACATTCATTTTTTTTTTATTGTGTCAATTTCCATTCTAAATTAGTTGTCAGCTTGGGAATTCTGTCTGGTATTAGCCTTTACTTTGGTATGACAGTTTTTCTTCTACTTTTCTAAATTTGAAACTTAATAAAATGCTATGTGGAGTGAAGCTTTGTTCCTATCTTCTCTCTTGCCATCTCTTTTCCCTAAAGGTTAGCTGTGTTTTTCAAGTTTCAGAAGTTCTTGGAAATTTTATCTTGGTACTTTTGTTACTTTAAATTGATTTTCTATACAAGAGAAGTCTTCCTGGATTTGACCTCTATTCGTTTTTCGTTTCATCTTTACATACACACACACCAGCTGTTACCAGGTGGTGAAGAAGATTGGACAATGGGCCTTTGCTGGCTGTGATTCAAAGTATCCATTTCCCGGGCTTTACCTCTGAACTGTGCTGACATTCTCAGTGGCCACTTGGGGGAGCCACATACCCGTTTTCCCTGTTTTAACAATCCTTTTTTAAGGATGCGGATTGTGTTTAGCTTGTGGCCAAGATGAAAAGTATATTGTTTTAAATGCCTTTGGAAAGAAAGCAGCAATTCAAATTGACAAATTTATGGGTTTAAATTTTATTTGACTTTCTCCACTTCTTTCTCCAGAGGATGTGGAAACTAATGAACAAAAGGGCTGCATCTTTAAGAAGAAATACGTACTTTTAAAGCACTGCTCTCTGGTCCTCCTTTTGAATGCACTTCTGAGGCTGGTAGCTGTGAGGCAGTTAAAACTCCGAATATATTTGCCTTGTTTAGTTCATCAGCACATGTCATAGATATTAGAGCTCCCATATTCTCCAAGAAGATTAGATAAACAGAGTTAAAGGGCATACTTTTAATTTCATTCTTTTTGTTTTTGCATCTCCCAGCTGTCTCCAAATTGAATTTATTTTTAACTCCACCATCTAAGAACAATCTTAAATCATAGAGTCAAGAGATTATCGATACTGTGGGAAGCAGAAAGATGAAGAAAGGAAAGATATCGGGGCCACTATTCCTACATTAGTTTATAACAGTTGTTGAACTGTTTTGTGTATAGTTTGAACACAGTGATTGAAAAAAAAAAATCGAAAAACGGTGATGAAATAAAAAATTGGCATAACACTTCAAGACCTGGGATTTACTTTAAGAGTCAGTCTCTCTCTCTCTCTCTCTCTCTCTCTCTCTCTCTCTCTCTCTCTCTATCTCTATCTCTCTTTGAGGAATGGGGTTTAATCTATAAGAAATACTGGATGTGGGATTTAAAAAGATTATAAACCTAGTGACTTGAGACCTTGAGTAACGCAATACAAACAGAAGGACCAGTGCCTCAGAGGCCCTTTTGCTTGGCTTATTTGTGAGGAGGAACGCTGGTTTGATTAGACTCTGGCGGTCTCTTCACTTTCCCACAATGCACTTCACCAAGTTTCATAATCTTTCCTTTTTCCATTTAATTGTGATATAAACAGTTATTTGAGGGATAGTAATTTTAAAATCCTAAAATTTCAATCAGATTAATGTTGTACCAGATGTATGTGAATTATATTAATGCTCATTATAGTTAAAAAGACATGATCTCCTTTAGAAAAAAATTAAACAGTGTTAGAATTCTATGAACTAAAAGCTCATCTTAATTAAGCTCTTTTGATTTTTCTTGGAAAAAACAAGTCACACCCATGTGAATGACTGTACTTAATTTTGAAAATCAAATTTAGTTATAGATATGATTAAAAAATTGATCGTTCACCACAATTATTAAGATACTGTTTTTATAAAAAGAGATACAGTATTGGTGAATCATTTTCAGGGAGTAGTTTGGTAGAAAACTAACATTTATTGACCATGTGCTTTGTACCAAGCATTTTATATACATTTGTTCATTTTCTCTTCCCAATAACACGATAAAATGCTATACATTTTACAGATTAAGAAACTCAAGTACACATGTTAAATAACATACTCAAGTTTGAACAGTTAGTGTCAAAAACAGGTCTCTGTAATATCAACATCTATTCTCTTAGTTTAAGAAAAACTTTTCTCCATTAAATTATGTAGCATTCAATTTAAACTATTATATGTGTTAATTTATATAAGTTATGTTTTCTTAATTTTAGAGTGCTATGTTAAAATAGTCTAAACAAATCCATATTGTCTACTTGGGTCAACTTACATAGAGAAGATCGTATTACTATTTTCTGAAAAGTAGGCTGATTAACTGTTTCACTATTTCCCTTTTTCCAGAACTCAGACTTTCAGATTTATTAAAATTTTCACAGTGAAGAAATAAATGTAGGTGTCTTGCTCTGGTACCTAATACCACCTTACTGAATTTCCCATGTATAATTAAATTTGTTCCTAATGAACTTCTTTTCCTGGTTTTTACAGTTTAGTTACATGAATATCAGAGAAAGAATGAGGGGGAACATGTGATTTTTATTTCTTCAGCAACTCAAATATTCAATTGAAGCAGGTATTTATTGAACAATAAGGAGAAAAAGATGATGATTGGAAGTTAGATAGCACAATAAAATCTGCTTTAACCACAATTACTAAAGAAATATTCGTAGAAAGCCAGAGAACAGTGATGAATGAAAAATTCTACTTTTTGTCCCTTAATTTGTTTCTTGGACCAATAGCTTAAGCTATTTAACAAAAAGGCTTAGTTTAACAAATGATGGCTTAGCAATAAGTAGAAAATAGGGGATAATTTATTAGAGGAATAAACATAATTACAGTTAGAAGAAATACTTTTAAATGACAGTGAATTTTGTCTCAAATTTTGCTGGATCAACATCACAGCCTAGGCAATCAGATGGCCAATATGCCAGCTATGTATAATAGATAAATTTTAAATTAGAAATAGCAAGAGATTCAAAATGACCTACATAAAATCTTCTCATGAGCATATTATTTGCCATGTCCTCATTTCAGTGTTTCAGGGGCGAATTTGTCTTGAATAATTTAATCTGGCTTCCAAAGGTCACTTATTTCCAGGCAGCAGTCTAGCCTATGAGTCCACATTATTGATTTTTTAAATTAGGAAAGAACTAGAAAGCTTGTGTTCATACTGTTTGTAAATTTATTTCTAATCTGCTACAGAGTTAAAAAAAGAAACCCTCATTCCCCCCAACTTTTTATTCCGAGAATTTTATAACTTCAGAGACGTTTAAACAATAGCACAGTGAACACTCACGTGCCCTTCAACTAGAATTTGCGACTGCTAACATTCTGTCACATTTTATTTCCCTGTCTCTCTTTCTTTCCACACATATACTTTTTTTTTTTTTTTTTTAAGCCTATTTGAAAATGAGTTGCAGATGTCATGCCATTTTACCTCTGGATATTTTGGCATTTACCTTCTCTGATGATAGGATTTTTCTCATACTTAAGCACAAAGCCATTATCACACTTAAGAAAATTTATAGTAATTCAACAATTTTATTTAATATCTAGTTCACTTTAAAATTTCTTGAATTGTCCTCCAATGGGATCCCCTGGTGCTCTTGGAGGTTCTTTTCAGTAGCTCAACTTCTCAGCAAATCTAAGTTCATTGAAAGAAGGGGCAGATGCCAGATGCTGGATTCTGGATGCTCCATATTTCTAACGAGACCATTTTCTTAACCTGGGAGCTTCCAGTGTTGTATAGTTGCATGGATGATTCCTGCCCAACCTACACCTATAAATATCAGTAGGAAGAATCTTTCTTTACTGGAACATTGGCCACGCACTTAGAGGTCATTTGTGTGCAACCTGAATTGTGAGATTATGAGAGTTATGGGGAATGCACTTACTTTGCTATTTTTATTCTTTAAACCTTTCACTTTGTAAACTTTATTTTCTCTCTGAGTACTATCTGTCTTTGAATTTTTTGGCTAGCATTCTCCAGAAACTTAAGCAATTTATTTTTTTCCTATGCACAATCTAATCGGGATTCACACATTGCATTTGGTTTTGATCTCTCTTTAGTCTTATCTAGAACATGGCTCCATTCTTTTATTTTTACCCTGTGACAGTGACTTTTGAAGAGTTCAGGGTAGTTTCCTCTTAGATGTCACACATTCTAGATTTCTCTAATTGGATTGCTTCCTTATGGTGTCATTTAATTTGTTCCTTCATGTCCTATATTTCCCATAATTTGGATGTTTGATCTAAAACTTGACTAGATTTTAAAAACATTTATGGCAAGAAGATTTTATAGGTGATGATTTGTACTTTGTATTACATTATATCAAAGGCATATAATATAAGGTTGTCTCATTATTAGTGATTAGTTAAGGTGCTGACCACCAGAATTGGTATTGAAAAAGGCATATGTTTTGCTCTATTTAATTAATATTTAATCTGTTAGATGATATTTTGGTACTTTTTGACTATTCCGTTATACAACTACTTTTCATCCAATGGTTTTAGCTCCTTTTAATAATCTTTTCCAAAATCATTTATTACATTGGGGGGTTACAAAATGGTGATTTTCCAATTCTATCATTTCTTCTATATTTATTAGCTGGCATTCTTTTATAAATAAGACTGTTCTTTTCCTCTAGTTCCCATTTTTCCTAATAGCTATAGACTAATGTTTTTTAAATTCAATGGACCATAATCAATTATCATAGTTATTTTTTATTGATGATTAAATTGACCTAAGTAGCCCATTCAATTGGAGCCCATTCAAACTTGTTCCTTTGACCTTTGACATTGTCCGTGGAATTGGCAGCCACTAGACTTGCTTCCAATGATCTCTGCTTCCTAATATTCATTCCCTTATATAATCCTTCCCTCAAGTATGGGCTGGATGTAGTGACTCGTGTCTAACAAAAAGGATAGGGCAAAAGTGATGGTATGCCATGTCTGAGATTGGGTTCTGAAAAGCCCGTTACTCTGTCCTTCTTATCCTTCCTTACTCTATTGCTAGCTAATGCTAATGGAAGCCAGACACAATGTTGTCAGCTTCCCTATAAGGAAGCCCACATGGCTAGAAATTGAGTGACCCCTTTGATCAACAGCCAGGAAGGAACTTAAGATTTCAGTATAACAGCCCATGAGGAAACAAATGTTGTCAACAGCCATATAAAGTAAGTTTAGAAATGGATCCTCTCCCAGCTGAGCCTGAGAGGACTGAAGCCAGGCTGACAACTTCATTGCAGCCTCGCGAGAGACCCTGAGCCAGAGGACTCGGCTAAGCCACCTTCGGATTTCTGACCCACAGAAGTATGATATAGTAAATGTTTATTGTTTTAAACCCCTAAATTTGGGAGTCATTTGTTTTTCCAGAAATAGATAACTAATACCACCCCACTGGTTGAACACTTTTATTTCTTTCTGGTGCAACAAAATTTTTCAGATTCACTTCGTATTTTCCCTAACTCATACCTCGAACAAGCGTTTCTCCAAATTTCTCTGGTTTCTTTTAGTGGAGAATGGTGTGTAGAATACAAGATCCGGGCACAAAATATGCTCATCGCTAAAAAGATGTCATCGTTTCTACCCTTCAGTGACTAGGGCTAGAAAACATGCACAAAAAATCTTGAGCTCATACCGCTGTTTCTAATTTAGTATTACGTGACTCTCCCTTCCCCCTTTTTCTCTTACAGTGAAAATCTTGATTCCTTATTTTAGCGGCAGAGAGTTAACATTACTAGGAAGTAGAGTAGCGGGTATCACAATTTTAGCGATGGCAGTAAATTCTTTGCCTTTCTGGAATATCTTTCTCTTATAATGCCTTTATTTCTACCACTCGAGGTTTATTCATTTGACTCAAGGGTATTTTGATAGCTAGCATTCATTTATTGAAATTTGTTTAGAATTAGAAAATAATTCTAACTTAGAAAAATGATCCAGAAGAAATAGAATATAAATTAGAAAGAAATATAGAAAAATATAAAAGTAATAACTCTATGTGGTGAACTTATGAGTTTTTTTTTTTTTTTTTGCTTATTTTAATAAGAAATATATGTTGAGCCTCAAATATATGCTGTTTACTGTTTAAGGCACTGGAGTCTCAAAGTTTCTGTTTTTCTGCTGGAAGAACTTATATTCAGGAAAGAGAGTCATAGAAGTCTGTCAATATAATTGGTAAGTGATAACATAAAGAGAGACAGCACTTTCTCATGTCAAATGTCGTCTAAAGGATAAGTACTATTTTATTAATAAAAAACATTTATTTTAAAAGGAGCAAAAGATCAAAGGCAGATACAAAGAAAAAGAGAAGATTTTTGAGTTGGGAGAAATGTCCCAGGCAAACTTGTTTATTTCATAATTTCCATTCAATTCTGATGAATTAAACCAGAGGATTTCTCAAATAAAGCTTTGCCCATTAAACTTTCTGATTCAAATTAAACTAGGTTTTCATTCTGGGTTTTGGTCAATTGTAGCATGCATATTCACAGTCAACTGTCATGTAGTTAGTTAAAGAATATGAAGGAAAATATTAAACAATCTACTAATTTTATGATTTCCTTAAATAGTTAAGCTCTTCTTTTGTTATCTTTCTAAAAATTATTATTTTTTTAGTTTGCAACTCTGCTTTAGCTATGCTCTCAGGTGAAGGCTTTTAAAAATATGCATGACTGTAATTTACGCTGAAACTCCTGAGTGCATTAGTCTGTTCAGTATAATTCATAGCAACACTTGGGAGAAATAGAAAAGGAAGGTAACTCAAATGGCATTTACATTTTTAACTTGTGTTATCTTCGGCAATTTTGTTTAAGCTAATCCATATCTCTTTTCTTTTATTACTTTTTGTCATTCATATCGATTGAAATGATAATCCTGATAGAGATAAAAAAAAAAACTTACTATAAAATGACTTTAGTAGAAAATAAATCAAGGCTGACATTTTAAATTGGTTTGGTAATAAACATACCCAACTGAAAACTTTCATTAGTATCAGAGGCATTAACTAATTCTGAGGAAGAGCAGTGTATTTACAGATAATAGTTATCACAGTTTCTGAAGTTCATGCTGGGCCAGTGGCACATCAGACATTGTAGAAGTCAACTATGTCTTTGACAGGGTGTGAGAAAGCCACTGAGGATACATTCTTTTGGGCCATTTACTTCATAAAGAACTTTACTAAAAATTATAACTTATTAAGCCTTTGGATTTTTTTCTTTTCAGTTCCATTTCTAGCTCATGAGGATAGTTATTGGAACAATGCATGTTATTCTACTTTCAGAGAAGATGTTTCTGATTTGTAAAGCTGAAACACAAATCAGAAATTGTTATCTACTGATTGTCCTGGGCACTACAAATACAATGATAAGACAAAACACTGCTTTTAAGCAATACTCAGCTTAAGCCCATCTGAGTCATGGCCATGGGCACAAGCATTTGTATTAGGAAGGCTTTATAGGGCAATATCAGCCAGTGAGGGCCATGGAAATCTATCACTGGAAAATACCCATTCAGGAGAATGCCTTATGGACTATTTGAGCTCTTCTGTCCTTTGTGGCACTTGAAACAAAATTCATTTATGTACTTACTATCTTAAAGCTATGAAAAGCTAGTCTTGTTCTGAGGCCTTTAAACAACAATCAATTTGAGGTAGGTGTCCATGCAAAGTGGTTGTGAGTCCTGAGTAAGTGATTGTGACATGTTTGAAAGGCAAACTTATATCACAGGGAAGAAGAGCTCTCTGGATAGATGGTTACATATAGTTTTGTAAAGACATCTAGAAACTTTGATCTGGGAGAAACCATATCACAGAGAAATTGTTATTGTCTGAGACCACACTGGGGATACAAACCTTTAAACACATACCTTAACTAAATCTTATATGTGCTCAAATTACCGTTTGTTTTGTGACCACTGGAGTCTAATGTGTGCCTATGAATTATTTTTTTTCAGACTTAATGGTAAGTGGATATTCTGGCAGTCCTTGGAATGTATCTACTTCCTGTCTGGTATTTGATTTAAGTTTATTTCTAACATTCACCGAAAGTATAATAATATCAAAAAGTTTTATTCAGGATTTTCATGTGTAATTCCATTACTCTCTCATGAGACTATGGAACTAATGGAAATAAAAAATTAGGTACTAAGAAAGTTGGAAAGAAAGTAAGTTATTTATTTGACATAGTATACTGCATTCTCTACAGTCTAGCTCCTACCTTTCCACTCTGGATTAATACCACATCCCAATATACATTTTTTCTTCTTTATTCATCCAGTTGATGGCAGTTTCCTGATTTTCTAATTCTTCCTGATTGCTGCATAGGTTGTCGTCTTACTGTGTCTCCTGTCCTTTTTATTAATGCCTTCTGCCTAGAGGACATTACCAGAAAGGAAATTATATTGCTATCAGCCAAGTTCATCTCATGAGAGTCCAAATTTCATTTTCCTTCTGGTTCTGTTCCTTTTGTTTACCCACACTTCTCCAGGCCTTTTTGACTCATTTGCCTAGTGATGGTTAGGTTGTCTGGGGAGCAGATACGGAGACCGAGTGAGAGTGCCAAAGGGGAAGGAAGAGGGAAAGGAGGCAGACACAGACAAGGAAAAGTCATGACTGTTATGCTGACCTGTCGAAGCCCCACAGAGTGGTTTGAAGCCATGTTTGCCACTTAGAGGGATGCCGCATTGGATGGAAATAACTAGCCCCTGTATCACTGTCTTGTTCAGTTATTGGTTAGTCCCCTCCACCCGCAGAAAAGAGTGACCTCAGCTGGACAACTGGAACACACTCTGCTATCATCAATGCCTGGAGGCTGTCAGTCTTTCATGCTACAACTTGAAGTTGGGCAGCCTCTCCTTTCTTGAAAAGGAATATAGCTTAGCTACATCTTGTTCCCCCAAGACTCCAGTTCCATGCCTGAGATGCAGCAAAGTAATCAATACCCCCAATTTCTGGTTCCATCAGGAAGGGGTATTTTCCTACTCTCTGTATCAGGAAGGTGCCTTAGATTTTCATATTTGAGACAGTAAAAATAAACAACCCTTTCTCCAGTTGATTTTAAGAACTGCTCATAACATGACTATGTTGCCAAAGTTAAAGGCTCTGTCTCTTCAGTGTTGTCTCCTTGGTCTCTAACACATGGGGAGAAAAAGAAAAGAGAGATGAGGGAGAAAAATGAGTCAGATCAAAAATCATCTACTTCATGGAAGTTTTTGCAACACCCTCCTCTAGGCTGAATTCACTGCTTCTTATCTGTACTTGAAATGCGTGTAGTGAGTTCCTCGGTTGAAGCTCTTAGCATGTCGTATCCTTGTAGCTGACTTTCTTGTCTGTCTCTTCATTAGACTGGACACTTTCCAAAGGCAAGAAAATTCCTTGTTTGTCTCTAAAATTTAGGCTTGTAATAGGTGCTTTGGATTTTAACTTTGTTTTGTGACAGCAATGCCAAACCTACTGTGATATAAAGCTATATTTTAAGTATTCATTAGAGATTTCCAAACCATTGAAAAAATATACTCAGTACTCAATCACTACTTTATAAAAATTTTTATAGTACACATGTATTACAAGGTTTGGAAAATACTGAAGTTCCTAGGAGAAAATAAAACTTTTATAATTGTGTCACCTAAATATAATCAATATTTTATTTCTTTGTGATTTTTAAATATAATTTAGAAAAGTTATGAGTTGACATGTATGAATGCCTATACATTTACATTTCATTTAATATCCTTCAAAAATTATTTGTTTAGTTATTATTCTATTTTGGGAAGTTAGGTTTTTATCCAATATTTGCTTTTATGTATATTCTGTAATTTGCTTCCTTCAATATAACCTTTTATTCCCAACTATATTTCTTTTAGGTTGAACAGCAATACATTTACTTATCTTTGTTCATGTTGTCTAATTATTTTTCAGAGAGTTTATATCAGTTTATCCTACCAGCTATGTGTGAGAAACCCTTCTCAGTACACTCTTGGCAGCACTATTATCTTAAAAAGAGGCAATTAGATAATGCACTGTTTTCTCTGTTTCACTAGATATCTCTATTTGTTAATATCTTGAATATTTTATTTAATATATTATGAATTATTTATTTGACACCTTCTGTGAATTACATGTTCATATTATTTCTCTATTTTCAGTAAAAGTTCTTTAAGAGTTTGTTTTTAAAATGGTATTATCAAACTTCTGTCATTATTCATATAAATAATTTTATCAGTTTGAATTGTCTTAAACTTTTATGAGCTTTTCTCTTCAGAGCGCTTCAAATTCTACATAGGTAAGTTTAACAACATTTTCTATGCATTCTATTTATTTCTATGTTTGGAAAGTGCTTATCCATTCTCTGAGATCAGTTAGTCGTATTTCCATGTGTTTTCTGCTATTATTTTTAAATAAAATTTATTTTAATGAATGATAGTTGGGATCCAACTTAATCTATTCTTCAAAAGTATAATTTCACCAAAACTTTTGGAGAGTTGATTCACATGCATTGGTTTGCAGTGCTTCTTTTTCATCCATTATGATTTTGTTTTATTGTTTTTAAGATAGTCTCTAATGTTCTATTGATTTGTTTGCCCACTCTGAAACAATATTTACCAATGTTTTATGGATGCCTGAATAGAAGGCATATTCTGCATTAGTGAAGAACATACAAATATGCATCCGTATATTCAACATTTGTTTCAAGTCAATCAAAACATCTTCAGAACTCAGGCAAGTGATATCAATGTGCTCAACAGCCAGAAGTAATTCATTAGGGAGTGGTGCTGATGAAGTGGCAGGGAGAGAACATACCTCGC
>NW_006441953.1:8793565-8844169 GCF_000325575.1 Pteropus alecto | reverse complement strand
AAAAAAAAAAAAAGTACTGATACAGTTTCTCAGCCTCAGCTATATTTATAGAGTGAATTTGGCCTATTGTCTCTTTATTTTCATATCCAGCATGCCTAATAATATTACGTGGGCAGGGTAATTTTTTAAAAAAATGAAACAAAGCAATTGTAACTGTTTTTGCTTTCCAAGGAGGCAAGAATGATGTGTACATTTTATTGGGAAAAGAGATTAGAGTGGTAAGAGAAAGGAAAGACTGAGCTTTCAAAGATTCTATTAGTTCATTCGTATTCAACTCAAACCATTGGGTCATTTGCTTATCAGAGCCTACAATCTAATCTTTGGACTTTCAGAAAGCTAAATTACTGTGCAAATAAATAGTGCTGAGGCTTTGGGGTGGCAATTTGATAGAAGAAGAGATTGGTGACCCTGTCTTTGTTGAGAAGTAAAATGATCAGAAGTAAAGTTTGCAACAACATGTATTTAAGTTTAAATAATATTTAAAAAATAAGTACGTTACAATCTGAAGGGAAAATTATTTAAGTTTAAATAATATTTAAAAAATAAGTACGTTACAATCTGAAGGGAAAAATCAGATGAACCAGCTAGCAACACTTGGATCTATCATAGAAAATGTATTCTGTTCTTTGCAGTGTTTCCTTCAGCATTATGCAATATCTTTTGCACAGACTTGGAAGCAAAATTAACTAATATTAAAGTTCTCCTCAAGGAATAATTACATAGGTGCCAGATGAAATAGCCTAGGACACAAACCTCTTACCTACATATAAAGATATGTCAAGAAATGGACATGGAAGTACAGGCTTGATCTTCCATACCAGAGAACAGCCATAGGATAAGGTGAAGAACTCACACATGCCACTCCATGAGAGACCAACTATTTCAATGTCTTTCACACTAAGAGGCCACTATCAGTGGCCTGCCAGGATGAGTAGTAGCAGAATGATCTCAAGATTAGCTCCTATTCTAGTGTTTCCTGGACCTATGAGAAATTCACACACCCTTAGCATAACCAATGATAAGAGTCTTGGTTGCACTATTGCCACCCTCTTTCTTAGCCTACCATTATTTCTCTTTAATTCGCAGGGACAGGTGATCAAGTCTTAGCATATAGACATTCCTCAAATACAAGGCCAGTTGCTCATCTTGGAGGATCTAAACAATTCTATTCAACAGTCTCTGAGAGAATTCCCTCTTGCACTCTTGGCTTGAAGTCAGGGGAAGTACCTTTTCCCATGTATATATAATATATTCTCCACAAGCCCAGTGACCTCCTCTTCTCTACCTCCAGCTATTCCTATATAGGTGGCTGGGGTGGGGTGAGTGGAGGTGGGGCCTGGCTTGGGGTTGTAAGCCTGATTTTTCTGCTTTTCTTTAAATCTCATGAGAGATACTGAGCCCCAGAACCTCTCTTTAGAATGTGGTATAATAGCATCTCCTTGTCTCAAGTTTGAAATCAAGTCAGGTCAGTATAACTAACAAATTTAATTAATAAATTATACATTTGCATATCTATGTTGCTTGAACTATATATTGTTGCATGGAAAAAATGATGGACTAGAATAAGGCAGAGAATATTGTGGTCCTGTGGTCTATGTGAAATCCAGAAAAATGGGTGAAATTCATGGTGGTGAACAGCCAAACACGAATGACTTTTAAGAATAGTCTGCCGAGTTTGTGTAAATAGTTTGCTTGTTGGAACCGTAATTCTACTCCACTGTCTCATACTTTCAGTTAAGTTGATTATAAACAAAAAATACCTATGTGAACTATTATATAAATGAAGAAAAGGGTCTATGTCCCAAGTCTGGACCTATGTGCACTGGATAAAAGAATATTAGACAGAAGGCAAGAATCTAACAAGGTTCAAAGGGCAGGAACAAGGCTCAAGAGAATCTTGAAAAGGAAAGACATGGGAATTCCCAGAAGTCTTAGGGAAGCCACTGAACTTTTGCCTGACATATAATGGGAACATTTACCAATTTAATTTTTGATAGAAATGTGACCTTAGCTGACTCTAGATGTTATTTATTCTATTGTTAAAAATAATTATAACATTATTTTTATTTATATGATCTTCCAAATGTTATTTGTTACTATAATTGTGTTGCTATTATTTATGCATATATTTAATAATCTTTTTTATACATTTTTCTTATACTTTTTCATGCATTAAAATTCATGGCTATTACAATTTGTTTATAGATTATGAAGGTAAAATTTCTCTTTTGTTCAGATCATTTTCATTTGTTCAGATCTTCTTTTGTATCTCTCAGGCAACTTAAAAGTATTTCTTAGTAGATCTTACTTATCTTCTTAAATATTCCCAGACATGACAGAGACTGCTAATTGTTCCTTAATATCATTTCTCCTTTTCTTTTTCTGGAGTGGAAGCCCTGAGTTTTGGCTGGCACATGGCCACTCAGAATAAAAATGTCATTTCACAGCTTCCCTTGCAGATAAGTCTGGTCATGTGACTAAGTTTTAGACAACAGAATATAGGTGGAAGTGGTATGTGCAGTTTTGAGAAGTATTCTTTAAGGAAGAGGAATGTTATTCTCTTTCCTCTTTCTTGTGGTGAGAATGGGACACTATGGCTGGAGCAGAAAGCTGGGACTGGCTCCGTGGATCTGTGGAACTGTTATTCTAGCCTTGGACTCCTGATCACTAGTCTTTTCACATGGAACAATAACCATTAGAGTGTCTAAGCCACTGTTTATTTGAGTTTTATGCTGCTTGTAGCTGGATCTAATGCTAATTTGTATACCAAGCATTTTAAATCTTTTTTATTGGTATTGTAAATGAAATATTTTCCCCATTATCTCTTCTAATTGGTTATTATTTCCATGTATATAATCTATTGATATATTCACTCTGTACCTTAAATAATGACTGAATTTTAGTATCATTTGTAGTAGTTAAGGATCAAGGATGGAACACAAAAGAAAGAGGAAGCACTGGTTTATGCTATATCTTTAGCACTTGAAAGATATGGGGGACAATGTTTATGTTAATAATGGTAAAGATGATTTGCATTTGTTAACTGCTACAGAAGTTTCACAGAAAAAGAATGACAAGTTCAGGGTAGCTAACTACCAATTTAGGGCACATTGTGTAAGCCATAAAACTTACAGAGCAGCATTTAAAGAGGGCCTCATCTCCTGCAACTAGAGAGCCACCTCTGCTAAAAATCAGGCCTGAAATTTTATTATAAGACTGGCAGAGTTCCAAGAAATTAAATTCATGGCTCTAGCTAGTCTCTTATGCTGCAGCCAAAGACCTGGAATGGGGATATTTGGGTAGAGGCTCTTGAGAACCACAAACCCTCAGATTCCTGTAAACTCTCAGGCTGGGTAACCCATCCCTCCCTTGCGAAAGGACAGCAGCCTCTCACTGCATGGAGGAAAAGGTCTTATATTAAGCAGTTTTCTTGAAAAGGTGTTTATTCTTCTAAGAATCTTTCACTACTTACCCTTGTTTTTTCTAAGCCAATAAATCCAGACCTCAGCATGCTATTTCCAGGGAGCTACTCCCTCTTGGCGAGGCATGTGCCACAGGATATGGCTTATATTTACCCCAGGAACCAGAAAAAACATGTATGTGAATAGATCTGACAGATGCTGAACTAGGATGGGCAGAATATAAAACTGAGTAGGAGAGAGATTAGCTTTTCATCTTTTTTGTCCTCTTTCCATCAAACTTTTTTGTAAGATAGGTTACTTAGTTTTACTTTTGGGAACTGGATTTTAGGTTTTGGAGTCAGGTGTTTATGGCGATTGGGATTTGGATAATAGGAAAGTGAAGAAAGGAGATTACTGATAGATTGGAGGAGCAGAGGCAGATATATCCACAGGCTAATGATCTGATGTCAAAGCACTGTTTGGGTGGAGAAGCTGAATAAGTAAGGTGGAAAGAGAAGCAGTTGTGGTGAGAAATCGGGATACTCGAACGACTGCTTTTTGGAGGTAGAACAATTGTGGATGGTGACAAAGATTGGGGAACAAATCTGGTTGTGTGTATCTGAGGTGGAAGTAGAAGAGAAGGTCACTTGGAACCAATAGGCCAGGGAACTGGGTTTTCATGGAACTTTGATGTCCTTTAGGCACATGGAGAGGAAGACTGAGCCAGATGACAAAGGCCTTCATTTCATTTGTTATAGTTACATAAAAGGGCAGAGAGCATAATAAAATTACGTGCCTGGAAGATCAGATTTTATAAGACAAGCATGGAAGTAAGAATGGTCTGGAAGCAAAGGTACAATCCTTAGAGTTCTTAATCCATAGGAAGACAATGGAAGAGAAATCATTTTCTTCCTGCCTTCTTTTGAGTAGGAAAATATTTTTCTCTATGTCTAGTTAGATCAATCTTATCGTTTATAGCAATTCCTCCAAAATTCCAGCAATATCATTTCTGTCAGGATGAATGTAGTTTAAATGGAAGGAATTGAGAGGTCAAATTCATGGGACTGCCAACCCACTGCCATTTTAAATGAAAGGTTAAATAAAGTCTTTATTATAATAAATGTCAGTGTATTCTATATATTTGTCAGTGGGAAGAAATATTCAGTTTACATAAATTTTAGGAATTTATGACATTTTTCTTCAGATATTACTGGCTTGAAACAAAGAGATGCCAATTCAACAAGATAACTTAATAAAGAAATGTATAACCAGTTTTTTAAACAAATCTAACTATTCAAAATTACTAATTTGTTAATTTCAGTACTAGCTTAAAGGTAAAATTTCCTGCCTTTCAAAGTTTTCCGTGACAGCTGTTTTCTTTTATTTGTTTCTATTTTTGCCTGTTACTCCACAGAAAACAATAGACAGAAAACTCTAAAACATATGGCTACTATCGTATTTTGTAGTTTATTTTAAAAATATGCAACCGAAAACATCTGCCATCATCTGGAGCTAGTTATCAGAAAATGATTTGAACTTGATGTTTAATGTGGACCTAACTGGAAATGAAAATGGTAGACGATGACTAAATATGCACTGCAGAGGAGACTGTGCTCCTGTGGAAGCATTTGAAGCAGTTCCCAAGGTTCTATATTTTAGTTAAATTCTGCCCTGTATCAATAGCCTATTAATTTCAATTGAGTCTTTATGCTGGCAGTTATTTTCTTTCCATCAAACCTCTACATCTGCCCCATTTTCTCATCAGATCATCCTTCATTTTATAGACTACAAGGCTAAAGTCACTGTTATTTCTAAATTAGCCCAAACATCTTAAAATTTGACATATGAACCTCATTAAGAGAATCAATATGTATCTAAATAAATACCTGCTTCAAAGTTTACTTATCAATAAAATGCACTTTTTTTTTCTTCTAGGATTATTATGGGAAATATTGATATATTTAGACATTTCATAGACCATCATTTTATTGCTTGAAGGTTTCAGATTCTCTAGTGGTATTCTAGAAAACATGAAGATCTTGGAAATCAAGAAAGTGTTTACTGGCTCATTCTTCTTAGAAAAATAGAAATGCTAAAAAGAATTTTAGCAAATATGCACATGGATAAGTTAATGCAGTTCATCTAGCAAATATATGTATCATACACTACATGTACATATTTTGCTATTTTAAATCAATTCTTTTAGCAAATAGTTTTTGAATTCTTACTATGTTTCAGATTATGTTTAGTTGTTAGATGTGAATGAACCAGTCATAATTGCATTCAAAGGGAAAACATTTAAACAAATAAATACATGTACAAATAGTATGATTTTAGTAAATCACAAATGCTGAGGAGAAACATTAGTGTAATGGAATAAGGAATGACTAATGATAGAGATAGGGGAATATTAGATATGTTATTTCCTCATTTCAAAGATGTAAAATCAAATCTGTGATATTTTTTGCATAAATATTTATATAGAGTTTAAAGAGTTTTTATTTCTGACTCTGTAATTGATATAAAAAAAGTAATATCTCTCCCTTCCCAATTATTATTATTATTATTTTACTTTTGATGTTATGCACTATATTTCCTGTATGTAACCATCTTAGGTGGCTGAATAAGGGGCAGAGAGATAACAGTTCCATTTAGTGCATGAGAGGGCATAAGAAAATAGAAACAAAGTTGAATGTTCAGATATTTAGTAAAGAGTGTGGCACAAAGATCTTTATGAGACCTGGATTTTAAATTCTGCCTTTTATTTATCAATTCCTATTTAACATACTTGGGTCTTATTTGCCTTATCTACAAATGAAGACATTTTCTAAATTTGAATACTGATGGTTACATAATAAAACCAACTCAGAAAATTTTCAGTTCTAATAATTTTGATTCTATAAAAATGTATAATTTATGATCTAGATAATAACAATGTTTTGAGACTTGTAAATTTCAAATTTGCAAATACCACTGTAGCAAATATTATCTCTAGTCAAATTCCACTCTTTTTGTTTGTTTGTTTTGCCTGGAACACTATTGATTACCTTAACTGTTTTTTTTTTTTCCTTGTTCCTTTTTAGAGCACACAGTGGATTTGTTTATGTTCTATAGTTGAACCACTGTCAAATTTATCTTTCAACTCTTGCTAATTCCAAACTTTCATTTTCTGGCAAAGAACCATCACCTTTAACTATCTTTACTTCTTTTTTTTAAAATTTTATTTTATTATTAATTTCAAGTATACAGTACATTGGTTAGACATTTATATAGATTATAAAACGATCCCCCTAATTACTCATTCTCTCCTCTGGCTCTCCACCTAACTCTTACATTAATGCTGACTGCATTTCCTATAGCCTTTGATTTTTGAGGGGACACTTTTCCCAAAGAAATAAACTGCCATTATAACCATAAAAACAAAAGAACAGGGAGAAAGACAACATGACTTCCTCTTACTGAACCCACTTGTTTCCTAGTGACCACGACCTCTACAATGCTTCCAAACTACCCACTGATGGCCTGTTTCAACACCAGCATTAATACAAAGTGTGCCAGTCTTCAATTCGTGTTTCCTATTTCCTTCTCTTTTTCTTTTTAAGTTGAGACAAGGCATTTCTCAATTTCTAGTGTTCAGCAGTAGACATATTACGATCTTATTTGCAAGTTATTTCAGTCTCCTGGGTGGTATTATACCGGAGTCAAAAGTCTAGAAAACAATTATGCCAGCCAAATATTGCATTGAACTATGCATTTTGTAAATTGATTTGTCTGGTCACCTGCATTGTTGAAAGTGGACATATTCCAGAGAAGAGGGATATGTTTATGCTCTGAGTATTGGAGTTTTTCTAAAAACTAAATAATCCATCACTCTCTTTGGCTTACATCCCTTACATGTATTCAGTATAACTTCAAATATATATCTAGCGAGGAGAGAGGGGGACGGGAGGGGAGATGTGGGCATGATAGTATTTTAGCCGTTACTGAGGTTGTGGTCTCTGCTAATGCCAGTCAGTGGGCCCCAAAGGCCAAGAAACCAGGTAATATAGAGATGGTATCTACTAATTCTATATTCATCAATTTTCTTTTGTTTATCTTCTAGTATATATCTAAGGAGTATAAATGAAAGACAGTTCTGAGATGAGGCAGTTCTGACTATAACTGTGGTCTCTTGAAGAGCCTCCCATAGCCTCACCTTACCTTAAATTCATGGTCTACTCGAGTTTCTGCATGTTCAGTACAATCCACAAAGGTATTAATCCCTTGCTTTGAAAGATACTATTGTGGAAAATTCAGTGGAAACTTCCCAATTCTTGATATCCTGTATCGTCGCATAAGGTGGAATACATTTGTTTATGTACTCCCTTTTTAAAGGGTTAAAATCCAATTTTCTTGTGAAGTTAATTGAGTCAGTGTTGCCACACTAATACAAACAGATCAATAATCTTCCTATCACCAATGAAATGTTTACAAATTATTTATGATTAGAATAAGCATCAGTAAAGTTGACATCTCTCATTTTACCAGAATGCCTTTGTTTCAGTCCTCTTTTTGAGGTAATGCAGTGGCTTTTTGCAATGATTGATTTAAGCCATTAATGACAAGTCCAAGTAGGTTTTAGTTCATCCATCTTCCCTTAGTCCAGGCAAAAAGGCTACTACAAATAAACATCATGTCTGAGTTATTTTTTGACAGAAAAAACTCCAAGAAGCCTCCTGGACTATTGTATACTTGTCCCTTCATCTACTTACCAGAATGACAAGCTCCAAGTGGGGCCTTGGAACCTTAAATTTATCATGCCCAAAAACCTAAATGTGAGATAACTCTTCTGGGGCACTAACTTAACACCTTGAAGTTTTGGTACAGTTTCAGGGGTCCCCAAGGCTATCTGGTGTTGGTGGAGAATGACATATAGAAACACAAACCCTTACTACAATACTACATGCAGATGATCATAAATGTGTGTTTCTGCATATCTCTGCATCCTGACTTGAAAAATGACAAAAGTGGTAGGAGAAATCATGCATGTGACACTACTTTAATTAATTAATTAATTATTATGACAGTATTGCTTTCCAGTCTTTCTTTTCCTGGCTGTGACAAAAAGTGCGTGTGTGTGTGTGTGTGTGTCTGTGTGTGTGTGTGTGTGTGTTAAATTTCTATTTTGAAGAAGATATGGATATAAATGGCAGCTGAGTTGGCATTATGTTGATAGGTAGTTTCTCCAGTGCACATTACATTGAATTCCAACTGTTCCTGCTTTTTGACTGATTCTCTTGAGTATTCTGTGCTCATTCTGCAGGAAGGTGTTAATTTTCCTACACTAGTACCTCCCAAGCTTTTAAAAGCAAAATACACAAAGCAAGATTTTGAATAATTTGAGAAACTTCCTCGTACAGGAGAAGTCCAATGACTTTATTAGCATGCTTAAAGTCATTAGAATAGTTCTGTGAATATCTGCTGTGCTTTTAAGAGATAAACTTTTTTCTCCTAAGCCTTCTGATAACTGTCATTATTGTATAAAGAAATAAATTTTTAGTTCAATCATTTTGTTCTTAGATATTCATATAAAGTTGGAACCAAACTTGAGATTTGGGCTAGAAGTCATGAGATGAATTTAACCTGAGAAAAGTTGTTTGACGGTGACATCCTTGCTCCATTTAAATGTGACAAAACTGCTACAAAGAAAGACAAATTTCTGGATTCATTAATTGCAACATTTCTGAACCTTTGTCTCTGTCTTCTCCATATTCTGGTGTCTCCAAAAAGATCACTCCCAAGCAGCATCTACATGGCTCACTACCTTAAATCCATACTTCATTACATATTGTCTATTCTGCCAAAGCATCTCCCTAAGGTATCAGATGACTCCACCGTTCAGTGCCCATTACCCAGAGAATCTAATGCAAACATCATAGCCTAGCTGTCAGAGGCCCCTATAATCTGGGCCCATCAAACTCTGATATCTAGTTAATTGCCTCTTCAAGTCTAGTGACATTTCTGCCTAAATATTTGGAACTGTTAAGCAACAATTATATCACTTGCTTCCATGGAATATGACTTTATTGGATCAGTTATACTCTCTGGGATATATACTTACAAATGTAAAAAAAAAAAAAGGTTATTATTTAACCTTTCAAAGTATACCAAAGTCTTATTCATGAAACTGCACCAACTAGATCCTGGCTCAGTGGATCCCTATGACCAGCAATTCCACTTTGTCAATATGTGTCCAGCAAAGTTGAATGCATATACCAACCAAATAAAAATATTTAAAAAAACATTATTTATTATACTCCAAAGGCAGCTATTGACAGAATTTATAGACTATAAGCAATTGTCATTCAGTTATAAATGTCCAAAAAGAAAAATTGGCATAAATATATCTTGGTATATTTATAAAACGAATTATTGTACTGCAATAAAAATGACTAAGTTACTGCTACATGCAACGACATGAATGCATCTTATAAAAATAAGCCAAAAATTTAAAAAATACCTACTGTATGATTTAATTTATGTAAAGTTAAAAAATAGGAAATGATGTTAAAAGCCAAAATAATGGGTACCTATTCAGTAAGTAGGGGGACTAACTGGTAGGTGGCAACATGCAGACTTCAGTTTTTGCCCTGGGTAATGGTGGCACAGTATGATCATTTCATAATGTCACTGAACTGTTTACTTATGTACATCTTTCTGAATCTATACTTTTTTAAAATCAAAGTTTAGTAATCAAACTATTAAAAAAACAGTTCTGATTTCTATTTTTAGGAATCAAGTTTTAGTCAGGACATAAATGATAAACTAGAGTGATTTGCAAAACATGTTCTAATCTTAGTCTTATAACAAGAGCAGAAGAAGAATATAAAAGAACAACATAAGGAAATAAGACTGACTAACTTAAAAGAACAAGCATTTTTATAAGAGAAAGTCGTGATACCCAAAGTCATAAGAGACAGAAAAGAAGGGAAAATTGAATATTAAAATCCAGTATGAAGTGAAAAAGAGAAAAAAAAACATATACACGAGATTAAGGTCTCTAAAAGAGGAGCCTAGAAAAGTCAGGAGATGTGTGGATTTTAGTCGTTACTAATCAGAAACTATAAATTTGTCTCAGAGGAAATTAACAGAATAGGATGAAGATCATGGAGAGCAGACTGGAATGACTTTCCAATAGAAAGATCAAGGAGATCAATATAAGGTGTTCTCTTAAATCTGCACATACCCTTCCTAGACTGTATTCCCCATAAAAGTAGTTATGATATGTTAAATGGAGACAGATTGCTATATTATATGGTTTCAGATTTGGGAGAAGGTAACTTAAAGGATTGTTGTAAAATTCTCAAAGACTATCTGAATGAATTTCAACATAATAGTTATGGCAGGTGACTGCAGGTATTGGCTGTGCCCTATGGGGACATGGCTGAAAATTGTGGACTCTAAGGGGAGATTTATCTGACAGGTAGGATAAGAATAGTTTGAGTTTAGTTAGACCTTACTTCAGTGGAAAAATAAGCTTGAGTGGAATTATCTGATTCTAAAGTGATGGTGAATAAAAATTATATGAATAGATGTAATGGGAAGTCAGAAAACTCATCGATTTTATAACTTTCAGAATATGAGTGTCCACAGAATGAAATCTAAAGTACTGTATGAGAAAAACACAGTGTATTCACTAGAATGCAAAAGGAGATAGACAGGAAAGAAAGCTCTCGAAGTCAACACACAGAATTGACCTCACTTGTGGAAGGGCAGGAAACTCCTAGTGAAGAAAATAGAACTGTTACTGTCTCAGCATAAAAGTACGATAGTGGTTTTCAGTGGTGGTTGCATATTAGAATCACTGGGGAATTAATAAATAATGAGGCCTTGGCCACACTACACACCAGTTTACCAGAGCATCTGCGGGTGGGGTCCTGGCAACCGTCCAATGTCAATGCTCATTTTAATGTGCACCAGGTGGAGAAATATTAGAACTGGAGATCAGGAGAGGATAATGCTTAATTGAGACTCTGTTTAAAGGCAAATGAGAAATATTTCACTCCTCACCAGGTACGAGGGGTCACGGACTTCGGAGGCATCAGTAGAAGCTTCGGATAAGCATTCTATTGAATGGTTATTTTCCAGCTGAAAAAAAACATAGATATGTGGGAGAAACTTTCCCCAGGAGATAGATCTCATAGGCATAAGCAATTGCATAGCAAGAGATAGTGACACAGCACACAGGAGCATATGAAAGCTTTGTCAGGACATAGGCCAGAAGCCACAGACAACTGCAATATTAGGAAGATGACAATGCAGGCTCAGAGGGAAATGAGAAAGTTTTAAATAAACCAGATGTCAGGGAAGGGTGGAAGCCTCTTCAAATAAGGCTGCTGCCTGGGTACATTGCCACTGCAAATTTCTATGTAGGAAGACAAGATTTTCTCAAACGCCACAACCTGTGAGAGGCAACAACATGCATGGGTGAATTTTCTCCTATAAATAAATATACTTAGCCTCTTAAAGGGAAATTTCTTTCAATTGAAGTTCACAGGTCATGGATTTTGATAATGGGCAATATAGACTGACTGACATTGGATGAGGCTGAGACTAAAGAGCTTGGAGTGTGGGAGCTTTGACAGCTTCCCCTTGAGAAGAGTCCCTTGGTGTGTCACCAGCCTAGTTTCTCTTAGAGCAAGAAGTTAAAATGAACAATCAGAGATAAGGTCAAGGAGAGAGAAGCTGTTGCTGATAAAAGACAGGAGTTTAGAGGATATTTATGAAAATATAGTGTTTCTCAACAATTAAACTATTGGCAATTTAAGTGAGATAATTCTTATGGTGCAGAAGCTGATTCCCTGAGACCCTTACCCTACTTGCCTGCCTGGCCTGAGCCTTTTCCAGCACCTCCTGCACGCAAGTGATCTGTCTTGGCTTGCTGTGTGAACTTTCTTAAAATGTCTCAAAGGTTCAAAAACCTAAAACAAGTGGCAGCTGGCCTTCATGTGCCTTGTACCTAATGCTAAGCAGACCCAAGCTTGGCACAAGTGGTAACTCGTCTAAACTTGCATTGCAACTCCCGTAAGGTGGCCCAAGCCTGGATAAACAGTGGTTAGTCTTGACTTAGAACATAGCTTCAACTAAGTGGCCACGAGACCTGCTCAGGTGACTGCTGGCCTCAGCTTGCATTGTGGTGCCCACCAGAGGATCCCAAGACTGGCACAAGTAGCAGCCAGCCTGGGTTTGCAACATAGCCCCTCTCAAGTGTCTCCAAGACCAGCATAAGTGGCAGCCAAATGCAGATCACTAGGTAGCTCCTACTAAGAACCCCAAACCAGGCAATATATACCAGAGCCCCTATACCAGAGCCCCTCCCAAGAGGTTTTAGAATCAACATACTTGGTGGCTTGCTTCAGAACACACCAAAACACCACCTAACCAGCTCCACAAATGACACCCTGAGGATGAATTTGGCTGATACCAGAGTCCTGCTAAAGTGACTCCCACTCTGTATTTAACAGCTCACCTGCTATAGTAATGGCCAGCCAGAGTCAGTCAGCCTGACGGTTAATCCCACCCACCAACATGACAAAAGCGATTGAGGCCCAACAACAGCAGGAGGGCACACAACACTCACACAAGGGACACCCCTAAAAGACCCAGCTTAGATGAGCAGGAGACTATACCACTAAGCCTCATAGGACACCTTCCATATAAGACCAATCTGCCATGACCAGGAGACGTAGCAGATCTACCTAACATGTAGAAACAAACGCAACGAGTAGGCCAAAATGAGGGGAGAAAAAGCAAGTCCCAAATGAAGGAACAGGACAAAACTCCAGAAAAAGAACTAAATGAAATCCTAACCCTTATCTTAACCATAACTTTATTTTATGAGATCAGCATCATCCAGATACTAAAACCAGACAAAGACACTACAAAAAAAGAAAATTATAGCTCAATATTGCTGACGAATGTAGATGCAAAAAAATCCTCAACAAAATATTAGCAAAACGAATTCAGTAATACATTAAAAAGATCATGCGCCATGATCAAGTGATATTTATTTTTGGGATGCAAGTTTGGTTCGACATCAGCAAATCAATTCACAAGATATACCACATTAACAAAGTCAAGAATAAAAGTCACATAACCATATGAATGGAATCAGAAAAAACATTTGACAAAATCCAACATCCATTTATGATAAAAACTCTCAGTAAAGTGTGGATAGTGGAAACACACCTCAAAATAATAGAGGCCATATATGACATACCCACAGCTAACACCTTACTCAATGGTGAAATGCAGAAAGCTTTTTCTTTAAGATCAGGTGCAAGACAGGGATGTCATACCCACAGCTAACACCTTACTCAATGGTGAAAAGCAGAAAGCTTTTTCTTTAAGATCAGGTGAAAGACAGGGATGTCCATTTTCACCACTTTCATTTAACATAGTATTGGAAGTCATAACCACAACAACCAAGAAAGGAAAAGAAATAAAGATCATCCAAATTGGGAAGAAAGAAGTTAGACTGTCTTTATTTGCAGATGACATGATACTATATAGAGAGAACCCTAAAACTATTATAACTAATAAAGGAATTTAGTAAAGCAGGGATCCAAAATTAACATTCAGAAATTGGTTGCCATTTCATACACTAATAAGAAACTAACAGAAAGAGAAATTAGGAAAATAATCACATTTACAATTGAATAAAAAAAAAAAAAGATAAGATACCTAGAAATCAATTTAACCAAGGAGGTAAAAATCTTGTACTTGGAAAACTATGACATTGAAGAACAAAACTGAAAAAGATAAAGATAAATTAAGGGCTATTCTGTGTCCAAGGATAGGAAGAATTAACATTGTTAAAATGCCAACATTACCCAGAGCAATCTACAGATCCAATGCTATGTTCATTGCAGTACTGTTTACAATAGCCAAGATATGGAAGCAACCTAAGCATCCATCAACGGACAAATAGATAAAGAAGAAGTGGTACATGTATACAATGGAATATTTCTTAACCATAAAAAAGAATGAAAGCTTACTATTTGTGTCAACATGGATAGACCTAGAATGCAGTATGCTAAGTGAAATAAGTCAGAGACAAATACCATATGATTTCACTTGTATGGAAATCTAAAGAAACAAAATAAATGAACAAAGAAAACAGAAAAAAAATCTCATAGATACAGAGAACAAATCGATGGTCGCTAGATGGGAGGAGGTTGGGCCAATGGGTAAAAATGGTGAAAGAGATTAAGGAGTTCAAATTGCCAATTATAAAAATAGTCATGGGGATGTAAAGTACAGCATAGGAAAAATAGACAATAATATAGTAATAACTATGTGTGATGTCAGATGGGTACTGGACTTATGGGAGTGATCACTTCGTAAATTACATAAATAGTGTAATCACTATGTTGTAAGCCTGAAACTAATATAATATTATATATCAACTGTAATTAAAAAATAAATTTAAAAAATAAAATAAATACATTTATTGGTTCTTTGAAAATCTAGTTTATAATAAGAAATAAAAATTCCATTATGAAAAGATATCTATAGAAGGATATTTATTGCAGATTTTTTTGTAGTGATTTACAAACACATATACAAGCAAAAACTCCATGAATGTCCAAGTTGATTCAATTATGGTATATCACATTAGGGAATATAATTCTATAATTTAAAACAAAATGTGTTCACATTTATTAACTGGAGGAATGTTTATAATATGTTAAGTGAGAAGTGCAATGTGTTTGGTAATATCCCACTTTTGTAAAAACAAACATCTAAGAATTCTGTGTACATGTATGCTTATATATGTTTTCATGATCAAGAAGAAAAATGTTACATTGGTTATTGAAGCGGGGCGGGTTGCAATGAGAAGGGAAATCATTAACTCCTTCTTTGTGCATCTTGGCTCGTTTCATTACATACCATTAGCATTAATTTCTTTTCTAAGATTAAATAATGTAATGCAAAGAGAAAGGGTCAACCTTTATCTGTGTTATAAATTCAAATAAACAAATGTCTTAGGTCTGGAAATCTAGTCAACAAGTCGCCTCTTATGAAACGTCGACAGACACGAATTTGAACTAGTTCCTTGGCTTGGATATACTTTGTCTTACAACACCTCTCCACCTGCCTATCTTCAAACACTTGCAAGAGAGAAATGCTCTTAACAGTTGGACGGCAATGCAGACATAGTACCATTCGGGTGATAACTGTTTTTAGCTGAAAGAATGTTGGTGTATTTATACTGAAGGTGTGAGAAAGCATTTTGAGTATAATGGAGTGTAAGTTTTTGTATATCTATTGTGCAATATTCACATTATGCTGATATTTAGTAATTATATACATATAAAATATTTGACACACAAAAAGAAGTAGAAAGATTCAGTTAAGTAATGAAAAACACAAAAGGTAATATGTTTTTCTGGTGCTTATGATACCTTTTCCTTGAAATAATCCTGAAGCAGAATGAGCACATACACATAGCAATGGGGAAACTCAGCATAAATTCACTCCCTTCTGGTATGAAATTTCATGTTTGCTCATTTAAAAATTCATGTGAAATTTTCATTCTACTCTATATTATATTCAAGTTTACTTCATAAATTTAAAGTTTTAAACGATGTGCGAGTTAAGTCACTTAACTAATTTCCACCCCTACCTCACTCCCCCACCAGTTAAGACATTGCAAGGAAGTGCACAGTGTTTATCTTATAGTTTTAAGCAGCCCAGAGAAACGATTACATGCCCCTGAGGGCAAATGAATCTCACCTGCAAAGAGAGAAATACCTGACACCAGGAGCCATCAAATGGTCGAAGAAGACATGAAATAGTTGGCTTCCTCACTCACACTATACTATTGGAGATATTTCTTAAGAGATGGATGGCAACTTTCCCCTATGCCAAAGTTGTGGCAAAGACAGACTAGATGCTTCCCTATCTCATTTCCTTTTGTGGGCAAACAAGACTATGTTTAGCAGCTTCCTTTGCAGGCAGATTGGAATCATGGGACCAGATTTTGGCCAATTAAATGTCCGTGAAAGTGTTGAATTCCATTTCCAGTCCTGGCCACAAAATCACTACAAGATTTTCCTCACTCTCAACATACTTTTGCTGGTTAAATGCAGAGTAGCAGGTGGATAGTGATCTATGAGATAAAAGGAACCAAGATTCTGAAGACCCATGTAAAAGGATGCCAAATGAACACATTGTCTTGTGTTAAGCCACTGAGATTACTCTGACACACACATATATTTTAAATTATAACAATCTTTATAGCAGTCCTAAAAGGATAAGTTTTGTTGATGAAGAAACTAAGAGTTAAGTACTTGTTCAATTTTCCATACCTAAGTGGTAGAATAAGAATTTGAACTTAGTTCTTTCTGAGTCTTAATTAACTGCCACATTAAAATAGTTAACTACAGCGTTTCGAGTGAGCGAGGACTCATTTTATTTTTAAATTTGCTATTAGTAACACTCTTTGGGAAACTTGGTTAGTGTACTGGAACCAGTTTTTCAAAGCGTGGTGTTAACCTATAGGTCTGAATGGATTTTCTTTATCACACTCCCATATGTTGATTAAAACTGTCTTCTGGGTAGAATAAGTAAGGGTTTTTTAAGTGATTTTTTTTTATCGTGATAAAATATACATAGCATAAAATTTGCCATTTTAACCATTTTTAAATGTACAGCTCAGTGGCCTTAAGTACATTCATATTGTGTTTGTAACCATCACCCTATCCATCTCTAGAAAATTTTCATCTTCCTACACTGAAACCCATTAAACAACAACTCTCTATCCTCCACCCCACCCAAACACACATGCCTGCTGGCAACCATCATTCTGCTTTCTGTCTCTATGAATTTGACTACTCTAGGAAATTCATCTGTGTAGTATTATAAAATATGTGTCCTTTGTGGCTGGGTTATTTCACTTAGCACAATGTCTTCAAGGTTTATCTATGTTATAGCATATGTGTCAGAATTTCCTTTCTTTATAAGTCTGAATAATATTCCGTTATATGTATATACCACATTTTGTTTATCTATTCATCCATCCATTGACGCTTGAGTTGTTTTTATCTTTTGGCTATTGTGAATAATGCTGCTATATACTTGGGTGTACAAATACCTATTTAAGTAGTTGCTTTTAATTTTGGGGGGTATGTACTCAGAAGTGGAATTGCTGGATCATATGGTAATCCTATTTTGAATTTTTTGATGAACCACTACTGTTTTTCATAGCAGCTGCACCATTTTATTTTTCCACTAGCTGTGCACAAGTGTTCAATTTCTCCACTTCTTTACCAACACACAACTTTACTTGGTTTTGGGATAATGATCATACTAATGAGCGAAGTGTTATCTCATTGTGGTTTAGATTTGCATTTTCCTAATGAGTAGTGGTGTTGAACATCTTTTCATATGCCTATTGGTCATTTGTATGTCTTCTTTGGAAAAATATCTGCGGAAGTCCTTTGCCCATGTTTTAATTGAGTTGTTTGTTTTTGTTGTTGAGGTTTAGAAATTCATTATAAATTCTGGATATTAACCCTTTGTCAGAAGTATGGTTTGCAAATATTTTCTTCCTTTTAGTGTATTGCTTTTTCACTCTATTAAAAGTATCCTTCGATGCACAAAGTTTTTAATTTTAATGAAGTTCAATTTATGTTATTTCTTTTGTTATCTGAGCTTGGTGTCATATCCAAGAAATTATTGTCAAATCTAATGCCATGAAGGTTTTCTCCTGTTTACTTCTAAGAGTTTTATGGTTTTAGGTTTACATTTAGATCTTCGTTCCACTTTGCGTTAATTTTTGTGTATGGTGTAAAGTAAGGATCCAACTTCATTCTTTTACATATGGATATCCTGTTTTCCCAGCACCAAATGTTGAAAAGACTGTCTTCTTCCCATTGAATGGTTTTGGCACCTTGATCAAAAATCATTTGACCATGTATACGCATGCTCTCTAGTCTATTTAATTGGTCTCTATGTCTGTCTATATGCCAGTATCACATTGTTTTGATTACTGTAGCTTTATAATAATTTTTGAAATCAGGAAGTGTGAAACTTTCAATTTTGTTTTTTTTTCAAGGATGTTTTTGACTATTTGGGGTCTCTTGAGATTCCATATGAATAAATTGGATTTTTAACAGCTATAAATTTAGATCTAATCTAGAAGTTCTAAATACTAGAACTCTTTTGAGAAAATAGTATTGAAAAACAAATCTTGATTTTTTTTTTTTGTTCAACTTTCAATTATATGCCATTGAAAAACATCTGGAAGGCAAATGACATCAAGTGCTTAGAACAGTTCTTGCAAACAAGACATAGCCAATAGATGTGTGTTGTCACTGTTATTCCTATGTATCATTTGTAGTATACCTATCTGCTTTTTTTTAAGTAGGCCTCTGTTTCACTGCCAACTGATATTGATTTCTGATAGATAGGGGTTGGCATGTCTCCCCTAACAGATTATGGTTTAAGGAGCTAATTACTCTTACTTTACTCTCTCCTTGAAGGAATGACTTTTACATGATTCACTTAATATGAAATGTTGATTTGCTTCTTGAATTGGTTTCCTATGCTGTGTAACAAATTATGGCCAATTCAGTACTTAAGCAACACATGTATGTTATCTCACACTTTCTGTGAGTTAGGAGCTTGAGTTCTCTGCTCCTGGTCTTACAAGGCTGAAACCAGGATTTTGGCTAATTGTATTCTCCTCAAGTTTGGGTGCTCTTTCAAGAGCATGTGGTTGCTGACAGAATTCGGTTCCTTATGGTTGTAGGCTGGTGTCTCCATTTTCTTGCTATCAGCATGAAGTTGGTCATAGCTCCTAAGAGCCTCTGCAGTGCCCTGCTATGAGGCCCTACTCCAACATTGAGACATATTTCTTCAAGGTTAAGAACAAATCTCTTTCTCTCTGGTCTGCTGAGACAGAGTCTTCTATAATATAACACATCAGAGAGTAACTATCCCATCACCTTGCTCATAAGACATATCCAAATATTGTGACTACATGAGAATTATACAGGGTATGCATACCAGGAAGCAGGAAACTTGGGGTCATCTTAAAATTTTCTTGATCACCATACTTGATTTAGGTTATAAAGTGAAATAAAGTCAGCCATTACTAAATCAATCAATCAAATCAAAAGAAACTACTAAAATAATAAAAAATCAAATAGTTACTAGAGAATTTAAAAACAATAAATATATATTGATCAGTAAAATATTTTTAAATTGTAATATTTTACATATGATGAGGTAGAAGTAAGAACTAATATACATTTTTTTTACTCACATGTCACATTCCAGATAGTTATATATACTGTCTTAGTTAATCCTCATAAACCTACGCATAAGTGACCAAGATAGAATTTGAATGCAGGTCTCACTCTAAAATCTTGTTCTAGCATGGGAATACATTTTTATATGTATATATATTGAGAAAACAAACCATTAAGCTCATTTTAAATATGAGCTGTATGTCTGAAATACTACAAATTAGTTCAGTTTGGGGAAAGTTATATCAGTTGAGAGGTTTGGGGATTTCTGTGTTAAAGTCATCTTTTCCACGTGGCTGCACTATTTAGAATGCAGTGTCTTGCTTCCACTCCACCCCATTCTCCCTCAGATTACTTTGTGACTCTATTTCAATATATCATTGATAATAGCACCAAACTGGAACTTGTGGGGGAAAGAGAAGCTGAAACTGCAGCATCCAAGTGGAAGGTGGATAAACACAGATCTCCCACTTGAAGTAGTTGACGGAGTCTTCAGTACAGTCTTCCAACCCGACTTGGAAGTGACCCCCTCTCAACATATCACTCGGCTTATCTTTAGCTCTTTAGGCATGAGGCAGTATTTATGGGCAAACCAAAACAAAATGAGTGTCCTTGATTTTTCAAGTATGGATACATTTAGATGATTCTTTGAAACGTATTCTTATCGGTTTGTATTGATAAAATTTTTAAAGAGAAGAAACAACTTGAGTCAAGATTTTGGTATCAGCCTTTTTCTGAGCATAGCAGTTATGTCAGTCTAAAGGGAAAAAAATTGTTCAGAGGCTTGTCTTAAAAGGCTAGATAGGAACCCTGTGCCATTTGGTACTTGGCCCCGCTGACAGATTTACTGCCTGCTTGGAGCTGCTGCCGCAGCATGATGGAACTGGCAGATGAGGGCTCCAGAGCAGAGAATTCCCATGCTCCGTGCACGTGTGTAACTGGCAGCATCCAGGGTCATGGAGGGGCAGGCCTGTGTTTACAGTCAGGATTTGTGGAGGAAAAAAAAAAACTGTTATTTTTCTCTTATCCATCCTGGCAAAGAACTCTTCTTATTCCTTGGTTAGGAGACATTCCCAAATGACCAAACCAGAGACAAGCATTAGAGCTTTAGAAATAGTTCATTGATTATGTTTTAGAAAAGTTCTGTAGCATGAAAAAAAATCACAAACGCCAAAAGATTAAACTAATCTGCTTGCCTACTATGTTGAATAAAAAGCACTGAATGTGAACTCATGACAATTGGGACATGGACATGATGAAAATTTGTGAGTACTTTTTGTCTCCATTCTATGAGTAGTACTGATAATAACATACAATATGCAGAATTTCAAACTAAGTTCATAATGAATTAAACTTTAAAAACTGACTGGGTAATCATTAAGACGCCTACTGCTGAAATGCAATAATGCCACCTAAATTTATTAGAAATTGTAAATACACCCAGTCTAGAGGAAAAGGGGACTATTTTGGGAAGTAGAACTATAGATTCAGGGATCAGTTTGACAGAGGGATTGTGTGTTAAAATATACCAAAAACGAGAGTACGTGTCTTGCTGGAAAGCACTTTCTTCAGTAAGAGTAGATGTTCTATGATGCTGCACACACTACTTTCCTTAAGAAAATTTCAACCCAATTAATTAGGAAGCATTTCCGCCCCCACCCACTGTTAAAGCATGTCTTCAATATTTAGAATTGGTAATTAAAAGTGTTAATTAATTAAAATGGTAGTTAAATTTTGGAAGTTAAAAATATCTTCAATATTTTAAATTGGTAGCTAATGAGGCAGCAAATTTTTATAGAAATATATTATGTAGTCAAATTTTCTGATAACTATTAAGTTACAAATACAAGATGTCTTAATCGATTTTTTTAAATTGTAATATCAATTATCAGATTATGTGGTCCTTACAGTAGATCTCCTTCTTTCCTTTCTGAATCCACAGTACCCAGCAGAGCCTGGAGCCCATCCCTTAAGAGCTTAGTGTGTGTGTGTGTGTGTGTGTGTGTGTGTGTGTGTGAAATCAGTGTTTAAAAGGAAATTCCTCAGGCATTTGTGTCAATACTTTTGTTCTTTTGCATCCTGGACTCCTAATGCTATTCTCACTCTGTGACCCACTTCAAATGTTTCTGTTTGCTTTCATGTGCCGAAGAGGAGGGGAGGCCAGACTTTGCTCAGGTGGGTGTGTTTGTGGTGGGGACACTTTGGAAATCACCTGATAATGACAATGAGCTGCTGCCAGGGATCGGAGTTTGCAGATCAGCTGTGTTAAGCACCAAGTAGTTTTCATATTTAACACTTGGCATGTGTAGGTTGCTGTGGTGGAGAGGACGGTTGGGTTACAAGGAACTCCAAGACACAGAGGGAAAAGACCTAGACACAGAACTTTTAGGGAAACTCAGTTGATCTACATCTTGTTTACTGTCTATAGTAAAATGCAAAAAAACACTAATATAGCACTTATCACACTATATTATAATTATCTGTTTATGAGTCTGCCTCTTTTTTGAAAACAAAATTTAAAGTTTACTTTCTATATACATTTTTGTGTCTGTCTCTGTTAGTGATATGTGAGGTTCACAAAGTCCGGTAACATTTTCTAATTTATTTTTATCCAATTTTTAATGCATAACTTTATCAAATTCTTGATAATTACCAATTAAACCAAATAAGACAAATGAGAACAAACAGAACTTTCTCTTATTGTGTATTGGAAAACTATTGTGTATTTATGTGGCTTTATTTATATATTATATACATACTTATATAATTATATATTTTTTCATATAATATACATATATATTTTGGCTTTAATGAATAATAGAATAACATTCAGTGTGATGGGTTTCTTGAAAAGTTAAATGCAGATAGATTCAAGATTAACTGTCCAAGAACATTGCGAGTTTGTAAGGCTGATGCATGGTAATGTGCTGTAAGGGTTTATAGCCTACTGTTTTTAATGGTTCTTGAAATGTTTATTCTCTATGGACTTATAGTTGCTCCCATATTTTTTTTCCAAAGAATGGGAAAAAATCCAAACATTTTTCATTGAGAACGACTTCACTATTAATCAAGGGAGGATGGGATTTAAAACCATTTATATGCCATATTGTGAAAAGAAAGCTCGAATCATCTTACATTTTGTTTTTTTCATAGAAACTAACAATACATGGCATTGCTCTGTCATCCCCCAGCCCCAACCCTCAAAATTTAGGGCACAATAATAGAGTGTAGAGGAAGAGTAGGATACACCTGCTCCTTAATAGGCTGCCTATTCCTAAGTAAAGAGTTAAACTTGTTTGAGCGTCTTTTTTTCAGAACCTGAGAAAACGAGATGGAAGAAGTCCAGTGAACTTGCTTTTACTCATCTGTGAAAGGTCTAGGGGACATAGAGCCCCCTATTCTTTATTGTATCGAGTTTATTATTTAGTAGACTTGACGCTTTATCACTTGTCATAAACAAATGTTTTATATATTTTCTAAGATGTGTTTTTCTTATATCATATTAGGACATTTTAAATTATCAAATAGTTTGTTTGAGCCTTCATCAGAGTTACAAGTTGCATATTTTACTCATATAAAGGATAAGTTGAATGGAATACTTGTAATGTATACAGCTGGAATAACAACATATACTTTTTGCTGGAACTATTGCTGTATTTGAGCAATACAATTTTTTATTTTATTTTTATAAAAAATGTAACTATTTTATAATGAGCATGGATGCATGTTAAGTTTTAGAATCCAATATGATAGCTGTCAGTAATTTAGGCTTCACTGTTATTAAGCACTACATATAGCACAAACTATAATCATACTGCATAGAAGTGAGTACTGTGTGGATTTTGGAAATGAGAATTAAAATACTCTCCGTAGGTCACAGCTAGTCACAGCTTCCCCATCCCCCTCCCACATGGAAGAACTAGTTCTCAATTCTATTTATTGTCCTTAATTATGTCAATGGTCAATATCAATTTTCCAGTAAGATATCAAAGTAAATGAGAATTCATCTCTATGTCTGTTTATTAGAAAGCTTATGAGAGAGCTCTTGAAGAATTTGTTGGGAAAGGCTTTAATTAATCTAGCCTTAATGAATTTAACCTTAAGACATTTATTTCAGCAAGCTCAAATGCATCTCTATTGTCAGCATGGTGACATATAGTGTCACTTTCATTTTCCAGCATGCTAACTGGTGATGTCAGAAAGAGTGCTGTCTAGTTTTCAGTGCTATCTGATTTTTAGTTTATTATGCACAAATTTCCGATAGGATTTCTCTATTAAGCCAGAAGATTAATCAAAAAGCCAACTCAGAGCTGAGACGAGGTTCTGGGCTGGAGCCTGTCCTGACCACTTGGTTTTCACAAGCAGATCTGTGTTAGACATGTTTATACAGTAGAGTCTTAATATAGAAAAGAATGAAATCTGTTAATAAAATGCCTTATAATTTTTACTTTGCAGGATAATAATTTGAGAGTAAACTGAACAAAGTAGAACAATTCTTCTCGAATCCTTAGGCTTTTTTTTTAAGGAGACATGGGACAATGTTATTAGTGGATCACTGTCACAGGACTTCTTTGTCCAGGATTCATTTTGTGGGGCAAAATGTGTTATTTTGATGAGAAGAAAATAGTAACTTCGACACAACTGTGAAAGACGCTGTGTGTAAATACTGTAAATAATACTGTTTTAAAAAACACTTTAGTTTCTGGCTTTTTCTAAATAAGTTTGTTTCACGGAGAGATACATTTCCAAAGAGTTCTTGAGAGTTTTATTAAATTTTTTTTATTCACTAGATTTATTACCAATTTATTACAAAGGCTATATAAGGATACAAATTAACATCTGGGTGAAGAGATATATCGGGCAAGGGTCTGAACAAAGCAGCTTCTGTCCTCATGGAGCTAGGACTTGCTACTGTGGCACAAGGAAGAGTTCTGTTTCCATAATACGGAAGCTCTGTGAAAAGGCTTAAATTAAATTTTTGAATTTTGTCAAAAGAGCAGCTTCAGCACTATTTGTATTTAATAGTAATGAGCTAGATGAGAGGAAATGGAATTACAGTTTGCCAAGACTACCAAAGCTTGATGTCCCTCAATTTGTTTTGTGTAAAGTGATACCACCCCTTACCAAATATTTCTGTTAAATACTGAGTCCAGATTGTTATTGATCAAAACTTCATTGAGGTTTGAACGAGTCGATTGGTAGGATTTTAAAAGCAAAAACAAGAATATACTCAAATTTCCAAACAGGAAGTGATCTCTACTAGCAAAGCAGACTTCTGGGATTTTAAAAAAGAATTGGGTGGCCGAGTCACTCCTCTCTTCCAGTTTGTTGAGCACAGCAGTGTCCGTTTGGAAAATTCTCACCACAACGTGTACACGCCTGGTGCGGTAATCCCTGAAGTGATCTGAGAAGCTCGTGCTTACTGTGGTGCCTGCTGTGTTCACCCCTGCTGCAGCTTAATGCAATGGGGCTGTATTTTATTTCAGAAGACTTGTTTTTCCAATGAACTATTTAATAGCTACGTTACTCACTTATATTTGTTATTCACTTATATTTGTATAGTATTTTAGAGCAATCACCCCTTTAGTATCACCTTGAGGGCTTGTTAAAACACAGATGGCTGAGCCACACTCCCAGAATTTCCGATTCAGCAGATCTTGGGGGAGGCCTGGGAAACTGTATTTCTAACAAGTGTCCAGGTGATGCCACTGTTGCCAGGGGCCACACTTTGCTGACGACTGCTCTAAAAAAATACTAAGGAGAAAGATCATCAAGTTCCTTACCTTGTAAAACATCAGTTAGTATAAAATATTTTTCAAAATCTACTTTCTGTTCACTCACTGTTACCTCACTATTTTGCCTCTATGAGATATACATATATATGTATGTATATATATATATATATATAGGGTCCATTTTTTTCTGCGCGTACCTTATTTCTATTCCCCTTTGCGAATTTGGATCTTTGAATCCTCCCCTTTTCAGTCATTGTTGTCTCAAATTGTCCCTATGTATGCTAAACGTTCATTACTATTTAACTATAGCAATTAATTCTCTTCTTATTGTTTAAGCTTATAATGCACTGTTCTTAGCAAGGGTTGCACTCCTCTGACATACATACATATATATGTATACATTGAAATATGAAATACCTGAGTTTCAGAAAAAAACGTTATTTTGGAATGGAAGCAGAAGACTACTAAATTTTAAGGATAAGTCAAAAATTCTTCAAAATTCAGTTATGGTTAGCATTTTAATAAGGAGTTTTCTCTCATGTCCTGTTCTATAACTTTAAACCTAATTTCAGAAAAAAAATTTAATAAATCTGGGGAAAAGAGAACGATCTCTTATTCATTCATTTTTTTTGCAATGTGCTATTCAAAATGATAAAAATGATTATGACATACTTTAGTATAGTACTTTTTAAATATTTGTTAAATAAATCCATCTACATATGTTTCATTTTCAAAATAAAAGCGTGATTGATTTTTATTATGTTTTACTTTATAAGTGAAGATACTGTGGTTTGGGGGCATGACATAAATTTTCAAAATTAAGTAGCAAGGCGGGCCCTCTGACTTGAAATTCCATTCATTTTCTACAATACTGAACCTAACACAAAGGACATGATAAGCTATGCTTATAGGCTCTAAATAATGGGAATATTTTACTGGAAAATGTTAAGGAATTTCTTTATATCTATGAGAAACATTTTATTTTTTAAAAAATTATGAAATAATCTCAGTTTAAAAAATGCTATAGTACTTTTTGCCTTTTTATCCTTTGAAGTACAGAAACTATTTTGTGGATAATCTTGCTAACATTCCAAGTCCTTGCAGTCTGAAGATTCTGATCATTTACTCAAAGTAAATTCCTTCTAATGCAAGTTCATATTTAAAAAACATTGCAGTGGAGTAAGTTATCCTCAAAAATTATTTCTTCCCTAATACGTTTCCTTCTATCTTCTTTCCTTCCTTTCACATTCCGTAATTTAGCATCCTGAATTGCAAGGACAATTATGAAAAGTTGGAAATTCTAAGATCTGTTTCATTGTTAATATTTTTTGACATTCTGGTTTGTGTTTTTCATATAATTGGTAAAGGAAAAGAAAAGCCACTGCTTGACCAGAGAGATTTACTGGTCCAAGTCTGCAAGCCTCACTTTATATTGGTAGAATCTTTGATTATTGAGTTTTAATAAAACTCATAAAAGTCTAAAAATTAATCAAAGGGATGTCTGGTCTTTGGAGAAAAATTTGGAAAACCTTATGAGATGATTGAAGAAATTATCTGCAGGTAAAAAATATGTGTTATCAGTTGAATAAGCTACGATTTAGGCAGACTGTGGCTCTAGAAGCTGCTTGTCCTGGCATAGTCAACTAAAGAAAAAGTTAGAGCTGGTGAGTCAGATATTGCTAGAGATCCATTTACTCTGATATCTTGTGTCTATCAGAAATCTCTTTTGAGTATTGCTAAAGGACCTCTTCCCGTAATCCAAAAAAAGAACCATTTTTGGCAATATATCACATAGGATAGTTCATTTTTTTTCTTAAGGTATTAATAATTATTAATTATTACATTAATATTTTACAAAGTGTTATTTCATAAAATATTAGCATGCATAGACTAGGAGGGAGCCATTCCTTGTTTATTGGCCTGATCCTTTGAGACTAAAACTTGTATTAGTGTTTTGTTCTTATTCAGACTCTGAGTTTGACTACCAACTGGACAGTAGGAGAACAGAGAGAAGTATGACATTTTAGGTATCAAGAATAGAAAAGCTTGGCAACTTTAATTTGAGGTTCTTAACGTGTGTGTATGCCACATTATCTGTAAAAGAGAATGAAAGTATGACGTTAGTGTTTCTTTTCTCTTTATAGAAAAATAAAAACAGGTCATTAGTTTTCCTTCCTCCTAGGGAGTTGCTATGGTAAATGATATTGTCTAAAAATGGCACAAGCATTATATTATTGGTCCCATATGCTATTCCACCACCTCACCACCCTCATTAAGAAATGAAGTTATTTTTCCTTCTCTTGAAACCAGGCAGCCTTTGGTGAGACCTGCCACAAACCAAGCATCTGCATGGAAAAAGCCATATCTAGGTGTTCACCCTCCAGCTCCAGCTGAGCTCCAAGGCGACAGCCAACATCAACCACCACATATGTGAATGAATGAGTCTTCAGATGATTTCTAACCCCCAGCCTTCAAGCCACTCCATTTGATGCTAAGTAGATTAAAGATGAACTGTCCTCACTGAGCCTTACCTACACTGCAGATTCATGAGAAGATTAGTATTTGGGGTGGTTTGTTATGTAGCAATAGCTAACTGGAAGAGTGTATGCTGTAGAAAAAAATTACAACAGCATTTCATATAATTATAATAAAAGAAAAAAATCTGTTGCACATATACAAAATACTTCCAAAAGCTAGACCTCATAACTATCTAAAATTCATCGGAAAATTATGTAGTAGACATGAAAAGGAAAAAGAGCCATCTCTGAATATCCTTTCTTTTTTTACTTTACACAACAATGCCCAGTGGCATCTTAAAAATCTTTGCCGTTTCCACTTCCTAAGGTTCCAATTATACCAAGCTTTTTCAGGTTTCCTGTAGGTCTTTGTAGCCAGGGAAAGAAATAATATTTCCAAGAAGACAACTGATCCATGATGCTCTTTTTGGAAGATCAACACTAAAAATCCTATATGTAGATGGGCTAAAACGGGCTGAGAAGATAACCTAACTGAAACAAAGTGGCCTTTTCAAATGCCGCAGAATTATTTAAGCCAATCAACTAAAAGTTTTAGTTTATTGGATGGCCTTAATTCTTCTTTTTAAATGGAAAATGTTTATTAATGGATGACTATCAGTCACAATAGGGGCTAATGATTGTGAGGATTGAGAATGAATTTATTTAAAGCACTGAGAATAGTTCCTGAACCAGTAAACACTATTCCAGTAAGTATTATAATTATAGTTGTCAAACTTAATGTTTATTTAAATATTAAAGTAATGCTCAGTTTTGATTTTCTATTCTAGACCAGGAGAGAATTAAAAAACAAAGTAGTGCATCTACTGTTCAGTGGACAATTAGAGAATTACTATGGAAGCTTTAGAAGTAAATAAAAAACAGTCTAGAGAGATGGTTTTTCTAATGTTATGAGGCCCGAATTAGCTGTTGCCGCTAGAGACATTGATGACTATGTCAGGATTTCTGGAGCACCATGTAGTCTTTGTAGCCCAGGATATGATACATAATAACCTAATTTTGGGCATGTCTATTTGTATTTAATTCCTATGTTGCAATGGCCTGAAAGTCTGTGACCCCCTTACCGCCCCCTGCCCCCCACCAAAAAAAAAGAAGCTGTGTACAAAGTTAGAGAACAGTCCCAAGACCACTCATTTCTGACACTACTTGCAGAGTTTGGGGCTCCAAAGACCACCTTCAAGCTTGCTAGTTCACTAGAAGTTTTCACAAACTCACTGAAAGTGGCTATACTCACACTTACAATTTATTATAGTGAAAGGATATAGATAAAAAAAATCAGCCAGAGGAAGAGATTCATGAGTCAGAAGCCAAGAAAGTCCCAATCAAGATGCTTATCCTGTCCTCGTGGAGTCACAGGCAGTATTATCTTATGGTGACAGTGTGCGACAATTCATGTAGAGTACTGTCAACCTGGGAAGTTCACCTAAGGCTTGTGTTCATAGTTTTTACTGGGGTTCTATTATGAAGTTGACTGCCCAAGTGTCTGCCCTTTTGTCTCCAGCCTCACTTTGAGGGAGTAGATACTGCATGGCCCAAGCCCACATCACAAGTCACATCTTTAGAATGTCTTTTGTGGCCCAAAGACCCCAGGTTAACAAGGACACTCTTCCTAGAGATCATCTTCCAGGAGATGAGGACAAAGGCCTGTCCTCTTGTTGAGTAAGATTAATTCTTTTCTACATACTCTCAACTTAACAGGCTTAGGTGACTGAATGTCTGATCCATTTCTTCCCTTCACTCCTTGGTAAGGAGAGGATTGGTCTCGATCATCCAAAAGATATCACAAAATATGTGTTTTATTGCTTCCTCTTAAATAGTTATCACATTTTGGTGATAACTTTTAATGTTTTATCAGTAGGGAAATAATGGACGTGTGAGGCAGATTGGGTTCAGCTTTTCAGCACCTTTTCAAAAATAGATATCCTGGTTCTCATGTAGGAACCTGAGGTCCAACACACTTGTTAAACCATAGAGCTTCTCTTTATTGTCTATATATTACCTTAGCCTTGCCCTTATGCATCAATACTGCCTCTACTCTTCTCCTAAACATCATCACCTTCTCTGTTCTCCCCATCACTGGTTTAGGGAGCAGAAATGTTAATTAGAAAGTAATACATCAAAATAAATTTTTGTTTCCAAAACAAGCTTCAATGACTTGACTCAAAATTATTAGCATTGAATTATTTGAACTGAAAGTTTTTACTTTATCTTGTTCCACTCACTAATCATTCAGAGTTTATTAATCTCCAGTGATGTGCCAGGTAGTGATATGTACACAAATATAAATGCAATATATCTCCTCCCTACAGTAGGGAACTTTGTAAAAATACACATGACCTCTCCTCTTTTGTCTTTATTTCTGACTTTCCTGTGTTCTGTTAGTCTTTAAGACGGGATAGGAAGTGCTAGGAAAAAGAATGTATATACACAAAGAGATGTCTAAATGATCCACTCATGTCCACCATTAAGAACTGCTGTTAGAAGTTTACAATATGAAGAGGGAGACAAGATAAATGAATATTAGAACCCTCCAGGTGAAATACTAATAGAGGCATATTCAAAATGTTACTAAACACATTGAAGTGTTTGGCTAACGTTATAGGAGTAGAGAAGCAACATAGAGAAATAAATTCTTATTAGATTTCTCAGTAGATAACAGATTTTCTGGAAAAAAAATTCTTAAAGAGAATTGAAAGCAGATAAAGATGTATTCAGTTACTTTTAAACTTCATTTTTTCTTTTTTCTTTTCGTTCTTTTCCTTATTTTTGTCCTATGAGTTGATGCTTGTCAGGCACTTAGTGGGTCATTTTCATGGTTAAATTGAATGGTGAGTTATTAATATTTATGGGTGTTCTAACCATGAGCTAACATCTAGTTTCAGAGGTGAATAATTTTAGCTTTATAACAGTAGAAATTTAAAAAGTACAATCATTAATTGTATAACATCAGTCATAGGCATTTTACTGTAAGCAGAAAAATAAGCCTTTTTTTCTCTTTCATTAAAAATAAATCTATATAGATGTAGCCTGGAGAGGATGAAAGTGTTGGTTTTTACATTTAAGGATTTGTGCTTTATGAGCCTTGATACATTAATGCTTCCTCTGGGGCTCTTCTGGAAGAGCACATTGCACAGGTGGCCCATTGAATTTATAGACACAATAACTGAACGGCAGAAATAAGAGGCCAGAGCATTTGTGGCACATGGGATGCAGCTGGCTTGGCCACTTAACAGCCAACATAAATTTTATGTGACACAGCCACTTACTGAAACACAGGAGACACTCTTTTTCCTGGGACCCCAACCTATTGCTTTTTTCACTCCTCCCTTCCTCCAGAATGGACCAGAGGAGGCCCTGAGAGCTTCTTTGTCAAACTCTGAAATGGGGAAATTAATTTACAATAATTTAGAACCTTGCAGCTCCTTGAAATGAACATCTGTTAACTGCAACTCCACTTGACAACATTCTAAAACTCGAATGAATTTAATAGTTAAGGGGCTTAGAAATCTGAAAAAAGTAAAGTGCCTGTGTTTGAAGAAAGTTTGAAAAAGCCAGTGAAGTAACCTTTACAAATTAAAGTTGTTATTTTATCATCTAAACTATAAACACCACTTAAGAGTCGGGGTAGGGTGCTTTGACTAGAATATCCTCAAGACCGTTGAGATATCTATGGCCAAACATTGTTGAGGATAAAAAAAAGTGATCACACACACGCGCGCGCGCGCGCACACACACACACACACACACACACACGTGTGCGCACAAGTCTAAAACCTAACAGACATAGAATTAGTTAATGGCAAATACTTCTAAAGATTCCCCTGCCAATTTAGTATGAGCTAGTGCTGCATTCAACACGGAAGCACTTTGAGCACTACTGTTTCCAGGAAGGAAGACAGGTCCTGGAAGGAGGGATGAGAGATGGAAACATGAGAGAAATGGAAAATGTTAGCGAAAGAGTGGCATATAAGGAAGTGTAACTGAAATAGGGAACGACAGAGAGAAAGGAGGGAAAATACTGTTTTTCTTACCTTTGCATATTATTTGCAAGCAAGATAATTTATTAAGATAAGTTGTTTGTTTGTTTGTTTGTTGTTTTTTCCTGTTATCTTTTCCCAGATTCAAACTTGTAGCCTGTTTCTGGTGCCTTTAGGAAGTTTATCTAGAGGGTGAAAGTAGAAGTTATTTGCAAACGACCTGTGTTTTGTTTTTTGCAAGCTTGAGCTCTTTGAGGAGAAAGGTAGAAACAAGGACATTCCTTGAGGCTGGCTGGGCCTGGAAGAGGATTGCTTCCCAGCAGGGAGGTGGGAAGGCCTCAGAAGGCAATGCCCAGAGCATGGGCCCCTAGTTTGGGGCTTTTGTCCTCTAGATTCGAGCCCCAGCCAAGATTCTCTTGTATTTCCTGTGTTACAAGGGCAGTAAGTTTCCAGGGTCCTTGTGAGCTTGGACAAGGGACACCTCTGCACTTAACTGTTCAACAGAGAGAAGTTCAGAGGTGCCTTCTTGATGTGCTGACACTGCATGGAACTCTGGACCACTGCAACACCTGTATGGAGTAAGGAAACCTCCAATAACGATTGAAGAAAAATTCTCTGTTTTACAGCGGGATGAGCGTTCAGAGTAGGGTGTGTAGTTTTATATTCCTCTTGGCTACATTTGGTTTGTCGGCTTGGAATTTCCTTTTTCAATAACTCCTGAGTCCATCTCATCCACTTCTGTCATCTCATTTCTAGCAGAGAAAAATATTCACAGATGTGTGTGTGTGTGTGTGTGTGTGTGTGTGTGTGTGTGTATGCATTTAGTTATTTTAAACCTGCCTTTTCCCACAAAGAATTTGACAATGTAGATAATTTGCTTGGGTGTATTATAAATTAAATGATAATCTTTCCACTATGAGCAATAAAATATAGCTAAAAAATATTGTGCACTAATTGATTTGAGACAAGAGCTAAATGTAAAATTATCCATTGTTTAAGACAAAAGGTCTATTTAAAAATTAAGAACATACCAAATGCTGTAGGTTGGATATTTGATATTTTCATGAGCCAGTATAACATGGCTGATAATAAGCTCTGAGGCCAGACATATCTGATATTCAATCCCAGCTTTTCTTAATGCTATCCATATTATATAGAGCAAGTTTCTTAATTTATATTTTCCTCCGTTGTACAGAATTGTTGTGAGGATTGACTGGTAAAGTGGAGCAAAGCACTTGGACAGTGCCTGGTGCAGATTTGATGTTTAATATGGAATAATATTAGCTAGTTTGCTTGCTACTAATTAGTCCTGCTTTCAAGAACATAGGATATACTCACATAAGGCAAACAATTGATGTGTTCATAGCAAGTCATGATCCTTAGTTCATTTCAGTTAGATTCCTATGAAACCCTAACAGAACATGTTTTAGTATTGTTACTATGTATACCCAGAGATATACATCTATGCTTTTTTTAGGATGTCTTGTAATTCAAATGATTTACTACTTCTAATTGATATTTCTCTGACCCACAGTGAAAAATGAGATATTTTTATTCAATTAAAATACATCAGCATGATATATATTGGCTTGCTATGTCCAAAAATAGAAATGGATTGCAATAAATTATTAACATAGTTTTTTTCAGTTTTTTCTTTTACTTATATGTATTTGTGTGTGTGTATTTGCCAGTATGCATGTGCAGATGAACCCATATTCATGCACCTAAAGAACCCAAAGTTACTTACTTTCAGTATTTTAGTGGATGTTGATGTTATCATGTTGGCCTCAAACACTATTAATGAATTTAAAAACTAACCAATTCAGACAACATAGAATCTATGACATTAGATAATGCATTTTTATGCAATAAATGACATATACTGATGCATATCATTTTTCTTCAGGACATCCTGTAAGGAGTGATGCTTATTATGTGTGCGTTTGTGTGTGTGTGTGTGTTTTTTAAATATAGTCTTCATTTGAATAATAATATAACTTCTGTTTTATTCAAGATATTTATTAGAAATAGATATTTTTATATAGGAAGTTATTATAGCTAACAAAATGATTAGGTAAAATAATTGAACATATGCAAAGGAATGAAAATGTACACTATTAATTAACAGTTAATTATAATATGACTATAATGTTCACAAAATACAGATAACCAACAGGGTGGTTAAGATGGTTCTATCTCAGGATTTATGGTTATGATGGTGGAGTAGGTAAACTCTGTGCTCACTTCCACCCATGGTCACATCAAATTGTAACTAAATTATAGAACAACCATGACTGAGAACCACCTGAAGACTAGCTGAACAGAAGTCCTATACCTAAAGACATAAAGAATAAGCCACGTCCAGAAAGGTAGGAGGGGAATGAGGGGAATGTGGACCATGCAGGTCCACACCCACAGTGTGGTGATTAAGGAACGGGAGTGATATCTCGACTGCGGAGGTCCTCCCTGAGGAGTGAGGGGTCCCAGCCCAGGGCATCAGAAAGAGGAGTCTCTACATCATCTGGCCCTGAAAACCAGCAAGAATTGTGTCTAAGAAGGACAAAGGGCTACAGGGACTGAGACTCTGATCTTAAAGGGCCCACACGCAGACTCACTCACTCGCAGACTCATTTGCTCTAAGCTCCAGTGCAGGGGCAGCAGCTCAAAAAGTTCCAAGGACATATGAGTAGAAACTAAATTGTCTAACTTTAGGGTGAGTGCTAAAGAAGCAGGGGTTAGAGCAACTCTCTCCAGGGATGAAAGCGCTGTCAGAAGCCATTGTCTTCTCGTGGAACTCTCCTCTAATTCAGCTGGCCCAACATTGATAGGGATAAAATCCCCATTAACCTGATGACACCATTAACCTGATGACACCATTCATCCTGCCCTGATGATTCCTTGAGACCCAAACCACCCAATCTTGCTCACCCAGCCTGAGCCTCTTCTAGGGATCCTCCATACAAGCACCCTACCTTGGCTCATTCTGTGGACTTTCCTAAAATTCCAAAAACCTCACATGAGTGGTGGCTGCCCTAAGCTTGCACTGAAGATTTTCTGAAAGGTCCATAAACCCCATCAAGCAGCGGCAGGCCTTGGTGTGCACGTATCAAGTGGCCCCAAATATGGCATAGGCAGCGGCCAGTCTTGACCTGTCACAAAGCTCCAATTAAGTGGCCACAATCCCCTCACAACTGACTTCTGGCCTCAGTTAGTATCATAGTACTCACAAAAGATCCCGAGCTTCACGTAAGTGGTACTTAGCCACCCCCAAGCACCGCCAAGCCCAGCACAAGTGGCAATCAACTGAAGATAACTTTGTAGTTCCTACCAAGTGGCCCCAAGCCTGGCAGAAACAGCAGCTGAACTTGGTCTGCACTGGAGCACTTCCAAAGAGGCCCCAGACACAACACAACTGGTGGCCAGTTTCGGACCACACCAGAGCCCCGCTCTACCAGCTCCATAACTGATACACCTGAAGGGCAGACTCGGCCAGCAGAAGAGCCCTACTAAATCGACTCCTGCTCCATGATCAGCACCCTCACCACCATCACCACCTCTGCCCCTCCCCACGACAGCTTATTGGTTATAGTTGCAGCTAGCCCTCACAACCACTTGGCCTAAGGGTAAACTCTACCCACTGATGTGCCAGCAGCTATTGAGGCCCAACTACAACAAGAAGACACACACAACCCACACAGAGTACAGCTCTGGAGCACCCAGCTCAGGTAACCAGGGAGACTATGCCACTGTGTCCCAAGCAAACCATCTACATAAGACCACTCAAGAATGTGAAATGTAGCAGATCTACTTAATACTTGGAAACAAAGAGTCAGCCAAAATGAGAAGACAAAGAAACATGTTCCAAATGAAATAAAAAGACAAAACCTGAGGAAGATAACTAAAGGAAATGGTGACAAGCAAACTATTAGATAAACAGTTCAAGACACTGATTATAAAGATTCTCAATGAACTTGAAAAGAATAGATTGACTCAGTGAGAACTATAACAATGAGATAGAAACTGCAAAAAAGAACCAATCAGGATTGATGAATCCAAAACTGAAATAAAGAATATACTAGAGGAAACCCACATTTAATTAGATGAAGCCAATAATCCAATCAGTGACCTAGAAGATAAGGTAGCAGAAAACACCTGATCAGTACAGCAAGCAAGCAAACAAACAAACAAAAATAAAAACATAATTTTTAAAAATGAGGATAGTTTAAAGGACCTCTGAGACAACATCAAATATATTAGCACTTACATCATATGGGTCCCAGAAAGAGAAAGAGAGAGAGGGATTAAAAACTTATTTGAAGAAAAATGACTCAAACCTTTCCTAATCTGGTGAAGGAAACAGATATACAAGGCAAGGAAGAAATTCAAAAGATATCTTGACACAAATGAAAAGGAAAATATATATGACCCAAAATCTGTGAGACACAGACAAAGCAGTTCTAAGAGTGAAATTCATAGCAATATAAGTCTACTACAAGAAAAAGAAAAAATTTTAACAGTATAACATTATACCTAAAGACACTAGAAAGAAAAACAAAGTCCAAAGTGAGTAGAAGGAAATAATGAAGATCAGAGCAGAAATAAAACAAAATAGAGTAAAAAAATAAAAATAAAAAGATTGATAAAATCAAAAGCTGATTCTTTAAAAAGATAAACAAAATTGATAAAACTCTACCCAGATTTATCAAGTAAAAACAAGGCTCTATAAATAAAATCAGAAATGAAAGGAGAGAAATAACAACCAACACCACAGAAATACAAAGGATTTAAAAAAATACTATGAATAATTATATGGCAATGGACTGAATAATCTGGAAGAAATGGATAAATTTTTAGAAACATACCATCTTCTAAGGCTGAATCAGGAACAAACAGAAAATCCGATAACTACTAACAAAATTGAATCAGTAATCAAAAACTGCCAACAAACAAAAGTCCTGAACCAGATGGCTTCTCAGGAGAATTTTATTAAACATTCAAAAATAATTAATATTTATTCTTCTCAACCTTTTCCAAAAAGTTGAAGAGGAAGGAAGGCTCCCAAATTCATTTTATAAGGCTAGCATTACACTGACAGCAAAAACTGAGAAAAATAATACACACACACAAAAAGGAAAATTTTAGTCCAATATCCCTGATGAACACAAATGCAAAAATTCTCAACAAAATTTTAGCAACTAAATTTGGCAAAACATTAAAAAGGTCATATACCATGTTCAAGTGAGAATTATTTTTGAGAAGCAAGATTGGTTCAGCATTTACAAATCAATTACTGTGATACAACACATAATTAAGGATAAAAGTCATATAATTATATGAGTAGATGAAGAAAAAGCATCTAACAAAATCCAACATCCATTTGCACTAAAAACTCTAAGCAAAATAAAGATAGAGGAAACATAGCTCAACATAATAAAGGCCATATATGACAAACCCACAGTTAACATCATACTCAATGGTAAAAAATTGAAAGCTTTTTATTTAAAATCAGGAATAAGACAAGAATGTCTACTTTCACCACTTTTGCTCAATATAGTATTGGAAGTCTTAGCTACAGCAATTAGACAAGGAAAAGAAATAAAAGGCATCCAAATTGGAAAGGAAAAAGTATAACTGGCATTTTTTTGCAGATGACATGTTACTATATAGAGAGATCTCCAAAGAGTCTATCAAAACACTATGAGAACTAATAAATAAATTTAGTATAGTAGCAGGATACAAAATTAATATTCAGAAATTGGTTGCATTTTTATATACCAATAATGAACGATCAAAAAGAGAAATTAAGAAAAACCCATTTACAGTTACATCACAAAGAATGAAATACCTTGGAACAAATTTAACCAAGGTGATAAAAGATCTGTACTTGGAAAGCTATAAGATTTGAAGAAGGAAATTAAAGAAGACACTAATAAATGGAAGGCTATAACATGCTCATGCTATCTGTACCAAAATGCCAAAGGCATTTCTCAAAGAACTAGTATAAATAATTCTGAAATATATATTGAACTACAAAAGACCTCAAATAGTCAAAGCAGTCTTGAGAAAGAAGAAAAAAGTTGGAGGTTTCAAACTACCTAATATCAAATTGTACTGCAAGGCTATAATAATCAAAATGACATGGCACTTGCATATAAACAGACATCTAGATCAATGAAACAGTAGAGAGCTCAGAAATAAACCCATACCTATATGGTCAATTAGTCTATGACAAAAGGGCCAGAATATACAATGGGGTAAAGACAGTCTCTTCAATGAATGGTGTTGGGAAAACTGGACAGATACATTAAAAAAAATAAAATTAGATCACTTCCTTACACCAGATACAAAAGTAAACTCGAAATGATTAAAACTTAAATGTAAGTCCTGAAACCATAAAACTCCTAGAAGAAAACATGGGCAATAAACTTTTTAATATTGGTCTTAGCAATACTGTTTTGGATATATATCTTAGGGCAAATACACAAAAGCAAAAATGAACAAATGGAACTACATGAAAGTAAAAAGCTTATGCACCACAGAAGAAACTATCAACAAAACAGAAAAACAATGACTGACTGGGAGAAGGTATTTGCAAATGATATATCCAATACAGGATTAATATCCAAAATATAAAAGAACTCATACAGCTCAAGGTTTAAAAACAAACAAGCCAATGAAAAAGTGGACAAAAGATATGTATGAACAGACATTTATCCAAAGAGAACATACAAATGGCCAACAGACACATAAAAAGATGTTCAACATCACTAATTATCAGGGAAATGCAAACGAAAATGAGATATCACCTCTCACCTGTCTGAATGGCTATCATCAATAAATTAACAAAAAGCAAGTGGTGAGGATATGAAAAAAAAGTGAACCCTTATGCTCTGCTGATGAGATTGTAAATTGGTGCAGCCACTATGAAAAACAATATGAAGTTTCCTCAAAAAATTAAAAATAGAACTGCCATATGACCCAGCAATTCTTGTGGGTATTTATCTGAAGAAATCAAAACCACTAATTTGAAAAGATATATGTACTCCTATGGTTATTTTAGTGCTATTTGCAAAAGCCAAGATATGAAAACAACTTAAGTGTGCATTGATAGATGAATAAATAAAGAAGTGGTACATATACATAATGAAATATTACTCAGTCATAAAAAAGAATAAAATCTTACCATTTGCAACAACATGAATGGATCTAGAGTGCATTATGCTAAGTGGGATAAGTCAGACAAAGACAGATAAATACCATATGATTTCACTTACACGTGGAATTTAAAAATCAAAATCAATGAACAAACAAAACAGAAAGAAACATAGATACAGAGAACAAACTGATGGTTGCCATGTGGGTGGGGGTTAGGGAGATGGGTGAAAAAGGGGAAGGGATTAAGTTGTATAAACTGTCAGTTATAAAAATAGTCATGGGGATGTAACATATAGCATAGAGAATATAGTCAATAATATTGTAATAATTATGTATAGTGCCAGATGGGTACTGGACTTATTGGTGTAATAATTTTGTAACATATATAATTGTCTGATTATTATATTACATACCTGAAACTAATATAATATTATATTTCAATTCTAATGTAAAAATAATTTTAAAGAAAGACAACTTTCCTCACAAATAATGGGTATAACCCTTGGCCAGGCGAGACTGGCAAAATGAGCTCTTGACTGTTCTTCATTGAATGGTTTATTTTATTACATAATAATTGAACAGGGATTGTGGAGAATTCTTTTTTCCTCCTGCAAGTGTTCCAAGTTCTGTCTTTAAGGTTCTCTTTTTGTTTCCTGTTATCTTCCAGATCTAGGCAACATTTGGATGATAAGAAGATTTACTCTGCTGACACATGCTGTCTGTGAAACGTCTTCTGTTTTACCTTTTAAATAATGACTTTCTTTGAGCTGCAGTTTGTTTTACATCTCCTGGAGTCATTGGAGAGGAGGGAGGAAATCAGCATGTTCTAGGTCTGGTTTTTACTGAAAAAGATTTTAATTTCTTTTTGAAAAAGGCATGAGGGAAGAAAATTTACTTCATGCAAGGTCATTCAGTTGTAAACGTTGCCTCAAATGTTTCGTTAAGGTTCAAGTGGAGAATTAGTTTGTGACAGCAGAATAAATAACTCAAATATCGAGTAGATTTTTTAATAAATCTAGGTATTATATTATTATTAGTTACTGAACAGAGTCAAATAATAGGTTTTCTGACTTCTAAGAATTTATCCCTAAACTATTGAATGTATGCATGAAATTGACCATATCAACTTGATTACTACAGCTTTATATTATGTTTCACTAGCTGATGAACAAATTTCCCAATATCATTCCTTTTTAAAAATGTCAATTACTATGTATTTATTCATTCAGAAAATCTATAACTTCTTGCCATATACTATTACATTCACCATAAGCTATATTTTTATTTAAATTGCATGAAATATACAAATAAACACAGGAGAATTAAATTTGTACAATTCTGAGTATTTCATATAAGAATGTTGAATTATTTTTTAACATTAAGGAAGCACATTATGCGTAGTGATGTTTAATATTTGTAGTTGCTCATTTTTATGCCTAGCAAGATAATTTTTAATTTTGTTCTAACCATCCACTTAATATATATTATGTGTATAACCTAATTTGCTTCATTTCAAAACATTTGCTGAGGATGTCTTTGAATATTCAGCAAAATGATTGTTAAGAGTGTTACACATATGATGTATTAAATTTAATGGCATAGGTTTGTGATCTATTTAAGAGCTTTAAATAGCCTTAACTTTCTTTTACATAAAAACTATATTTTTAACATAGAATTTAATTTTTGAAAAATATTTCAAATCATTCAGGAAGTCTTTGAAGTCCTTTACTGTCTCCATAGCGTCATTTTATATGCTAATACTTTTTATACCATTCATATATAAAAGTATTGACTATTGAAGTTAAAATTTGGCAGAATGCCTAATAAACAGATTTTCTTCCTACACACAGAATGAAAATTTTCTTTTCCCTCACAAACAAACTCTGCATTCCTCTGCTCCCTTTTCAAAATCTCACCCTCGCTCAAAGGCTTTAATTAAATCGCTTCTATGTGTCTTTTCCTGCTTATCTGGTTTGTCTAATATTTGGCAATTGCTGAGGCAATGAAAGTCAACTTTGACTACTTCATAAGGACTCTTCAGTCTTGCCACGAAGAAGGGGTAAAGAATCACCCTGTTGCCCTCAACTTTGAATCTGGTGGTCACAGTTGAGTCCTGATAGTGCATCAGCTTGCTTTTTTCCCAACTGACTCCATGTGGATCCCATGATCACTAGTTTATAGTCTAAGTACTACCCAAAATGAAATCTTGCCCTGAACGCCAGGCTGATTTGGGCTTCACTCGCACTAACCCTTTAATTCTGAGAAGTTGAATTCTATATTTAATGGCTAAGGCATTGCCTCATTCTTCCTTCTACTTTTACCCTAAGTTCAAGATACTATTTGCCTACAGACGGGTATTGCCATTTCTCAGATTCACATCATTCTGAATCTGCCTTCTGGGACGTACTTTGTATATTGTCAGCTTGAGTGGAATCTCAGGTCGTGATCCCTTCTTTAGGCATTCAGTTTTGATTGTTGGTAATGCTGTTTGGGTCCAACTCCAGAGTCATTTCACTTTTCACAGACTCAGAATTACCCCAGTTCCAAATACTTGCTTCTTCCTGCTTGCCTACTGTTTAGCCTCAGGCATTTTATCTGAGACTATGAAGATCATGAAATCATGACTTCCTGGACAATTGTAGCTTAATTATTAAATTATTTTTTTCATGCAGTTTGCAATTCAATTACAAATTTCTAAATGGCAGGAATTTACCTTATTATATTCCCCATTGTTCTAGTAACCACATTTGGGGGCGGGGGGCAGGGGAGAGGAGATCCGAATGCCTCATTTGACAAATTTTAGTATACTTATAAGGTTGGAGCATAGAATATTTGAAAGAATCTGAGACTATTCTAACTACCGTGGTTATCTTATTCTAGCATAATTTCTTGCATGTGGTATACAAATTTTATACCTTGGTCAACATATATAAATGGCATATGAAGTGTACTGTTAGAAGAAGCATTTTTAGATTGTTTAAAATTCTAATGATTATTCTCAGAGAACTTTTGAATGAATCGCTCTGTTGAAATTTTTCTAGAAATTATCAGCATTCGTATATTGTGTCAGGGGGACCTTTCTCACTCTGTGTATTGAATAGTCTTTTCAACACTGCCCCTGAAGGGGTCACTCATGCATAGGACAAATATACCCTCAGTGGAGTAGACTCTTGATTTGAATGTAAAATGTCCAAATACTGGTATAAACATTTGTGTCACTTCTGAGAGACAGAGCAGTTGAAGATTTTTCTGGAAGTAAAGGTTGTTTTCATAACGAGTGTATTCAAAATTATGAATTTAAGAGATAGTCTTCTTGTCAATTCTGAAAAGTTTTATTTCCTTGACATTTTCCTAGAATCTAGGAATGAAGCCTAGAACACATGAGCATTAGAGATATTAGCCTTATAAAGGCTTCGTAGAAAATGAAGACAAAGTCTTTTTGGACCTTTACCCTCTATTTTCTCATGAAGAAAAGATTTTTTAGGAGCAGGGATGGGAGAGTTGTAATAGCATAGAATTTTTTTTTCTAAATTTAAATTTAATTGTATTTTTGTTATGCAAAATATAGTCAAGAAAGTATCTTCTTGTTTCATTAATTCCACTCTAGGCAAGAAATTTATGAAAACAGAATGGTTCTTGGCAATTGTATATTGTTATGATAAAATCTTTTCATAATACTGAAAGTTTTTCCCATTAAAAATAGGATTGGTTAATTTCATACATGAGGTTACCTTGAGAAACCTGTCACTTGTATGATTATTGTCTATTTCTTGTTTTTTGAAAAATCCATGTGCCTAAAAATCCTAGTGCAATGAATATATAATAAAAGTCCATCTGTGATCAAAAATTAGGTAGAAAGTTCAACTTTTCCACGCCTTCTGTAAATAGATTGCTTTTTTTCTAAATTTAAATTAAGGTTGACATCTTAAAGTAATTTTATAGAGAAAAGTATGGTAACATTTTTAGGTTCCTTGTTTGACATTTGCATTTTTTTAAGCAAGGAATACTCATTGATTACTTAGAAAGTTTCTTTATGCTTTGTTAATTTGATAGAACAGGCAATTTATTAGGTGTTTCCTGTTTTTAGCTGTAGTCTGATTCTGAAGGAAATGAGCAGTGTCTGTGGCACAGCAGATGAGTCTGTGTCTGATGAGAGCCATGTGGGCCAAACTCTCATTTTTCATAAGTGCTGTCATTTTACAGATGTATGACCTTTTCCTTCTTTCTTCAGAGGAGGAGGGGCTGGGGGAAGAAGATAATGCACAGGGTTCATTTGAGAAACTCTTGTAGGCAGATACACAAATCATGTCATGTAAACCAGAACAGGCTAAGGAAACCTCACATCTCTTTTCCGAAGACAATAACAGATAGGACAGAGAAAGATGGAGTCAAAGATGATTAGGAAAACAGGAATGGTTAATGGATAACAGCAACGTGGCGCCAAGCTGTTCATTCCATGTCATAAAGATATGAAGCCACACAAACAGAGGCCAGGTGAAAGGTCTCTGAATGCATATCCAATCAATGCAGATGTAGATTTGTGCTTTGAGACAATTCAACGGAGAATAATAAGAAGCATGAAGTTACTCGTAGAAAATTAAGCTATTCTTTACTTAACCAGTTGCAGTGCAGCGGGGGCTGACTTCATGGACCTGTGGTGCCGTCTGTGAAGTCACGTGGGATTCCGTACTTATTTAATGCTTTGCTGTTGCCCCTCATTTTTGTTTTGCACTGGGTCCTGAAAATTCTGTAGCCAATCGTGAGCATATCAAGTACATTTTAAATCTGTATTTCTTGAGTTTCAGGTATTTTAAATTCTGACACTTTTAATTTTAAATTCTGAAACCACGAGTTCACATGGTCCTCGAAACCAAAGATGGTTTAAATGGTCATCATGGGGGTCAGCAGAGAGAGATCTCTTAGGCTCTTCTCATACCTAACATCAGACTCACCTTTGCTTGCTGCAGGCCCAGGAGGTTTCTTTAAGCAAGGCCAAATATGATGGAAAGTTGAGCTCATATCTGGAAGACTTTCACATCATAACTCATGTTTGACAGAATGAAAAAAAAAAAATTTAGATTATGTTTCCAAGTAGAAACTATATTCTCTAAACTTGATCAACTAACACATGCACACAATATATACACACTCATATATATCTAAGAATAAATTTAGTGATAAAAATTACAAATTATTTTAAAATAACAATTTTATTTTACAATATGGAAACAACTGGATCAAGCCGAAAATTTTTATGCATATGAAAAGATACAACTTCATAGTATCTTCTTATGAAGATAAATCTGTAGTACATCAAGCCTTCATTTGGAGTAAACTCTGTGATAGTATCATTACATCAATAAAAAGTGTCCATTGAGAAAACTGTTAGTTTTTACTTCACTCTTGCTAAACTATTTTCTAATAATAAGCCAGTCCCTTTTTTTTTTTTTTTAAAGAAAAAAAGCATTTAAACTAGGTCTGAGAGTGAGTTTTATTCCTATACTAAGGAGTCAGCTTCTCATTTTGTTTTGGAGGAATTTTTTGTTCAATTTCTTACTTAGTTTTGTGATAAAATCTCATGAGATATGAATGTAACTGATGAAAGCCCAGAATTATCTCATCTGAGGTTTATTTGGCTTCATTATTCAAGGGAATTCTCTAATCTGAGCTTCTCAGAAGCAGCCTCCACCTCATATACACTACAACCTGCGCTGGGAGACTTCCCTCATCCTCCTGTCTCTAATGCAGAGTTAATGTTTATTTTGCGGGGAACTACAAAGGGAGAATATCTTTCACTTTAGTTGATTCTTTTTTTTCAAAAAGAAGATAACATGCTATACAGCTACACAGATTGTATCTAATGATAAATGTGAAGAGTGATTCTGATGTCAATTAAATCAACCTTATATATTCACTTAAAAAAAAACACTCAATCTAAATGCTTTCCAGTAGTATCCAAGTGGACCATTAAATGACAGTTGCCAAGCAATTTCTACAAATCAATTCATACTAAGTTGAGGTATATGGTAAAAACATCTAATCTAGTACATAGTTTTAAAAAAATACCCTCCCCAACCCAAACTGTTAATTATTGCACAGTCAAGGCTGCAATTAAAGGCTGGAGAGATTTGTCTAGTGAGATAACAGAGGGAGGAAAACAGGGACACAATCTCTCTATGGAGCATTACATCACACTTGATAACACTCTCATGGATGCTATTGTGTTTGTTCCTTAGTAGAATGTCCTAGTCAATAGATACGTAGAAATAAAGAGCAACAGAGATGTACATCTGCCTGATTATTGGAAAGGAATACACCCTAAGAAAAGCCTGAAAGATTCTCTTCTATTGAAACATATCAAGCTCAACTCTTTTCTTTAGTTAATTTCTCAGGAAAATGTCAGTGATTTGAATACAACTATCTAATCACTTATTTATCCTAAGATAAGACACTGAAAGTAAACTCACTTAAGATAGACACAGGAATTCTTTTAAGAAAAAAGTGATATTTCCTTATAAGACAATTTATCAAAGAGAATAGGGCTAAAACTATAGAAAAATATGGAAGAGCAAAAATAAGTGTCATACAATATCCGTTTATTTCCGTTACAAAACTTGAAGTTTCTAAACTTGTATCTTTAAGGTGACCCTCGTGTGTTTTAGGAATTATTTTTAAATCTTTTCCATTGCTTATAAAAGATTTGTTCCTTTAATTTTCTTCTTCTCTACTTCAATGTTAAAAGAAATCATCTACTTCTGAAAATTAGTTTTTCCTTTCCTTACTTTCTCTTTTTAAGTGAGAGTCAACTTCTTGTCATAAACTTTCGAAGCCAAGACATTTGAAAATAGAGATAAATCAGTCCTCTAATTATTCTTTTACTTTTCTTTTGAATTGTTTCATATTTATCTAATCTCTTTTAAGAGTCTCCTTTGTATGTTTAGCTTAGGTACACTTATATGTATCATTCAGCAACACTATCCATCTTGATACAAGGAGCATTGATTAAAATCTACCTAGTAATCGTGATTTCTCCTTTTAATAGTTTCCGTATTATAATATAGTTTCTATTCTTGGTATTAGAAATACTGTATTTTCATCTATTGGTTGAAATCTACCTAAAATATATAAAGAACTACAATAACAGATATATCTTGGTGATGTTTTGAATTAAGTCTCGTTAGTTTAAAAATATATTTACCAATTTTTTTGATAAAGCTATGTATATAACTATGTACTTATATAGTCTTACAACTTAAAGGAAATATTTTTCCTTGCCATAAAAATTGAAGATGGCCTAAAAAAAGCGTAATATAGCCACAAAATAAAGTGTTCAGTGGATTGTAGATGGAAGAGGTTAGGGCTTATCCTTAACTTTCTTCTTGTAATATTTTACCGTGATTTAGTTATGTTGAGACTCTAAATAATGTTTTTCCTTTTACCAGTTCATAATAAATACAAATAATTTTAAATACCCGCCATAGACTTTGAATGAAAAAGTTTTATGTGCATCTAAAAACACTATCTGTGAAGATTTCAGTAGAATTGATCCTTTCTAAGATTCACCTTTTCAATTAGATCTGATGTGTGTGTATCTATACATAGATGCATATATATTTTTATGAAGCCTGAAAACATTGGGCTCTCCTTCTAGTGTGGGATCTTCTTGAGCCATTTTCATATGACCAACTTAATCTTTCATTTGTATTAAATCTTCAGAAAGACCTGTTGATTCTAATTTAAGGCTTAAATAGCAACCCACACAGATTCTCAGTGTTAGGAAGCTAAATGTTATTATTATGATAGAGCATATTCTAGCTATTCCTTCTTAACAAATACAGTGACATGACCTAGGAAGATGAGAGTCGAGTCCCCATTTTGTGAAATGTCTACTAGGCAGCAATTCCGAGTTGAAATAATGTAGCAGACTTTCTGTACTGAACAGCAATCTGTATAAACTGTAATTTTTAGGTTGTTTGAGCTGGAAATTGACAACGAAATACAACATACTGTTTGTTTTGCTTAACCATAGGGTTGTAAAATTTAATATTCAAGCAATATGCAAATTAGAAAATAACATCCTAGGAACTGGATGATAGAAATCAAAAATCCTATGATTAAACAACTTGTTTGATAAACATTCAAAGATACTCCCCTCTCCTTCCCACCATATTCTTTCTCTTTTTGGCACGGTTGTTTTCCTCCTTGTCCTCTCAGGCCTAAGGCGTTTCATTTGCATTTTATTTGCATTTTGCTCCGAATGGAAAAAAAAGGAAAGCAAGGCGATAAGAGAAAGAGAAAAAACAGTTCCAGATATCTAGCAGTAACCAATTCCTTGGTGTTAGCCTGTGCTTTTGAATATTTTATAATTTATAAACTGAAAACACATTATGCTCTGCTTTTTAAGCAGGCTTTGTCACATGCCTTTCCTAAACCTTTTAAGACATAAGGCTTGTGACTGGGATAAAATATATGCATCCCTTATTTCCATATATCTCCTGCAGTGCTATACTATGGGACTGATAGAATGGTGGAGGTTACAGGGAGATCTGAAGTGCTTGCTAATCATTTACAGAGGCAAAACTGACTTAACTTTTCACTTCTATTGAAAAAAAAAAGATATGTTGATACTTTGAAAATATCAACACACTGTATGCCAGCTAAAGAAGTCTGCTTTCTGACTTCTTAATCATCATCTGGACACATATTTTGAGAGGGCTACTGAAAGATTTATCGAACCTCATTGAATTAAGGTTAACTCATCAATTCTTAACATGAATAGAGTTGAAGCTGATTCCTAATGGCTTCTGGAATGTAAAAGAAATGCTGACCTTTAGTCTAGATGTCAATGGAAGCAAAGTCAAGAGCAAGAATTTTGGTAAGAAATTTATACATTGCAGATAAGAGGGGAAATTGTCTCTGCTTCATATACTGGAATTCAGAGGTGGTGTTTCTACTTCTGCTTTTATGAAACCAAGACCAGTTACTTAACCTCCCTTTTATTTGCTTCGCAGGCACAAGAATTTATGTTGGCAAATTGCTTTTCTGGAGATAAAAATGAAAGCTGTATTAATGTAGCATATTAACCAATTGCTGCATGTAATGTAAATGATTTCAATTTGCTAAAAGAAAAATCCCAAGTTAGCTGAAGACCAGATCTGGAAACAGGGAAACTGAAGAGGAGGGCAGAGCCTGGCTATTCTTTGAAAAGGGTGGTCAATGTGCCATGAAGCTTCCAGACAACTGCCCAAGAGCCAGGCAGTGCAGGGATCCTGTAAAACTTCAGCCCTTGAATTCTGCAGTGATAAGGCTGGCACTCTGGATTAACAACCCTGTCAAGGGTAACCCTCTGAAGTGCTTATTTGTTTAGAAGAAGAGCCTCATTCATCATCAGGGAGTGATAGAAATGGGGTCTCTCTGACACTATACGTGAAAGCTACCTGGATGTATGGGCTCTTTTGACACCATGAAAAAGAAGAGAAACTGAATATTGCTATTCAGTTTCAACATAGTATTACATTTTTTTTAAATGCCATTTTTATGATGCCAATTTTATTTTATAAATTTTATTTATAAGACTTTTTTTTGGGGAAATTTATCTTAAATAAAAATCAGAGGCGATAAGTATGATGTTAACTAATATAAAGACACCCCAAAAGAAAAAATCTCTTTCATACGACCTGAAATTAGAATTGCAGCTGCCTTTATTTACTTCATTATCATAGCCTCTGAAATCTACTTTATCAATCAATTTTTCTAGCCAAGCATGTGTATCTGGTATTTATTTGCTATAATGAATAGATTACAAGCCCCAATAAGTTTTCTTTTAAAAAATATTGTAGCTGAAATAGTAATTTATAAAAAGTTTTAGGATAGTCTAGAATTTATAATGTTATGAAAATGACAAAAGCTCAAAAACAAATATTGTTATCTGTGGAAATGAATGACAATAATTGATGTAAAAATAGAGTGCCTTGAGTATAAGTAAGAATAGGGAATTGAATTTTAGTCACAATCAGTTATGATTGACAATTAAAACTAAATTCTGTGATTTTGATTGTACATATAATTAATAAGATTTCAGCTTTATTTAAAACAAAAATGACACATTTAAATTACTAATTTGTACTTATATAAATAAGTACATAATTATAAGTACATAATTCACAACTAGCATATAGTCATATATTCATATATCATAAGCAAGAGTTCATATATAGGTATAAAAAATAGAAAGCACATCTGCACATTCTAATATAACTATTATTTATTGAGAATGATTTGCTAATAATTATCTCTTTATAACATTTATGCAAGTAGATATTGAGGTCTCAGTTTATAGAAGAAGAAATTAAAATTTAGCATAGCTAAATAACATGTCCAAGGCCACACATCCACTTCATGTCAGAGATAGGATTTGAAGGCAGATCTGCCTGAGTCCAAAGCCCTTGCTGTTTACTTTTAGTCACATTGCCTCCCTTTAATATATCTAAATGTACCTATCTGCAAATTTATTTTCATTTCTAATTATGTTGTATACAATGCCTTTTTTGAAGGATCTTTCAGATACCCTAATCGTTACAAAGGGAAAAATAAAGCAAAAGTAATAAAATGGTTGAAATTTGTTACCGTTTAAGAATCAGACCCAATATAAATGAATAAATGTTGGTAGAAACATTGTTCACAGGTGGCACCAGCCCAGCGTATGAATTAAGTCAGGTTCAAGGAATTAATGTGCGTATCTGTTGAGGAAGGAAAATTGTTCTACTGTGTGTCTCATTGAGATATGATTAGCATAACAGTCTTCAAGAGATGGTTTTCCACACCAACTCACCCACAACTGCAGAAGATTCTCCTGGGATAAAGGAGTAGGCACAAAGGAAAAGAAGCTACAGATAGAAGCTCATGGCTTTATACTCTTGAGTTATGAATCACACTGTTGTAACAATACGTCATCATAATGATTCATTAATAGGAAGGAGGGCTGGGTAAATCTTATCCTGGTATTCTACGAATTCTCTATCAATAAACTTCTAGGTAAATGGCACTGGTTACATTGCTTCCACCATTGCCTCTCTCTTACCCAGTGTCCTATGGCATCTCTGGCTATCAGAACTCATCAAATTCCTGGATTTGGATAGCAGGAGAAACCCGGATGTGTCTTGGTTCTCTCTCACAGAGACATTTCTCTCCAACGTTTCCATCTCGCTTCTTCCTTTTCATGATACTGTCACAATTTTGCATTAGGTTCCTTTAGGTGCTGATTAGGCTGACATGTGTTTTTGCGACATCGTCATGAAGGAAGAGAACCTCTGTAGAAATTTTATTTGATAAAATGTTGCTTGAGAAAGACACTCAGGACTATTCTGTTTTTTGGAAAATAGGAGGAAGGAGTCCTGATACCCTTTAGGAATTAATATAAAAGAAAATATAGGATAAAGTATGAAAAATTTAAATACTTCTTAAATAATTTATCCTACATGGCTGTCAAGTGAACTATCTCAATAGGA
>NW_006441953.1:8782882-8793345 GCF_000325575.1 Pteropus alecto | reverse complement strand
ACATTATGCCAGATTTGGCCTGTTAAAAGCCCTTTAAAGCTGGCCCCTGTGTCCTTTTAACAAGGACCAATTATTCCCTAAACAATTCCTTTCTGGATATACTTTCTGGCATACACATATATATATATGTGTGTGTGTGTTTGTGTGTATGTATATGCATATATAAAATACATTTATAAATTCTAATATACAATAGCATATTATTCTTTTAAAATAATACCCCTGCTCAAACTCTTCCTTTACCTTCTTTCGTCTACAAATAAAATCTGAAATATGTTCTGGAGCTCAAGGCTCATCTCTGCTTATCATGCTCTCCTGCTCTAGTTTTTCAGAGTGGAGCGTGGTCAAACTTTAACATGCACATGAACCACTTGGGGCTCTAGTTACAATAGAGTCTGATTCCATAGGGCTAGGGTGAGGCCCAAGCAAGACACTGCAGCTCTGACAGCTGACAAGTGATATTGATGATGCTGACGCCGCAGCTCACTTTAGAGCAGGGAGACTGGATTCCAGAGCCTAGTTACATTAGCAAACAGCCATTTGCTCTACTCATTATCCTGTTTAACAATCTTTACCTCCGTCTTTGTCCATGCTCTTTCATGAATACTTCTCTGAGATTTGTTTTATCTACAGAAATGTAACTGAATGTGATGATTTTATAAGCATATCATACACTTTCGAAACCACTCTTGCTCTCTAGTTTCCTGAGCAAACACATTTCTTTGAGACCTGTCCTTGCACTGTCAAGAATTCTGAGGACATGGAAAGATTCCATGGCTCTCTGATTATGGTCATGTGACATAGTGACACAGTGAAAGTCACCAAAGGGATGGGCACAGACTAGGAAAGAGCCTCTGACTGAAATAACACTTCCTATTAAAAATATTGAGAAAGCTACCATAAATGTTCCTTCTCTTGAAAACATGGAAGTCTCAAGATGGACAAATCAAATAATTCTGGCATTTAAGAAACAGCGCACAAGGCGGAAATCCTTGCTGGTTCTGCAAATGAGAAATCATCTTGATTTCTGCTATGGCTCTTCTGAACGTGTGCCCTTTTTCAGCATGATTTTCCATTGATTGTTTTCATATCCAGTGACAAGCTCCCCTAGAAAGTGTGAGTTAATACACTGAAGAATCTTGTATAGCATTTCCTCTTCTGGTGCTTGGGTGATTGGGTGCATGCCCTAGGTGGCTGGCATTGTGCTGTCCCCTCTGAGCATGCTCACCTCCCAGGTCTGACCCAACTCCAGCCTCACCATGTGGACTTCTGGGCAGGGTAGCGCTGTCTTTCCCAAAGTGAAACCCTCTGCTCACTTGGTTAAAATGGGCTAATCCTAAATCAACTTTTAAGATGGTCACTAACAATTCTGGCACCCTTCAGAAGGATTCCACGCAAATCCTTAGGTAAATGTGGCCCAAGCTAAGTGAAAATGAACCAACAAAAGATGTAAAAATGGACAGCACCTCCTTTGCTTAAGTTTATTGTATTTCTTTTGTCTGAAAATTAAGGTCATACATTAATTCAAACGATGACATATGATCTTCAGATTTTATACAATGTTACATATTTAAAAATCAGGTAATGAAACAAAAGCTTTGTTTTTCTATTAATTTTCTTTTTAAAATTTACTAATGACACATTATATAGCACTTTAAATTTTAACTTCTGTTTGAGGCTGGGTAGTTTTGATTCTCACTTATCCTACAGCAATATGAACTTTTAAAATACAGTTGACCCTGTATTTCAAAAATGTTCAATAGTCAACTGTATTTACGTTTTGTTATGAAAAGAACTGTGTCCTTTTGAGCATATTTTCCTCACTTTTGTAATGACAGTAAAATAATATTATTGCCCTTTTAAGAAGTTCTCAAATTTAAATGCAAATTCCTAAAAACTCATCAATGTCCTGATCCAGTAGTTTAAGAACGAAGCCAGGAATCTGTATTTTTATCAAACTCTCTAGGTAATTTTGATGCATACTTAAAACTTTATATTTCTTATTGAAGAATGTGTCCTTTTTTATTTAAAAAATTTCTTATCCAAAATAAAAAGAGTAAAAGACACACTAATGGGAAGACATTGGGGTGGTGCCTCAGTGATGAAAGGAGTCACCCAGATGGCTGGTGGACCGTCATCTGGTCCACCAGTACAGGCCTGGGGCTTGGTGGGAGCAGGTCAGAGCAAAAAGATTCAAGAGAAGAGGGAAATTGGGAGTTTTGATGAGTGATTTTGAAAGAAAAGAATGATTTGAGTAGAGGCCACATGGTTTAACTTACAATGAACCTGAAGGTTTTGAAAATTGCATGCTGGATTTCCTCATAAGCATCCATCAATCTCAGGGAACAAGAGGTTCTGCTCTTTGGTATGCAATCTTTTGGGAGTTTTTTTCTCATTCAATACAAATACGTAGAAAATATACATTGGAATTGAGAATTTAAAAATGCAGAAAAATAAAAAACAACTTTCAATAATTTAATAAAAAGCACATGGGCCAATGTGAATTCCAGTCACTTTCTATTTAAATTATGAAACCTTTGAATTTGCTTTTAGGAGGATAGCAGTGTCCCTTGATACTCTCTCTCTCTCTCTCTCTCTCTCTATCTATCTATCTCTCTCTCTCTCTCTTTCTCTCTCCCTCCCTCTCCCTCTCCCTCTTTCTCCCTCTGTCTGTCTGTCTCTCTCTCTCCCTCTCCCTCTCCCTCTCTCTCTCTCTCTCTCTCCTACTAAAAGAAAAAAAACCTGCATGTCATTTCAAAATGAAGTGATAGCTATTATTCTCAGAGACCCAAGCAAGCAGGAGCACTTCAACAGGAAGAATGACACATGGTACAGAGTGAAATTGAGGTTGCCACCTGAAGCTCATTCTTAAGTACTTGTCTTTTCCAGTATACAGTTATATGGGGAAAAGCAGAAATATGAACACGCAGAGATACAAAAGTGTTATTTTGCTGTTTTTTGGAATTAATAAAATACACAAAAATCTCTAGTTCATCTTGTTTGGAAGCTTAGCAAATTCGTAGGATTAAATGGCTTTCCTCTTCTGTGAAGGATCTGATGTAAACCCTTGTACCAAGGCTTAAAGTCTTAAGGCTGTTAGAAGTTTCCATCAGTCAGTCTGTATGTCAGTGGATAAAGTCAGTTGCTGATCTAACCCATTCATTGCTCTTTGGAAAAATACAGCAAACTACAGAAATATTTTTTAATGATGAAGGAGAGTTGAGGAAATGAAGGCCTGTCAGATGATAAAATGTACTTTCTAACTGGCAACATTTTGGAGAAACATATTACCACAATGTTTTCTAAGTAATTTTAAGTGCCGTATTTGATGAAGTGGTGAAAAAAAAAGAGATCAGCTGTCTGTGGTAATCTATCTTTAGTTACTTCCATGAACTAAAAGTATCTCTCATTTCTATGTTTTGAAAGATTGTGTTCTGTGTACATTCTCAAAATAGTTGATTTTGTACATTTAATACCAGAAAATTAAGTGAAAGAACATAAAATTTGTTTCTTTTTATCCTCTTGTTCTCCTTTACCTTGAAATAATTTCATTATACTACATTTTGTGCTTAGAGGGATGTGTGCACTGTTTGTCAACAGGTATTTGACACTGTGAGCTAAACTGTGTACTGTGCTCAGTGAAATGTTAGCAAAGGGGCAGACAAAGGTAGAATACAAATAAAAGACCACATCTGGCCTTGGCCTTGGCTCTCCAGGGGTTTACGTAGTATATTTGAAAACATGATTGTAGATCTCAGTAAGCTCCATTGAAGGCATATAAGTATACATATGCTTTGCATGCCTATGAATTCTTAACAGGCTGCTCTTATAGTTCATGTCACGAAGTTCACCAAAGGAATTTGCTAATGATTTAACAATGTTGTTGAAATTACTGGGTTAATTTTCAGTCTAGTCAAAGTGGCAAACTTTCTATGAAGGATTTTAATAAAATTAGCACATTCAGTTTTAGTGATGGGTTTCCTAAAAGACTGGTTAGCTTCTGTTTGTTATCCTATTTTTACTACTGTTTCTAAAGTTATAGTACATTGTGTTTATCTGATATTCTTAGGAGACAATTATGACTATAGAAAATTAGTTGATTAATAGGTATCTAAGGTGAATTTTGACATTTTCCTTCAGTTCGAACTGCATCTCAAGACTAATTTAGATTCTGTCTGCATGGCCAGAAAGGCAAATGCTAATATTACTCATATTTCTAAATGTTATAAATATTATTCACATTTCCAATTATTATAACTGTTTTTGACTTGAAAACATATTGAAATAAAGTCTTATTGTGGGCGTTAGAATAACACGTTTTTGTATATGAGCAAAAGGTAACGAGAAAAAAGATAAACTTGGCTTTTCAGGTAAAACTGATTGGAGAAATTCCATCATTTTGACAAATACAATAGAGAAATATAGTGGTTTTTACAAGTCTAAAAAATTTTTAAGCCAAATACTAAAAATAAGTCAGTTACTCTGGGTTTCATTTTGAAATTTTAGAAAGAGTATCAACTCTTACCAGACCACTTGGATATTATAAAGGTGTCCAGCACTTTTTAGGAGAGAGGCTCATTAATAAGTAACATATGGCTCAATGTTTGCTTCATTATATTCTCATTTTTAAAATGTTAAAACCTGGTATTAATTTCCTGCTACTACTTTCTATCTCATTTTATATAATTTTTGGTGTTGGGATATTGTATCTGCTTTCTTCCTTTCCTCCTCTCAAACCTCCAAACTAACATTGAAAAAATTTTATTTGAACATAGAAAGCCCATTTACTTTTTCTTTAAAAAGAAATTGGTTAAATATGTAAAGTACAGGTAGAAAAAAAATGAAACCTTATTCAAACTTAAAAAGCACATTTAAATTTTAGATGTCTGTAAAAATCACCTTAACGAAGCATAAACAAATAAACCACTAAATGTTAACCCAGATTCTAAGCAATAGATTAACTCAATGTCCTAGTATAGGAGGTGAGAGACTTCCTCATTTAGTTTTCAAACAACACTTTGACAACATATCTTTCTGTATATAACTAGTCATATGACTAGACTTGATGGTCTATGGGGTCAAGGCTGCACCTCATCTCATCATGTTTGTAGCCCCCAAAAAACCAAGCCAATAAAAATTAGCTTGGTTAATTTTGTAGCTGACACTATTAGTAGAAGGCCGAGTTTATCATGTGAGAGGAAGGCAAAATCATGATAAATAGAAAACAAATAGTAAACTCATATAACACAAAAACAAACAAAACAAAACATTGGTCAATCACATAAGAAAATAATTTCATGGAATAGTCCTGAGAAAGTACGTCTTGCTTAGGACAATGTTGGACGACCCTGTTTATGGTGGTGTGTCCTTACTAACTTTCTTTTAATATTCACCCTAACATTTTCCCAGTGCTTTTTATTTTAATCAGTAATATTTAAGTGAAACATTTTTTTTGGCTAGAATAACTACTGAAGCTTTGAAATATTTTGGCTTATGCTAGACTCCATAAAATGTGTGGGAGAGCATTGGATCTTAACTAACATCAAAATCTGAGTGCCTTATAATTGACATTGTTCTTAATATTTTATTCTATTATTAACCAACAAAAACTTTGCAGACCAAGCTAGAACTTCATGTTTATTGTTATATTTACCACAAAATTGGTTTTTGCGTCTGAGTTATTACAAAGATATTAAAACATTAAAAAATTAAAATATGTGAATAGTTGACAAAAAATGATCTTGTGTGCTTCGGCTGCCTGTATGAAGATGCTTTGACTTGGAAATTTCATTAATCTTTTTCCCCAATAAAATTTTGTTATTAAAATGCTAAGCGGAAGCGATAGTGTTATAATTTTTAAGTTTTCTATCTAAATTTCATTGAGATAAATTTAATAATTATAACCTTCCAATGATAAAATGTTCTATAGGTGACTTTCTTTTTTTCCTTCCAAATATCAAGACTTAGGAGAGAATTAGGATCTGACATCACATGTATCACTTTAGTGAGTAAAGTACCTGGATTTTTGCCTCATTTTTCTTTATTTTAAATAAGGGACTAATAATTTGTAATATTTATCAACAGCTTATTCTGCCAAATACTGTTTTAAATTCATTATTGACCTTTTACAACAATATATTGAAGTCAGTATATTATTATTCTCATTTTACAGATGAGGAAACTGAGGCAGGAAAAGGAAAATAGGTTGTCCAAGGTCATACAATTAATAAATGGCAGCATCAGGATCTGAACCCATGAAATACTATTTCAGCAAATATATTCTTAATCATGTAACCCCTCTGTATTAGAGTTGTTCTGAGCATGAATTAAAGATTAGGATAGATGCTTCCATAAGTAGTAGATACTTCATATTTATATATAGGTTCAGAAAAATTTACCTGCTTCCATAATTTAGCCCTTTAGACATAAATTAAAAATAATGACAGAGAGTACTAATCCTAGTAAATTTTAAAGGTGTGTAACAGTTGAGATCCTTCTCAGTTTATTTTTATTTAGCATATATTGTTTATTTAGCATATATTTCAGTTTATTTAGCATATATTTCAGTTTATTTTTATTTAGCATAATTTGTTTTGGGCTTTCAGATTCTGGACCTCTATTAATATGTGTAGAAATAGTCAACAGAAAAAAAAGATGTTGAAAAAGAAAATACGAATTTAGTTGTGAATTGTATATAAGTATATAAACATTTAATTGATGTCAGTCATACTTGGATTTCTATAAAACTAGATAGATGTCAACAGTAGGCATTCATGGTGGCCAATTAAGTGCCAGATATTAAGATGTTGATTTAATACGTTTTTATTGAGTACCATATGGATGTGCAATTTTTCAAATCTCTGACATGGATACTTCATAATATTCTGCACTTTTAAGGTTACTTTTGTAAGGAAAATCAATACATTTTACTTCAAATTATTAATGCTTCTAATACAAAATTGTTTTTGGAAGAAATTGCTTGATATGTATGGATTTCAGTATTAAATTCTTAAGATGAGATTGAAGACCAAAATTCTTCTTAGGTTGTTCTCTCATTTTCTAAAACACACACACACACATACGAGTGAGACTATACGAGTGAGACACTGTATCTCAATGTGAGATTCAGAAGAGAAGAAATTGAGAGAACAAAATAAAGCCCTTAATATTACTTTTTGAGAAAAATCCCATTTTCCCACATGGTAATCTTTTAAGAAAGTTAACTAGTGTTACATTATTCAAATAAATAACTCAAAATATAATATCCTAATATAACCATCACCTTAAATGCATTCAGTTTGATTTCATCTGACTTTCGTTAGCAAAAGTTTGTATATTTTTCTGACATCTGTGGATGATAAATTATAATAGAGATAAGAAATTTATTCCAACTTGTGTATTCAGGAGAAAAAGTTATATAAATTTTGAAATGAGCAAACATTTATTTATTTGATTATTTATTTTAAAGTAGTGTTAAGGAAGAAACCGTGTTTTCATCCTTCTTTTCTCATCATTTGCCTTCCCTTTCTGGTTCCCAGTGTTCTTGGGATATATAGAACTCCATTACTACCCATGAAGGAATTTTTAAAATTGTTATGATATATATACATAAAACATAAAATATATATAACATAAAATTTACCATTTTAACAATTTTAAGTATACACGTAAGTGTCATTATATACTTTTACATTGTTGTGCAATCATCACACTATGTCCAGAACTTTTCATCATCCCAAGCAGAAACTGTTTAAATAGTAAACTCCTCCCATTTTTCCCTTCCTTCAGATCCCAGTAATCTCTATTCTACTTTCGGTCTCTATGAATTTGTTTTTTCTAAATATCTCATATAAATGGAATCAGACAATATTTTTTCTTTTGTGCCTGGGTTATTTTAATTAGCATAATGTTTTCAAGGTTCATCCAAGTTGTAGCATATATCAGAATTTCATTTCTTTTTTAAGGGTGAATAATATTTCATTGTAGTATATACCACATTTTGTTTATTCATCTGTTGATGGACACTTGGGTTGTTTCTACCTTTGAAATTGTAACTAATTCTGCTATAAACATCTGTGTAAAGGTATCTATTTGAGTTACTGCTTTCATTTCTTTTGGGTATATGCCTAGGAATTGAATCACTGGATAATATGGTAACTGAATGTATAATTTTTTGAGGAATCACCAAAGTGTTTTCCACAGAAGCTTCATCATTTTACGTTCTCACTGACAATGCACAAGGGTTCCAATTTCTCCACTTCTTATCAACACTTATTTTTTGTATTTTGTTTTCTTTTGTTTTATATTGTCCATCCTAACAGGTGTGAAGTAACATCTCATTGTGGTTTTTATTTGTGTTTTCCTAATGACTAGAGATACTGCTTGTAAGGAATTTAAGAGTTTTAATCAACTATAATAAACTTTCCAAGAGTCACACTGATATTTACTTGCCACAGTTTCTCAAATTATTGAAAATAATTTTTTTTAAACTTCCATCAGAGGAGAAAGGGGTAATTACATGGAAGGCAATGAAACATTACATAAAAATATGATTTCTCTGTCAGCAGACTGAATTCAAAGCCACTCCCTCACTTGTAAGCAGTAAGATCTTGGGCAAGTTTCTGTAAAATGGGAGGCAATTATTGCTAATGGGATATTATGAGGTTTAGGTGGAACTGTGCTCTTCTATTTGTTCTCTGCAGCATCCCTGGCACCTATAACCATGCCTGGGATATCGTAGGTGCTTATTACGGAATTGCTAAATGAATGATTATGTTTATAACATTGCTCAATTTATTACAACTATTCTTCTTATTAAATAAATTTAAATGGCAGATCTCAATTGGTTCATTTTTATAATTTTAAATTTATCAAGTATATGTGTAATATATTTACATACGTGTGTATGTAAATATATTATTAAACTATATCTTAGATAAATATGTAGCTCAGAAAAACTTAGAATTTACCATGCAATATTAAATCTCAAAACTCACAGAGTCAAATACTGAGCAGATGAAAAACCTACTTCAATATATACTGCTTAAGTTTTAAAAAGATTTAAATATTTCTTACATAAGAATTATTTTTTTCCAGTAATCAAGATAATTCACATTCAAATAATGGTAGCTAAATATGTTTTGGGGTATATATAATGAATTGATTTGAGGATTGCCAACTGAGTTTGCACTATTCATTTTTAGAAGGTGAATTGTTTAAATATCTGCACATGTAATATAGAGAAACAAGCAAGATTGCTGCCTTTTCCCATGGTTTTTCAGGTACTTTTAGCAATTCCTTTGTGTTTGTCCTTTTAAATTTTACAGTTCATGTTCTTTTAAAGTCACACACTGAGTGAACAGAATGTCTTTGTTCTTTGTTCTGTATCATAAAAATGAGGAAAACCAACCAATGCACTACGAATAATTCAACCTTCTTGTGACCTTTCCATCTGTTTAAACAACATAAATTAGAAACAAAGCTATATACTCATTTACACTTTATACAGGTAAAAAAGCTCTCATAGTTATTTTACACACACTTAGGAAAATCATCTTTAAAATTTCTTGATTAAAAAAAAAAACCTCTTGATAGGTTTCCTGTTATACAAAATTAACAACAGAATAACATTTTTATCTTAAGTGAATTTTTAATGGCTCTTTTTTATAAAATGTTGATTTCTTCTGTGAGATGGTCTCTTGGAAAATGTTCACATTCACTGTCTGAGGCTTTTCATTTCTGTTTGAATTGTATTTAGAAAATCACATCTCTGAGTATGTTCTTTTGTCTCTCTCTCTAGATGGCAGCATCTGCCTTGTAGACTATCTCCCTTTTCTTTTCTAGACAACCTTCTTAATGAAGGTGCTACACCTGGGTAATAAAAGTAAATGCTGACCGATGATTACTGGACTAAGTGATTAAATGAATAAATTCATGGCTTGTTGGTGAAAGTTGAGATTATTATTCTGCAAATCTCGTTTGTGCTTTTTCAAGACAGAATTTGTATTTCCTCAAAATCAATTCATGCAAACTTAGGAGGAAGCATTTCAAATGGAATGAGTAAATCCCCTATCTGAAAGCTGTACTTCCCCCACCCCACTAAGTTCACATGTGATTTTTTTCATCTTACAATAATAGTACTGAAATCTTTACCAACCTGGATGAAACCCCAAAACTTCTAAAATGTAAAAAATACCTTAGTTTTCTAGCTAAAGTAATCTGTGAAAACGTATATCCACTTGATAAATAGAAACATAAATAAAACCCCCAAACTTTTTGAGGTTTGCACACATCTAGTGCAAATTGCTGGCAGGAAATGTGATTATAGAGCATTGGATTTAAAAGTAGCTGAACTATGCCACCTTTCAGGGCTGCCTTCATGGACATCTGATTCATGTAGCTGCATAGGATCCACACTTAAAAGGCCCCTGAACTTGGTTTAATGCTCTACTGTAAATTTCTAG
>NW_006441953.1:8732447-8782825 GCF_000325575.1 Pteropus alecto | reverse complement strand
TCTACTAATGGCAAGTATCTTAAAATGATAATACCTACATAATGAATAATAACAAAAATGTGTACATAGCAAATGAATTGTGAAGTAGATAAAATCATATATAATTATGAGAACCTCTAGGCATAATACAAAGCATTTGCTTAGATTTCTTGAATGTTTAAAAACACAATTTTGCAAAATTAGTAGCAAAGTTTTCTAAATTAGAGTCAATAGAGGGAAAATAATGATTGAGGGAAATAGTGTTATTTTTGTCTTTTAAAAAATGGAATATATTTTAAAACATCTTTTTTTTTGGTTCTGAAAGGAATTCAGATATCAAGCAGCACATATAAAAGCTACATGGAGACTTCTAGTTAAGATGGTAAACTATGTTCTTCTCCTCCCACGATCACATCAATATTAAAACTAAATTGTAGAACGACCATCATTGAGAACCACTTAAAGAAGAAGCCACATTGAGACTGGTAGGAGTGGAGTGATGAAATGGGCAGGTTCCACACCCATGGTGTGACGATTAAGTATTGGGAGGGATAATTTGGCTGCAGAGGTTCCCCGGAAGAGTGAGGGTTCCCAGCCCTACACAGGGTTCCCCAGCCTGAGGCATCAGTGCTGAAAAGAGGAGTCCCCATAACATCTGGCTGTGCAAACCAGCAGTAGGGATTGCATCCAGGAAAGACAGAGGGCTGCAGGAAACCAAAATACGCTGTACCTAAAGGGCTCATGCACAGACTGACTTGCTCATAATTTCACTTGCTCTAAGTTTCAGTGCAGGGCAGCAGCTCATAAAGCTCCAGGAATATACAGGGAAGAAATAAACGAGTAACCCGAGTGGTTAGAGGGGTAGGGTCAGGCAACTCTTTCTGGGGATGGAAACACAAGCAAGCGCCATTGTTTCTTGTTGAGCCCTTTTTCCATCCATCTGGCTCAGGAAAAGTGGGTGTCAAATCAGTGCTCCCCATTAACCTGGCTTACAACCTTTTCCCTGCCCTAGGCCTCGCCCCACCCAACTCACTTGCCTGGTTCAATCTCTTCCAGCATCTCTACTACACAAATAGCCTAACTTTGATTGCACTGTGGACTTTCCCAAATGCTCTCAAAGAATGGCAACCCTGAACAAGCAGTAGCCAGCTTTGGTATTCTCATAGCTTTTGCTAAGTGCCCTGAAGGCCAGCATAGGTGGTGAACAGTCTCAACTTACATTGTAAATTCTATCAGGTGGCCCCAAAATGTGGCTTGAAATGTAACTTTAATTAAGTTGCACCTGCCCTCAGCTCACATCGTGGTGCATCCAGGAAAGACAGAGGGCTGCAGGAAACCAAAATGTGGATTGAAATGTAACTTTAATTAAGTGGCAACTGCCCTCAGCTCACATCGTGGTGACCACCAAGGGGTTCCAAGCCTGTCACAAGTGGCAGCAAGCATTGGTTTAGCCTCTCTCAAGCATCTCTAAGCCCAGCACAAATGCCAACCAACTGCAGATCACGTTGTAGCTCCTACCAAGCCCAGCACAAGTGCAGGTGAACTTTGGCCTTCACCAGGTGACTGGCTTCAGACCAGAGTACCACCTAACTAGCGGCACACATGACATACTGAAAAGCAGGCTTAACTGGCATAAGAGCCTGCAAAAGCAATTCAGACTCCATAAGGTCAACTCTTGCATAACAGCTCATCTGCCAAGCCTCACAGCCAGCCAGCCTGAGAGTCAACACTGCCCACTGATGTTCCAAGACCAATCAAGGCTCAACCACAATGGGAGGGCACATACAACACACACACATGAGATACACCTGGAATCTGGAATATCTGTTTCAGGTGACCTGGGAAACTGTACCACTGGGCCCAACAGGGCAGCTTCTATATAAGCCCATTCTTTCAAAACCGAGAGTCATAGCAGATTTATTTAATACATAGAACCAAACCCATGGAATCGGCCAAAATGAAGAGCCGAAAAAAGAGTCCCAAATGAAAGGACAGGAAAAAATTCAAGAAAAAAAACAAAATGGAGACAAGCAATTTACTAGACACAGAGGGCAAAACACTGGTTATAACGATGTCCAGTGAACTTAGGGGAAGAATAGATGAACTAGATTAAGGGAAAACTTCAACAAAGAGATAACATAAAAAAGAGAGATTAGAAAAATAAAAACGAACTAGTTAGAAATGAAGAACACGGTAACTTAAAGAATGAAGAATGCATAGTGGAAATCAGCAGCAGAGTAGATGAAGCAGAGGATCAAACCAGAATTGGGAAGACTAGGTAGCAGAATACAACTAATCAAAACAACAAAAAGGAAAAAGAACTTTAAAAAATGAGGGTAGTTTAAGGAACCTCTGGGACAACATCAAATGTACCAAAATTCACATTATGGGGTACCAGAAAGAGAAGAGAGAGAGAAAAGGATTGAAAACCTATTTGAAGAAATAATGACTGAAAAATTTCCTAACTTGGTGAATGAAATAGACATACATGTCCAGGAAGGTCAGAGTCTCAAACAAGATGAACATAAAGAGGCCCACACCAAGACACATCATAATTAAAATGGCAAAGATTAAAAACAAAGAATTTTAAAAATAGCAAGAGGAAAGCTGTTAGTTACCTACAAGGGAGCTCTCATAAGACTGTCAGCTGATTTCTCAACAGAAAATTTGCAGGTCATAAGGAAATGGCATGAACTATATAAAGTAATGAATGGCAAAAATCTATAACCAAGATTGCTCTATTATTCCAGCTAGGTGATTGTTTAAAACTGAAAGAGACATAAAGTTTCCCAGACATAAAAAAGCTAAAGGAGTTCATAACCACAAAGCAAATATTACAAGAAATGTTATATGGTCTTCTTTAAGTAGAAAAGAAAAGGTAAAAAATATGAATAATAAACTGTAGGTAAGAAAAAAATTCTCACTGACAATGCCAACAATTAGTAAAAGCAATGAATCGACCAACTATAAGGCCAGTAAAAACATTACAAGACAAAATTATAAAGATCATGTGTAATCACAACAATAAATCAAGGGATACACATAAACACACACATGAAAGAAGTAAAAATTAATGAGAAAAACATAAATATGAATGAGGTGAATAAAAATTAGAATAATTTTAGAATATGTTTGAACTGAGCAATAGTCATATTAAAATAGATTGCTTTAAACAAAGCTTGGTATATATGAAAAACATGATAAACAAAACCAAAAATCTGTAAGAGATATATAAAAAATAAAGAGAAAGAAATCCAAACACAATACTGTTAGAAAGTCAAATTACCATACAAGGGAAGAGAGCAACAGAATAAGAAAGGAAGAAGGAATAACTACAAAAATAATCAGAAAACAGTTAATAAAATGGCAATAACTACATAACTATCAATAGTTACTTTAAATGTAAATGGACTAAATGCTCCAATCAGACACAGGATGACCGAATAGATAAAAATAAGGCTTGTACGTGTGCTGCCTATAGATACACACTTCAGATTGAAAGGCACACACAAACTTAAAGTAAGAGGAAGAATAATAGTATTTCATGCAAATGGATATGAAAAAAAGTTGGATTAGCAAAATTTATAGCAGAAAAAATAGACTTTAAAACAAAGCCTATACCAAGAGGCATAATGATTAAGGGATCAATACAAGAGTATGTAACTCTTAAAAACATCTATGCTCCCAACGTTGGAGCAACTAAATGTATAAAGCAAAAAAATTGACAGCCTTAAAGAGAAAGATAGTTATACAGTAATAATAGGGGACTTTAACACTTCATTGACATCAATGGATAGATCATCTGGACAGAAAATCAGCCAGAGAACAGTAATCTCAGACACATTAGATCAAATGGATTTACTTGATATTTTTAGGATATTCCCCCCTTGCCCCCAAACAGCAGAATATGTATTCTCTTCAATGCACATGGAACACTTCCTAAGATAGACCACATGTTAGGCCACAAAACAAGTGTCAGTGAATTTAAGAAGACTGAAATGCTGTCAGGATATGATGCTACTATGAAAACAAGGACAACTGGTGATTGGTTTTAACTGTGAGAGACAGGAAAAAAGAAAAAATAAATCAGGAGTTAGTGACTATTTTTTTCTCCATTAGCTACTTTAAGAAAAAAAGCATATTGATTTATGGTTACACTGAAAAAAAAAAAATCCCATACTCATTTTCATGTTCAAATAGTAATGTAACACAGAACATGTAGTGACATATTACTGCCCGAACAAAATAGTTGTCTAAACCATTATGGCTGTGTGGATTCAGCTTACTTCATTGACATCTAATTAAATATGTCTTTTAATAACGATTGGCTTTTTGGATGTTGAATAAGTAAAGAGCAGACAAGCAAACCAATAACCCCTATCAATCAAGAAAGAACGAAAATAATGTCCAACCTCCAGTTTATCACATCGGTATGTGCCTAGATACCAGAGCATAAACCAGAATGGTCCTAGAAAGTCACATGATCCTTAGAGAAGATTGTATACAGGAGAAGTTAAAAATAAGAAGAAAAGTAGGATGGATGATAAAGATAGAAGGGAAGGAAAGAAATGTAAAAGGACATTTTCTGTATGTAATAGGCTATGGAATTAGTGGATTAGATTTATGGTATTATAGAAAGAGATTTTAAAATTTTATTCTAATTTTTAGAGCTGCATATAGTCTCCAACTTGCAGATTGAGTAGTTAAAAATGAATATAGGGGAACATTCCATACAAAGTTTGCTGAGTGGAAGAAATAAGATTCATATAGTCTTTCTCTGGACTTAAAACTAAAGACAGTCACATCCTCTGTGTCAGGGACGAGGGTACCATATTTCTGTTTTATATTGTCAAGTGACTTTGGCTCTGTTTTCAAAGGTAAACAAAATTTCATTCATTGTGTCAGTGATAAATCTGAACTTACACCTAAAAATAGCGAAATAGCGGCAATAATAATGTTTCTCATATAGTTATATATATATATATATGACTTATTCTCATATATATATATATAACATATATATAACATATATATATGACTTATTATATATAGTTATATATGACTTATTAAATATATGTTATATATAGTTATATATGAGTTATATATATATGACTTATTCAGTGAAAAAATATGTTCTGAAGCTTTTAAATATTCAAAATATGAAGTGACTATAAAATTAGAAAATTGTAAAAAAAGACACCAAAGAGAAAATTGTATTTTGTTCTAAGTTAATAAATAAAAGATGCTTTCATGAGAATGTTTCCTGACTACATGCTTCAATAGAGGTAAGAGAGTGGTATGAGTCTCTGTTAGTATTGGAATAACTCAAGGAGATAAACAAAAGTTATCTAAACAAACAAATTATAATTATACTCAATGGTGACATTTATAGGAACTGTCATTTTTTTCCTCCAAGATGATAAAACATCAAGCAATACATGAACACTGAAATAAACTGCATATTCTAGATATATGTAAAAAGGAAAGGCATCATATTGTAATCAGGGACATATGCATCACACATAGTTTCTTTCTGAGCTATAACCCTATTTTTCTTTTTCCCCAGTTGGGAAGATACATCTGTTTCTGCTCCCTCATTTGATATGATCCAGTAAAATCCAAGCTTTGAAGACGTTTGCTTGGAACATCAATGATTACTTGATTTCTCAGTGCATAAATTCAACTTCAATCCTTCGTGGGCAGATATTAGTAATGAGGTAACTCATCCTATGGCATCGTCTACTCTTTGCTTGTATCCACCAGGAGACCCTGTAACCTGCTACTCTAACACTGCCAAGACTGATGTCAATAGTTATCCCAGATCAACATGGTGGATAAATATACATTATTAAAAGAAAAAACAAAACAAAACGGAAATGCCTGTGAAGGTTTATCGTATTTCTATCAGTATTGTGATACTCAATTCTAAACTCAAGGTTAAATTACAAAACACAATACCATAAAAGGTTCAACTGGAATCTGGAAGCTAAGTCTCTGTCAGATCTCCTCTATTAACCACCCCCTCGCCCCCCGCCACACACACACATTTTCCTTTACTTACCATGTCTATCTTTTAAAAAAGGTTTTGCACGTCAATGACTCTCTTTAACAGACTAAACTACATGCATCATTATGTTTTAAAAAGTATTTTAGTTTTAGAATGTTCACCAGCCTTGATAACAGGGCATAAGAACCTGTTCTCTGAGGGTAATTTCGCTTATTGTAAGATGTTGATTTTTGGTTGATGTAATGTGAGTGAAGACATTTTTGTTTGTTTTCCTGAATTAACAGGCTACCTGGATAAATTTTAAAAAACTATGTAATAGTGCTATTGAACATCTATACTTAATATATTGTATTTTAGATTTCCGGCAGGGCTAGCTTTATGAACATGACACTTATGCAGTTCCATAGGACTCCACATTGAGTGGGGCCCTCCATTTGGTTCATGCCCTGCTGTCTTTGCCTTGAAATTTTTAGTTCTTAATAATTTTTGGAGAAAAGATCTAGGATTTTCATTTTGCTCTGGGCCCCACAAATAAGTGGTCTTAACTTTCAGTAATAATTTCTTTCAAATTCTAGGCTTCTAGGTACATTGCTACTGGGACTCAGTAAAGAGTCCCCAGTATGTCTGAAAGGAGAATACAGGTGAAAGAAGATTGAAAGAATACAGGCATCTGATGATTGTGAATAATTATTTATAAAGAGTAACCATACACTGTTTTCCATTGGCTTTCATTGCAAAAACAGATTTGTTCATATAGACCTTTCAGTCGGTTGACAAATTAAAATGCTTTGGTGAGAAAGATTTTAAGTTTAAGAGTTTGCCTTGTTCATTATTGATGCTCTGGGATCTGCCTGTAGTTCTCCTCACACATTCTGTGTTCATAAAAAATAAAAATTAAACATAGGTTTGAAGCCGCAGCTGTCTTGTGTTCCGGCAATTTAAGATTGGGTTAATTTATTTTTAAAAGCATGAGCACTGAAGTTTTAATTTTTCTTTTAACCTACCCTCATAGCATTCTATAAAACATGGAATTTCAAACTGAAGTCTTTTCCTACCTGTGTTTTTACAATGGATTTTTATGAATATTCGTGAACTTTTTCTGCACTTTCTACCTGAAACCATCACCTCTTCTTACACTCAGAGTTCTTTGTTGTTGTCTATCCATTTGTCATGACTTTGTCTTGGATGGCGATAGCAAGGGCCAGCCAAGAGAAGGTCTGAGTAAGAACCCAGACACATTTGGTGAGACTTCAGGGATCTGAATATGACAATGGAAAAATGTAAGTTGTTTTCAGGGATCATTGTTGGTCAGGAGATCTTTAACTAGTCATCTAAAAGTTAAAAATGTTCCATGTGAGAAAGGAAAAGGTGAGAGGAAAGTACTATTGGAAAAATGATCAAATTTAGTCTGAGACTCATGATGTCTATTTAAGAAATTTTAAGACAAGTAATTGATGGAGTTCTGAGTAGATAGGCAGCCAACATCAATGAGGACCAAAAATAGTTGTTTAGGACCAACTCACAGAAAGTCAGGATTGGGGGCAAGAAATGTGGTTCCAGAAAAGGTTGTAATAAGGAGAAAATTCTACTTCAAGAGGCAAAGAAGGCAAAGTGAGAACCAATTATTAAGGAAAGAACAAATATTCCAGTTACTATGGTGCTGTGGCCCCCAGTTAGACTGCCTCAGTACTGAAATAGGAAGTTACTAATGTAGAGATTGTGAAAAAGTAAAATTTGTTATATATTGTAAAGTGTTGCTGATGTTTGTAAAACTTCTCTGGAAGCCTCTTGAGCAGATGTGGAAGCTTGGGGAGTATCAGCAGGAGCTACAGAATTTTATCATCTCATTGATATGGACTAGCCATTTGCTCTTTAATAAAATGTAGTACTATTTTAAAAAAAAGATGATAGGCTATTCAAGGAAACAAGAGAACATGTTTATGTAATTATAATGATGGCTTCCTCCTTTTGTTCAATGAATACTTTTGGGACAAGTTATGTTTATTGTTATAATGGCCTGTGAGTAAGGACTGTAAGGTCTTTAGAACAATAGAGATTATATTTAAACCCTGACCATGAGTACAGTGATGGATTTACTCTGACTACAATAAAGCTAAGCATTTGACATTTTATTGTAGTAGCAGGAGTGTTCAGCTTTCTTTTCTGCAAACTGGAACTGTGCCATTACTTTATATCCCCCTGAAATAACACTTCTAATACCTGTGCCTCCCTCCAGTGCTCTTGCACTGGTTCAAGGCTGAGAAGCAGTGGCCTAGTGCCAGCTCTCATTAAGCAGTAAGACACTCCAGGCAGTACATTTCTGGGGATTATTGCATGTCTGCCTTAAGTGCGTCACTACTCAAGAAAGACAATCATCTTTCATAAAATGCATAATCTGAAGCGACTTTTTACTTTTCAGAAGGGGAACTTTTATGAGCTAGAAAATAGAAAGAAGAAGAGAGGTGTTTCCCATGCACTGGATGGCAATCTATGTGTGGCTTTCTTATCCCTTTGATAGGAAGAAGCAGTATTTACCTGAGAACATCATAGTCAGCAATGAGACATTCTTTCTAGACCAGAGCCAACCATGGACACAAGCTAGCCCAATTATCTTCTCCCTGCAGGTCAGTACATAAAATGGGTGTGATTTTAATCTGAGGTATTTTATCTGTCTTATGAAAGTTTCCTCACCAGACACATTTTAATATACAATATCTCTCTTGTTTTAAGTTGAAAAAGACAAGAGTTGCAAAATGAGTTTTGATGAATTGAACACAGTCAAGTGCTTCAGTTTTTCATGTCTAAGAGGCATGTGGTATAGAGTACTGGTGATGGAATCAGCTGCTCTAGCCAAGCCAAACTGCTTTTATTGAATGCCAACCTTGACACTTTAGCTGTATGACTCTGAGAAAGTTACTATACTTCTCTAGTCCTCATTTTTTCTCATTTGTGAAATGTGTTTAATAAGCCTACTTGAAGGACTGTTTTACAGATTAAATGTAATGACACATATAAAGCAATTAAATAATGTCTAGCCCACAGCAATGCAAAAAAAAATTGCATCTCTTGATGTTTTGAAAATAATTAGTATATTTAAATTTATCAGTGATTCCCTGCTGAGCAGGGAATTAAAGAGACTCTATTTACTTTTAACTATGTAAATTGAGAAAAGTTGGCATCTCTAGGTTTTAACTTCTATATCTGTAAAATGGTCCAAAATGTAGGCATTTGATGGCCCCAGTGATCCTTGTCTCTGGCATTCCCACCGTGTGTAATCCCTTCCCCTGGAATGTGGGCTTTACTGAGTTGTTACTTTTGAGACCAGGTCAAGAAGCCCTTTCTAACTGCCTTTCTCTGAGCACTAGCTACCATGTCGTAAAGACACAGGCACGGGGCTTAAGGAGAGGCCCGTGTAATGAAGACCCAAGACCAGACAGCAATGATATGAATGAATCTGAAAGTAGATGCCCAGCCCCTAACAAATATGTCATGACTAGAGACCCAGCGAGAGCTCGACTGCAACCTCAAGAAGATGCAGAACCAGAGGCACCAGCTATGCTGTACCTACATTCCTCATTACAGAGACCGAGATGATAAACATTTCTTGTTTTTTGCCACTAAGCTTTGAGAAAATTTGTTATGCAGCAATAGATCACTAATACGGTGATATGCTAACATATGTGGAAGGTACTGGAAAAGCACAAAATGCTTGTAAAATTGAGGCAATATTGTTAGTAATTGCTTTAAAGAAACTAGGTAATGTATGTTAAGACTATTAAATTATCTTACCTGTTTGCTGCATATGTATTTGTATCATTCATTAATATATATGTATGTATATATATGTGTGTGTGTATATATATATATATATATATATGAGAGAGAGGAGAGGCAAGGAGAGGAGAGAGAGAGAGAGAGAGAGAGAGAGAGAACACCTCCTTCATTGCCTGACACTTTTATAGGACTGGTAATATAGCAGTGAAGAAAACAGACTAAATCCTTGTTATTTTTTTTTTTTTGAAGCTTACATACATGTTGGTAAATAAATAAAAGACAGGGTACATTATGATAAAACTAAGCAAGAAAGGGAGTGCTTGAATACAAGCCGTGCGTTTTTTTTTTTTTTCCTTTACAATTTTAAAAAGGTTGGCTAGGAAAAGATGTCACGCAAAGAAAATATTTAAGTCAAGTTCTGAAAGGACAAAGGAGCAAGCCATGAGGACATTGAAGGAAGAATGGACCAGGCAGAAGCAATAGCTGGTGCTGAGGCTCTGAGGCGGGGGTGTCCTTGTTTTTAGAAATATCAGGAGAGAAAGTTAAAGGATGCAGGGAGTTAGCATAGGTTCCTGTCATCCAGTAAAGAACGCCGGCTTGACTCTGAGTAAGATGGGAGATCATGGAGGGTTCTGAGCAGATGGTAGGATGATCTGATTCCAGTTTTGCAGGATCTTTGGCTGCTGAGTGGGAAATATGCTTCGGGAGTGGGTGGTGGGGGGAAGACAAGAGTGGCAACAGGAAGGCTAGTCACTGACATTAGTGAAATAATAATAAAATGTGATTTTACGTTATGGTAATTGGGAAAAAGACCTATATATTTCTTTCATTTATAAACATATTTAATAATTTTGTTAAATTTTTATGAGAAAGTCAATGTATTTAAGTATTAAGACAGAAGTAAAACATGTTATTTTACTCATGACATTTGATAAGATCTAGTTTTAGGAATAAGATTATGAATGTATATCTAACTAATTCCTAAATAATTCAGCTACACATACACACACGCACACACACACACATACACATACATGTATATATAAAGACAAATGTGCAGTGAAAAAGAGTATATGTGTGTTTATATGTAAATATGTATACACATACATGAGCGTGCAATGAGAGAGAGCATGACAATGTGATGAAATGTTAGCAATTGGTAAATCCAGGTAAAAGGTATGGGTGCTTACTACTCTTGCATTTTTTTTTTCTGTTGATCTGAAATATTTCAAAATAGATTGTTAGAGAAAAAATGCATCAGGATTGCATATTCATTCAAAATGGATTTTTTACTAAATATATAAATATACCATAGTAAAAATAAAAACTAAATGGGATTATGACCTTGAGTTTCTCACTTGGGTGTTTATACACTAATTAGACCAATTTAAATAGTATACAGTTAAATCAAATTATGGATGCTGAGGGCTCTGGAAATTTTCTAGCTGATTATATTGTAATTTAATGCTCATAAACACTTACAAGAAACCTCATTTCTTTGTTAAAACAATTTAATACTTCCAAAGACTTCCTAATGGGAAGTAGGTAGATTTAAGTAAATAGAGTGTGGCATTGTAGAAAAATGACTCATTTGTCTAAATGTATGCACTGCCTAGAGAAGCGATAATATTCATGTCTTAGACAAGATACTTTGTCCCAGAAACACATGCCCAACTGAAAAATCAATGTGGAAAATAATGCTTTAGAAGTTTGATGCATGAAAATTGTTATCGGTCTGCCACCTCTAGTTTATTTCTCATTGAAATTCTAAAATTTGAATATGCCAATTTCCCCTTTTCTCTTAATGAATTTACTTCTATGTAACATTAAGCATAGTGATGTATGCTTCTAAATTAAATAATTATAAAGGTTTTCGAGTTATCTGTTGTTCAAAATAGAAAGCAGGATTCTTGGGGCTGGTTACCTATTTAATGTGAGGCCAGGGACCTGAAAAATCTCAAAAATAAATGATTGGAATGCATATTAGAATTTCATTACTGTGTAACATTACCAACAATTTAGCAAACTGAAAAACACACCCACTTATGAGCTCATAGTTGTGTGGGTTAGATACTTATTATGGAGGGTTTGAATTCTTTGCTCAGGGTCTAACCAGGCTAGAATTAAAAGTCGGCTGGGGCTGCAGTTCTCATCTGGGCCTCAGGGTCATTTTTCAAGCTTAGGGGCTATTGGAAGCATTTCAGTTCCTCACTTTCATTGGACTGAGGTCCCTGTTTTCTTGCTGTCTTTCAGCTGGGAACCATTCTCAGCACCAAGAGGCTGCGTGCATTCCCAACTAGATGTTCCCTTTATCTTCCAGCCAGCAGTGGCACATCAGATCCTTCTTGTGCTCTGAAAGTCTTGTGTCTTCTGGAACCAGCTGGAGACAACGCTGTTTTTGAAAGGCTCATGTGATTAAGACAGGCCCATCCTGATAATCTCCCTGTTTTAAGTTCAGTTGATCTGAGACCTTAATTACAACTGCAAAATCCCTTTGCAAATGTACCTAGGTTAGTGTTTCAATAATTGGGAGAAGGTGTGTATGCACCAGGGAGGGCAAGATCACGGAAGAGGGTTTTCTTAGAATTTCACCTACTATAGAGCTTGATGCTTAAAATGTCTTGATTACGAGCCTACTTCCTATAAATTTCTTTTAATACATTTATTAATTGAGAATTAATAGCTGTGCCTTTGCGACCTTCCATGATTTGGTGTCAGCTGTTAAAATATCACTTCTCTTTCCATGAGGGAAAAAATAGTTTGCTTTAAGATGTCTTAGTTAAAATACGCATATAACTGAAATGCCTATTCAGTGGGGGGAAGAATTGGAATAAATTTCTATAAAGTTCTCCAATTAGCACATATTTTTTAATGCCACATTTATTTAGATGCCAGATGGAAATGGAGATGTTAGATGGAGGGGAGATGAACCTGTCTACATTGCTGGTATAAGGAGCGGGCATGTGAATAAGGTGTGGAAAAGTAGCAGGGTCATAGAAAACTTTGCTTAACTTTCTGTTACTATGATTTACTTTTAGTTAAGACAAGAAGTTATAAAAGATAACATAAGGTTGAGCCATATTGAAGAGTGGCTGACTTTTCCATCTTATGATTCATGTATCATGTTGGATTGTTCTTTCCTTTTTCACTCTTACTCCCACTTTCGTAGTTTCTCTCTGAGGCCTCACCACCTCATGAATGGATTACAACCATGACCTCTTTCTTCAGCCCCCTCTTCCTAAGCTTTCCTCCTTTAATTCAGCCTACATGTTGTGGCTAAATCAATCTTACTAAAACATTGCTGTCATCACATTAGTCCCTGGATATGGCAGGCACAACAGACCAGAGAGAGATAAACTGGGAGACAGGAGCCTAAATCCTGGTCCTGGGTAGGCCACTGTCAGCAGGTGACTTTGCATGTTTCCTCTAGTCTCCAATTAAACTAGTGGAGTCATAAAGTTCTCTCCAACTCTAAAATCTCATATATCTGTGATCAAAAATCGACAATCGTATTCCTGAGTTTATATAAAATCTAACCCTAATTTTCCTTCCTACATCCTTTGCATCCATCCCTTCCTTATCTACATGACCCACACATTCTCAGCCCTCCCTCCCTATCATGGTCATGAAACCTGTGGGCAGTGAGAACTTAGTCCTCTGAAGTATTATTCACACATACCCAGTTGGATCCACCTCACATCTCATCTTTAAGAAGCTTTCCCAGATGTCTTCAGTTTATACACTACAGCTTTGGGGTTTTCGCTTTTATCTCACAACTTAGCTCTTGTGGATCATCTAAATAATGGTGACAATTAGCTAAAATGTATCAAAGACTTATCAAGTATCAGGGAATATATTAAGTGCTTTGTTTTCCTTATTTATTCATTCAACAAGGACATTACAGATAGGGAAACTGAGGCATAGAGAAAACAGGAAAATTTCCAGAGATTACCCTACTGTTAGATAGTGGATTCTTAGTCCCTAAACAGATTTATCCAACTCCCGAATCCATCTTCTTAACCACCAGACAACACTATTGATGATAATGTTGTTTCTGTTTTGTTTGTCTTTTTACCTCCTTTAATTTAGGCTAAAATATATTGACAAGAACTCTATCTTGCACTTTTTGTTGATTACAACATAAGCCTGATATGTGAAAGGTGCACATAATATAAGTTTTCAGTAAAAAGTTAGTGATTAATTTAATAGAGATTAGGCAGCATTTTCTCAGGGCTGGACAATCTCTAATTGAGTTGTTAAACATGTATTAGACCTATGTGTTTTGGTAAGAAAAGTAGTTTATAAGAGGTTATTAATTTAAAATATAGAAAGCAGTATAAAACAATGTATATTTTCATATTTTTAAAATGAAGAATATTGGGATAAAAGCAATGTACATTTTCAAAACTTGAAGACATTTTCTAATTTTTACATTAGAAAATAAAAGAAGCCTATACATGAATATGTATATACTTATACAATTGTATTTAAATTAACATAAAAAGAAGTGAGAAGGCCATACACTAAAATTTTAATATTGGGTTCTGATTGGTGAGGTTACAGGAAAGGAAAAAGAGCTCAACTTTTATTTATCCTCTCTGTTGTTTGGATTGACATGAGGGACACTTAAGATTTTTAGAATCCAGGAACAAAGTAGAAAAAATAAAAATTAAAATTTGGATCTTAAATTATTTTTTAGTTTCATTTGGGATTGTTTTATATACTCTTTTGTGAAAATATTCATTTTCATTTTATGTTTATCGTGCACCTGTCTGATTTTTAGTAAGTTGAATATGATTTTTTCTTACTATTTATTATGAGGAAAACAGAATTCTTTGGCATGTTTCTTCAGCATAGCTTGTCTGATTCATAACAGTAAGCTTGACATTCAAGACTGAACCTTATTTCCAAAATCAGTCAAATATCCTCTTTTTAGAAGTGTCTGATACTGAGATTGTTGTTGATTTGTTTTTCACATGAAAGATTTGATATTGATCTGTTAATTAATTCAAAAGTCTCGTCATATGAAAATATTTCTAGATCCTTTTACTTATCATTTTTCATTAACAAAGAATGCCAGAAAACCAATATTTGAAGACAAGAGCTAAAATTTTGAGATGCAATATTCTTAAAAATTGGCTGTGACCAAATTAGCATGACCCTTGAAAAATGTCACTGGATATTTGATGAAACAGGGCATGAACTCTGTCCTGCCATCCACGGGGAGCCGTAATATACTACCCAGAATGACGCCTGGGAATTTTAAACTAACAGATAGTTCTTATCTAAGAAACTCAGGGAGAAAGGCATTTGTCCACTATAATGACTTCTGTTAGCAGATTTATGCCACTTAGATCAATATGTTTCCACCTTCCTACTCCCTAAAATCTACTTCTTATTTAAAAAATAAAAATGGTGTGCCTGATCCCAATTTTCATAACTGAAAAAATTGATATAATAATTTTCTAGAAAACCACCCTTGTTCACATTTTTTGTTATAATATATTTAAACATGCCTAGAGATACAAAGATGCAAACATACAGAAAACTATTGCTTTCTTTGCAGGACTAATCATACATTTTAAGAAAACAATTATAATTAAATTGAAATAAGAAGCTAAAGAATGAGATACTTTATTAAAAACATTTCAATCAGAAGTCATTATTTCTTCATACACAGCTTTTCTAAATGGTCATTGTTTTAGTAATTATAAGACCATTATCCTTTCTCTTGCGTCAGTCTTAACTAAAGATCAATGAAAAGAATAAATGTCTCTTTTATAAAGACAAATACTGTTGGAGAAAGAATATTTTTTTTTAAATTTGCATATTATAACCTAGGGTTTATTCTTTGATTAAAAGTATCTCTAAAACAAATAACCTGCATGCGTATATGTGTGTGTAACTAATGCAATTAATCTTCATGTTAGATTAACTTGATAAAATATTGACCTAATTTGGTATTAAAAGATTACAAGTAACATTTTGTGCTGAAGGCTGCAACATGCCTCATGTCAATGCAGTAATGGCAGAATTAACCTCTCGAGCTCTCTTCAATTGAGAAATTCTGAACTGCTACTTGAGCAGTGTTTAGATGACCTACAATGATTGGTGCACAAAAGGTCCAATGATGCTGTTTTTTACAGTCAGCTGAACTGCTTCTGTGGTTCAGAACCATGCTAAGGGAAAATGTATTCAAAAGATATTCTAGAAATGTCCAGTTTCTGCTTGCTAAAATAAATTGTTTTAATTTGCTAGTAAAACAAGTCATCTGGAAGTACTTAAAATATTTTTATGTACAACAATGGCTTTTATAAACATTGTGTGATTGTCAGACATTTTGCTTCATTTTCTTTCTGTGAGTTCAGTTATAGTTTTCTGACAATTAATAAAGAATTCTTACTAAATGATTAGTGGGTAGAGATAATGATGTCTGACTGCTTTTTCTCATTGGGCTAATTGCATGATACATAAAATTCCAAACAATAGTTAACCCTCAATTACTCTTGGCAATTGGGGATGTTTGAATAACAATGAAATACATAGGTTATTAGAAGAGATTTTATTTTATTTTTTAAATCAAAAAGTAATTGTGAGAGAGAAAGAAAAGCAGCATTAGTGTAACCCATTATTATTGGGTATAATAGAATAAAAACTAGCTAATGAGCTTTACATATGTGAATTGACCATATCTTCCTGTAATTGAGTTCCTAATTGTCTGGATCCTGATTATCTTTATCTGTGTAAGTATACAAATTATTTGCATAGAAGAGGGGTAGGAAAAATGCCATTCTATTCATTTATAAATTAGTAAAAACTCCATATACGTGAATGTGTGAAAGAATTCTATCACAGTGTGGGCTGACCTTATATGGAGGCACGGTAATGATGTCCGGAGGGGGCTTTGAAGGTTTGTAGGTCAAGAATTTGTGATATCAGATGTAACCCAATCTCTAATCTTCCTACTATTAGACCTTTCTTCTGAGTTTCAGCAACCAAAATCTTCATGTGACTCACATATACGGTATTATTTTTCCCAGAAACTGTAACACACTGTCGATTTTCCTCTAGGAGTAACTTCCAGAGGAGAATTTTGATTCATGTTATTTGACCAAACTAAGAAAAATCATTGTAAATATTTCTTAAAGCATATTTTTAAAAGAACAAAAGTTTCTAATGTTTTTAAATGTTTTTCTAATGTTTTTAAAATTCATTCTTGATGAATTTTCTATAGAAAGCAATATGTTAATCTGGAATATGGAAAACAACAAAATATATGACACAAATCATATGCTCATTCTTTACTGCTTTTTCCTAAAAGTGGAAAATTTCTATCATCATTTAAGCTTATATATATATATATTTGGCAATAGTTAAAATTGCTTATTTGGTAGTTCAATATATGTGTGTACATGTACCTAAAATACTTCAAAAATATTTAGTACCAGGGGTTCTGATTCACTACAGATGGAGGGCTGCAGAGACTACTCTTTCAACAATTTTTGGCCTACTATTCTTTTTTGCACCATTACTCATTTCCCTTTCTTGTTCAGTGGTGTTTTCATTCATGAGTAACTCAAAACCTTTTTGAAGTTTATGTGACTTTGCCATTTTATCTCTGCAAATATTCAGCACATTGAACCAATCTTCATTGTTTTTCATAAATAGAAACTCAGAATGAAAAGAAAAAATAACAGAAGAAATTGCTATTTCTTTCAGAGATTCCATTAGTTCAACCCATTGAATGTAGCATATATGGCAGCTTCAGATGTTTTTGTAGATAAAAAAAGACTGTTAGCTACTTTTGCCTTTCAGCAGATCAAAACTAAATTAATGGATAAAGAAGATTCTAATCTTTCTATCAATTTGTGTAACTATCTCCACAAAATGATTATAGTAAAAAAAAAAAAAGTAGACAAGCATAAATTATAATTCATACTTGTACAAATTTCCACTTTTGTACAAAGCACAAAATTACTGGTGTGCTAAAGAATAGAAAATTTTAACTTTTCCCGACAGAACTTGTTTTCTGTATACTATTAATATTATTGAATTTAGCAGATTTTATTGGATAAATGTTCCAGACATTTTTACTAGTTGCATACAATAAAGACCAAAAATCGTGATAAAAGCAAATTGACTTTCTCTGTCCATATCTCCTTGATCTGTTTATGAATTTGAGATTCTAGACTTGTACTTCCTTCAATTTTCTGGTGTGTTATTCTTCCAATTCTCATATTTTAGTGGCTCTACTTTCCTTTCTTTCCTGGATCTTCTTTTGTTTACATTCCCCTACTTATTCTGTTTTAGGTCCATTTTCATCTCTCCGTTGGTAAGTTCACCTTTCTCTTGACTGCAACTACCAAATTTAGGCCAATAGATTCAATAATTAACCTTGTGTTCTTTCCAACATCCCATGTTTACATATTCAACTGATTCAAGGCATTTCTGCTGTGCTCAGAAAAACTGGTTACTAGAGACAGAGATGGGTTCAGGCACAGAATTCCTCTTCTACCACATCTTCCTGAGATGTCTACTTGTGAGAAGACAAGGATTTTTGTGTGTGTGTGGAGGCACCTGATAACTAATGGTATTTTTAATTTTTAACAGGGCAGCCCATCAGCCAATCACATTTTCATGCTTGTTGCTATCCTTAACAAGCAATAAAAACCAGGATTCATTCCTTTTGGCTAGACATCCTCTGGTCCAAGAACTTTTTCTTCTTCTTTCTGGCTATGAAACCGATCATAAGGAATTCATAGAGAAGGAAATGACTTTGAGTATATATAATTTTTTCTGTTATGAACATTTAAATTGAGAATGTCTTATAAATCAAAGTGATTACATGTTGAAATGTTTGATAAGGTATGAGCTAAGAGTAAATAATCAACGCAAAATATTAAAAAGTAAATGTTCCATGCATACAAATAAAAAAGTAAATAACACAGACTATGTTTTATTTGTTTTTTTTGTTGTTGTTGTTCTCAGTTCCCAATTCTGTGCCTGCTGCAATAGTTGGGTGTTCAGTAAAGGCCTAATGGGTTGGATGTGTTGAATTGAAAGGGCTTAAAGTGAACTTTATCTTCTGTCACTGTCCAGATGCAATTTGAGATGTCTTTGTATGATTCTCTATAAAGCACTCCATAATGAATGGACAAATGAAACAATTTTGAATGTGATGATAGACATTTTCCACTTTTAGAAAGAAGCAATAAAGAGTGAGTACATGATTTGCCTCATATATTGTGTCTCAAAGTCCAAATAAATTTACATATTGCTTTCTCTACTAAATATATTGGGACATTTATTTATTTTAAAAAATGCACTTCTAAGAAATATTGAACCAAAACTCTCCTCCTCTGGAAATCACTCATATAAGGAGAATCCACGGCGTGTTATAGAACTTGGGAAAAGTCATAACGTATGTGGGTTCCACATGATTTTTGACTGCTGAAACCTAGTGGTTATTTCTAAGGAGTGAGATTACAATGAACTTTTTCTAATCTCTCAAATATTAGAATTTTTTTTGCAAATAGTATTTATTACTTTTAAAGTTAAAAGTAATGATGACATTCATATATCAGCTTTGAATGGCTGACACTGGTAGCACAGTTCTTCATCTTTTTCAGCATAAATTGTCAGTTCCACTTCTTTTTTCTCTTTCTTCCCCTGAGTCAAAATGTTGTTCAAGGTACCTGCTCATTACAGCTCCAGAGGCCTTTGAAGTGGGTCCCGAGGTGTTTCTATCAATTTATTATGCTTGTGAGAATCTCATTACTATCTACATCATTTCTGCATTTACAGACTCCTCTGGAGCCTTACAACATCTTATTTGAGGATTTGTTGCTTTATACATTTATAAGTTATCTCACCATTATTTAATTTTTTAAAATTTGATTTGTAAATCCCCTTAAGTCTGTAAACTGTAGTGAGAGTAATATGACAAAATAGTAAAACATAAGCCAGATTATTTTTTTCTGTTCAAATACCTTCAATATTTTACCAGTTTAACTTGAGCAAAAACTAAGATCATTTATAAGTATACAGTCTCTAATCCGCTTTAGTGAATATCCAAAAAGAATTGAAAGCAAGGGCTCAAACCGATACTTGTACACTAATGTTCACAGCAACATTATTCACAATAGTCAAAAAGTGGAATCAAGTTAATCCCCCATCAAAGACAAGTAAAATGTAGTATATACTTACAATGAGATATAATTCAGCCTTAAAAAAGGAATAAGGTAGTGACACATGCTACAACATGAATGACCTTTAAAAACATTATGCTAAGTGAAATAAGCCAGACACAAAGACGTATATTATATGATTCCATTTATATGAGATACCTAGAATAGTCAAATTTATAGTGATAGAAAGAGCAATTACTATGACCTGGGGGACAGTGGGGATTGGGAAGTTATTATTTAATGGGGACAGAGTTTCAGTTTGGAATGATGAAAATGTTCTGGAGAAGGATAATTGTGATAGGCACACAACAATGCAAATGTATGTAATGCCATTAAATTGTACACTTAAAATGTTTAAATGGCAAAGTTTATGTTATAAAAATATTTTTAAAAATATACCAAAAATCACATAATCAGCTACCAGTTATGTATCTGCATGTGACTCTCAAGTTATATCTATAGGTCTGACTTATTATGTGTCAATTATTTCCTTCTGCTCTATCTTCTGGAGTTGTAAGTTCTAAAACCTGTTTGTGGGAAGAAGCAGGAACAAAAGAAAAACAAAATAATGAGTAAAAAATAAGACTCATGGTCTTGTTAAGATGGGATGATGATATAGAGGTGGAAAAAGAGAATCATGATTGTGTAGCTTGTCTCTTGTACTACACATTGAAGCTATAGACTCTGATGATGATGGCGATTATCCTTAAAATCCAGTCAGGACTACATTATTAAGGGAAAATGCATACACACACTGAATTTCTTTCCTATACTTGGGTCTTTCAAAACATGGTTTTGATAATGTGCCTTTGAAATAAAAGAATGGTAAAACTTATACATCAATTCATGTGTAAGCATTACATTATTTCAACTTCTCACACCTCACAGTGTATATGTACGTCTTCTTTTATAATTCATTCCCTGAGATATCATTGCCTTTTGTTGTACATTAGAGCCTGAGATTATTGTGGTTAGAATATATTCTTTTTTGAAAAAAACTTTGTATACTTCTCAACACCTCCTTCAGTGTCTAAAAGGCAGTGTTTCCTGAGTAAATATTTCTCAAATCGAACTGAATCTATGATTTGAAGGTTTAGTTTTACATGGAAGGGGTGGTCAGAGTGTCACAATTGTGTTTTTATTTTTTAAGAGATCATAATAATTTTTTTCCTTTGGAATTATAATTATACGGGTAGTACTTTCAGGGTGTGTCAAACTGTAGAAGTTTAAAAATTAACAGAAGTGTCCTCTGGAAAGCCCGTTGCTTTCCTGCTCATTTATCATTGTCAACGAACAGAGCTGTCGCCTGTGCTTGCGAGTGCCTGCAGTGCCCGAGCTCTTTCTGGAGTTTTGCAGACTCATTGCATTCTGCCTTGGTGTAATTATGAGCCTTTTTTGAAGGTGGGTTCAGGGGTAGATTTGGATGTTGGGTGTTCACATTTTTATTTTTTATATTTTAGGAGAAGTTCCAAGGAAGGTCTGAAAACACTTCTGGTCAAACAAAAATCACTTTACCTCAAGTGCATGTCTTGATGATGACTTTTTCATCCACTTATGATTCCTTAACAGTTTATTCAGGGACTGAATAGTTTTATTTAGAGAATTTAACAGAAAATGATTTTAAAATCACTCAGATTCTAACATTTAATTGTTTCAAAATCTCTTGCAAATCTTTTGGAAGGTATATCTAGATGCATTCACCAGACTGTATATTTTATAACTATTTTGAAAGCTAATTTTTTTCTAATATCATCAATTAGAACAAAAAATATACTTGCCTATTTCTTGAATGTCATCATTCCCAATATTTTTTTCTTAGCTTTTCTACCTCATAGACCATATCACATCACATACTATCTAAATTTAAAAAGCTTCTACTATTTGTGCTAATAGTGCCCATTTTTCTTGATCTACATGGCTTTGCCCAGTTCTTTGGGTCTCTCCTCTTTTATCTTTGTTACGCCTAAGCTGGACTCTGTGATAGATTTTCTGAAATAATCTCTCATCAACTTCCTTATTCATCTACTACTTACAAAATCTTAATCCTATATTTGGTCAGAATCTGCTTTCTCCGCTACCATATTCATGCAAGTGAACCTACCAAGAAGAATCACATAAACTTGGACACTGACCATTACAAAAATATGGTCCCCAATTTGACCAGTCATTGTAACTTTCTTTAACATCCTTTCCCAATTTTTTGGAATAAATGATTTAAACATTTGTCACATTTCTCACATGACATGTTCAACATTTTCCCCCGTCAGCTATTCACCTCTTGATTTATTGAGAAAACTGTGCCATCACAACTGTGTCGCAAACACTCATTATAATGTGTCCTTCTACCTGTAGGCTATCCATAACAAGACAAGTCTTCAAAGTATTTTCCCCGAGGTCAAAAGATGTATCCTTCATCCCATCCTTTGATTTCATAATCTTCCCATTTTGCTGGATTTTACTCCACCCCCATCTTCTACCAACCCTCTCTAATGGTTCCTTCTCATAAATATGCTCAAATAGAATGCTCAGCTCTCTCCCATTTTAATAAAATGTCCCTTAATCCTTGGGTCTCTCTAGCTAGTATTAATTTTTCTTTCTTTTTTTCTCTTCTAAACTTTATGAAAAGGTAACCTTCACTTTCTTATTTTATATGTTTTAATTGTCTAAACCCAATAATTATTTTTTATTCTTGTTTACTAGAGTGGACACTGTATATAAAAAGTTATTTTATAATTCTTGAATCGTTTCGGCTTTTAGTGAGATTTTATTTCATACTAGAAAATTTACAATTTAATTATCTCTACAACTTGATGTTCTCATTTGGTTTGCAAAGATACAAAACAACAAGATTTTCTACAACAAAAATCTACAAAACTAATCAGTCCAGGAAAACTACCACAACATAGATTCTGAAGAACTTTAAAGAAGCTAATGTCATTTTTGAAAAGAAGAATAATGAAGTAATGTAATATCTTCACTCCATTAGGAAACAGTAATTTGCTTTAAGGAGTTCAGAGACTCTTTAAATGCATCCTGGCTTTGGTTCCTATTCCCATCCCTTCATCTTTTTCATAGAATGCTTATAATTTATCCAAGCCTATACATATATTGATTATTATAGTCATGGACAAGACAATTCTTTGGCCTAAAATATTTGATACTATTTTTACCTTTGAGAAAATGAGAAAGGCTAGTGACCTGGCCAGTATCATCTACTGTAGGTGATTTCATAGGAATGAAAATAATTATCACCTATATAATATCTGTGAAACCTCTCCTTCTCCTGCTAATCTTTTAACACACTTAAAATTGTAAATATTTGAAGTTTTTATATAACTCCAAACCACAGCCCAGTTGTTTGTTTTTATACTGTCTCTTCTATGTACATAACACAAGTGGCAGTTAAATAAAGTTCTCTTATTGTATAAACATTCTTTTGAAGGTGATGTTCTCATAAGCTTCTTTTTTATTTAAAACTGTTTTCTAAGTAGTTAGATTATTCATGAAGTTATTTTCATTACTATTGCACTATTTAAAATGATGAAAATCATTTTAGCTTCTATTACTGCTTTTGTTTCTTTAGAAACAAGGAAAAGACAAAGTCTCCACTTCTACAACTAAATTAATGACTGACACGTTTGTCCTGAGATTAAAAATAAGAGTCCGGCACTGTGGCACTTCCTGTCCAGGCGCTGTGGCGCAGATGTGAGGAAAGATTGATGTCTTTGGCCAATGCAAAGCAGCGGACGCTCCCAGCCAAAGGCAGCTTTCTCTGTTAAAACAGCGCCCACGGAAATACTATCATTGCCTTTGTATACCACAATGTGAAAATAATCAGGAAACACTACATTACAGTAAAGCAGAGCTTATCTTAAGGACACTGATGGAGAAAAACAAAATCTTGATATTTCTTTATGTAGCTGTTTATATTACTACAGAATAATAAAATAAAGTTATTTTTATTAGAAACTAATAGATCAAAATTGTTTTCAATGTTTATTAACTGGTAATAAAATGTATATTTTATGTGCAAGTAGTTTGATGTTCATTTTAAAAGTGAGAACACATACATTATTGATTACTTTTTTTGCAGTAATACAGACTATAATGATGGTCTATGGTTGAACTGGCTTATAAGTAAACACATAGATTGGTTTAATCAACTATAGTTTTTTAAAAAAATCACATTGCTTCAGGCTAACAAAGAGCTTTCTTATTTATTATAATGTAAAATAACCAGTTTGAGTCTATGTTTTTTAGTCATTATTATTCTTTTATGCTTCATGTATTAACATTATTCAATACAGCAATATTATGAAAAATAAAATTACTAATATACATTTTTTTGCTTCTTGCAATATTTTTTTTTGCAGCAAATGTGGTTTTATTGATTTATTTATCTATTCATTAAATACTTATTGACTGCTTATTATGGGCCAGATGCAGGAGATGCCAGAGCAATGGAAACTCAAGATCGAATTCTTCTGAAGTTAAAAATGTTAATTTGGGACTATGAATTCCTTCTTTTTGTAATGAAATACACAAAAATACTCAATACACAAAAGCCTGGGTTTATCCTGAAGAATTGGGACTTAATTTGTACTCTTTCTGGTAGAAAATAAACCAAACTTTTCCACTAAGAAGAAGAGAGAATTTGTTATTGAAATCATAGAAGAGAGCATATAAGTAAGTCCTGCTATGACTGTTAAGTTTATGAATTTTAGCCGTTGAGCCAACAAAACTTATTTTTGAAATGATTGTAGTCATAATAGTAATTCAATTATAAGTCAAAATATCTTACTATTCTAGTTTTTCATATTTTACAAACATTTAAAATAGTTCTTAGTTTCAAATAAGTCTAATCAGAGAGTTTTTTTCTGATGACAAAGTAATTGCATCTTAAGAAATGCTAAAATAGATTATGAAACTTGTAAGAAAAAACAAAATCTAAATTGTTTTAGAAGGTTAGATTTGTTAGTAAAGGGAAACTGTCACCACAACTATTTAAAACTACTCTAAGAATTTTATGATCTCCTTTATTAGAAAAACATAATCCCCTTCTATAGAGATTGAAATTTGTTTTTTTAAGTACTTGAGTATTTGTACCTATTAACTATACCAGATAGTTTGAACAGATGCTTAAATATTTTTATGAAAAAAATATCACATTTTATCATAATAAAGGTATTAATACTATTATGATTATTTACTTCTTTTTGGCTTTAAATTTTATTAACTAATATTGTCTTAAATATTTATTACAGAGGGAAGAAAGCAAACACATGTTATTTGACTATCTTAGCAATGTCAAAATTTCCTTTTATCCTGTGGGTGGGATGGGGAGGTCATGGGGGAGACACAATTTCATTAGGAGAATACAGTCTCTGTCTTCCTTAGAGGTGGGGATATTATTTTACAAACCCAATTTCATATCTATCTTGCCATCTGTCACAAGAAAGAAGAGATATAGGACAGTGGCAAACTCATGTTAAAAAGGCTGTCTTGGGATAACAAAGAGAAAAGTTAATGGACGTGGATTTACAAATTATTAATGATTTTTTTGTCATTTCTTGAAAAATGAAAGCTATGCACGCTGCCTCTCTTCCCAAACAGATTGTGTTTTATTCCTTTGCAGTTTGTCCATCAGCTTTCACTCTGACAACATAATCCAGAACTAATCCAGAGCATTCAGTTTGCCTTGTTCGTTCTCAGACAGCTTGCTCAGACAAATCCTGCTACCTGTCAGGCCCCCTGTGGGTGCCAAACCTGCTGCCAGGTTAACCTCTGGGGAAGCAGAAGACCTGCTGATTTAACCCCAACTTCCTTTCCTGTAATCCACAGTAAATAGGGAAGATATGAACAGGCTAACTGTTTTAATCAGGCCTCGGTCCCTTAAAATCTGTTTCATACACAGCTTTGAGAACTCAGGTTATAAAGATCCCTCTGTAAAATCACATGACACTTCCTCCAAAATGCGAACCCTAAAGAAGCAAATAGATCAGATATACCAATAGGTATTAATCTTCTAAAGTAATCTTTGAAAATATATACACCACTTCCATGAACCACATCATTGCTTATAAATACTTCCTAATTGTCAGGATGAGGGCAAAACTGATTTAGGGTAAAAAAAAAAAAAAGAAGGAGACAACATGGTTATTATAAAAATTGACATTTTGCTAATTTCTAATATGCTTGTTATAATTTTTCTTCTCTTTATCCCCTGCCTCCCCCAATTCATGTATATGCACACACATTAATTCTTGTTACATGACAGTGAATTTGAATATTGTTTACAGATTGGTCTCAAATGATTCTAAAATGAGCAAGTAACTAGACAAAGTTTTCAAATGAGTAAATATAAATTAATGTTGCATGGCATTTAAATGACTCTCATTGAATTGAACAAGAATAAAAATGGAGCACATTGAAGTAAAAAGCCTTAAAAAAATACTCACTCTTTATTCAAAAAAAGCAATAACACATCACCTTTTTCTTGTTGGAATTCAAGGCACAACAGTCTGCTCCTGCAGCATCAACCATCCACAGCAGAAAAACAACAACAACAAAAAAACAAAAAACAAAGAAAAAACTCTACATGAACACAGAGTTTCAAGGCACACTTAAAAGTTCCACTAATTTAGCCTTCTGAGAAATGTAATAAAACTTCATTCAGCTCTTTCAATATTAGGAATATAAGTATCTAGACTAACAGGGAGGAGAGAAGCATAGAACAGTCCCTGGGGAGAGAAGCAGAATTCTACCACAAACAAGTGGTCGGAATCTCTGCGATTCTAAGGAAGGTCTTAGTTTTTCTCCATTTAATGGCAGAATTTTCTTTAAGGGCAAGGAGGACAAAGTTTACCGCCCTGCCCTACTTATTCCCTCCCACAGTGCAGAAGATGACAGATGAGGAAGGTTCATTATGCAAAATAAACACCCAGATATGGTTCAATGAAGTGTGAGTGCACTTGGAAACACATAAACATGTTCACACACACACACACACACCGTTCACTCGGCTTTTGATCTAATTTTGAAATTAAAAGTTTCATTCCTATGTAATCATTGCAATGATGGGTTATTTTTGTCTAAATAATTATACCTTAAAATTAATATAGTACAAATGAAAACAAGCATTTTGTTTTTGAGTCGTTGATAATTTTTAAAATAAATCTTTTACTTTTTTTTCTATTAAACAGGAAATAAATGTATTTATTTGAAAATTGATTTTTAGTTTCTATTTTTTAAATTCTTTTTGGTTTATTTTTTGTTAGCATCATTTTCACATCCCTCTTTCCATGGTTCACATTTTTTCTTTTCTTTTACTCTTTTATATTTCTATTCGTTTTGTTGATGGAAAAGTTTACTGGGATGTCAGGCAGTACTTTATCACAAAGCAGCGAACTTTCCTAGCTAAGGTGAGAATAGAGATTAATTGTCAAGCAACACCACATGAGATAAAGCTTGTTTTAAAAACGACCAAATCTTTTATGCTCTGTTTAGTAACCAGGCAGTTATTGAACTGAAATTTAGAAATAAAATTTTAGATCAGAAAGACAAAATGGAAACATGCAGTCCCCAGAGGAAAAGTCTTCAAAGTCTTCCATAAGTATATTGATCACTATTGAAGATGTGTTTGAAAGACAACTTTATTACAGCATTGACTCTACATTTGATGATAAAATACACTGGGGCCATAATCTTAGGATTGTAGAAGGGCGATAAATGAGTCATTCCTAGGAGTCAGAGGCCAGGGAATAAGGACTTGGGTAGAGAGAGGTGAGTGGACAGGGTGGGCTTAGAGGAAAGCCAGTTGGGCTAGGTCACAGCTCTGAGGGGTAGAGAAAATAGCCTGAGAGGATGGAGTGAAGTTTTTGGGAGAAAAAGAACTTGAAGAATATATGTAAGTGACTTGAGAAGAGAAGAGAAATAGACTAAAAAGGAAAAAAAGGGGCAAGAAAGAAGTGTGTGGCAAGAAGCTTACATTTGGACATACCATGTATGAACTGAAATAATCACAGCAGTTTTAGAAAATAGTGTTATTTATTAATGGGAACTTTATGCCACATTTAAATCATTTAACAACGTGTATCATTAGGAATTTTAAAGATATATACATGCAAAAGACAAGAAAAATCTCTGAATAGCTATAACAAGGCACAGAGGTCAAGAGTGTAAACTACAGAGCTGGGTTGGCTAGATTTGAAACTAACTGATTAAGCAGGGAGGTACTTATTTTCTTTGCTTTATCGTCCTCTTCTCTAAAATGGGGATTTCCTATTCCCCATTTTCCTGTAATGCTGCTGTTCAAATTTATTTGAAATAGTATATATGTAGTGCTTAATATGAAACCTGGCATAGAGAAGGAACTTGCTGTAGTTTAGCTGTCACCTGAGTACAAATGCACTTAAACCTCATTTAAACTTCCTGTGTTAGAAACTCTTCAGTCAGGAATCATAGATTGGTATTTTGTTAATGAAATATTAAACTGTTTAAGTTTCATATTAGATGGCATCTATAGAATCTCTATACGAGAATTTTATCCAGAGCTTTAGAGCTTTAGAAAAGAGCTCTGATCCTTTGGAATACTGAATACATTGATTTAACAACACTCATATACTACTTTCACTGGAGATTTTTCAGGGTTTAAGTTGACCTACTTTTTATTTGTATTTGACTTATTTACTCGGTTAAGAACACACTATTTTCAGAATAGGTGTAAGAAAAGTGCCAAGATGAATCGTTAAAGCTATATATTAAACAGAAGTACAAAAAATCTATAGCCAACATTGAAAAATGCAGCTGCATAGGTTTCTATCTGGTTCTTAAGATATAAAGCGAGTTTAGCTTGAGCAGTCATGCTGTTTAGGATGCATTGACTGCTATATAATTGATCAATATGTTGTAAACGAATGCTGAAAATGTTAGGTCATATATGATCATCTTCCTTTCTAAAGTACCAGCTCTAAGATACTATCTGGTTATTGATCATGTTTCTTATCAGCTCTGCACATTATGGTATGTTTGTAGTTGGAACATAATCTAAACAGTACTGGCCTAATTCATTGACCTTTGAAATCTGGATCTAAATGGCAGTAACACAAGAAGACTGATCACACTTACAATAGTCTTTCACTTGGTCTCACTGTCTGCTGAAATTTGAAATAATCAAAGTCCAGAAAGTAAACTAGATGGTACAATTTACCTTAGTGAAAGAGAATGTTGAAATCGATGGATGAGAAGAGAATTTGAACTTTGAATTTTTAACTTATTTTTTTCAGAAAAGAATATTCATTTATTAAAACAAATATGAGAAGACCAATCTCTATGAGAATTTTGCCTTCTCTTTCAGCCAGGGGATAATGGGATGACCTTCAAATAGTCTGAATAAAATGTATCTGATTTTAATTTGGGATAAAATATCTCAAAAACTTAAAGTTTTAGTGGTTTGGGGCTTTTAGAACAAAAATTTGTCTAATAGAACATACATTATTCAGGGCACATACAATTTTTTTTTTTTTACTAGATGAGTTCTAAGTTCATATTTAAAAATATAAAAATAATCACAAATTAAAGGCAAGAGAGAAAAGTCTAAATCAAGTAGAGCCAGTGAACTACTGGGAACTTTTAGTGAACAGATTTCAACATCTTTACCAGCTTCTAGCCATTTGACACATATTTAATTTGGTTTTTTTTTTTTTTAATGAGCTCATACAGTACTTATATGTAATAGACTTTTAAAAGTTATCCTAACATCATTTCTTTTATTACCTAAGAATATTTCTTTGTGTAAATGTACTAGTGAATATTTAACCAGTCTCCTTTTGAAGCATAAGACTATTTTCAAGTTTTCACTCTTTTAACCATTCAGAGATTTCTTTGCATCATTTTACCCTAATTATTTCCTTAGGATAAATTCAATGAATAAGTTAGAATAGTATCTACATTTGAAACTTCAATATATATTATTATATGAACTTTAAAAAATAGTGTACTTATTTATACTTTTTAAAAATACATATATTTCTCTATATATTTATCCCTTGCATATGATTATTAGCTTCCATATCCATTATACTAATTATTTTATTTTTTATTGTTTTTTCTCTGACATGACAAAAAAAAGATAATCTTAATATTTCAATTTGTGCTTGTTTGGCCATAAGAGTGAACTACTTTTCAGTTTTATTGCCCATTACTTTTTCTTACTCGTCTATTTGCTATTGCCCCCTGTTCCAATGAGTTGTGAAACTTTTTTTATTTATTTATTAAAACTTTTTATATAGTAAATATACTTCTATTTCACTTATTTAAATATATATATTTAGATAGTAAATATAATTTTCCCTTTTTGTATTTCAATTGTTACTACATTTTTAACTCAGGTTTATTGCATTATGGTCAGGGAATATGGCCTGTGAAATTTCTTCTTTCTTTGGATTGTCTTGCAGTTTTCTTTGTGACCTAATACACAATTTTAAAAAATAAATATTTCATAAACACTTAGAAAAGAAAGTGTTCTCTGTCAGTTATAGACTGAATTCAGTACATTAATTTTACATTATTTAGACATTTTATATTTTATTTCACTTTTATTTACTTAATCTGACAGGGATTGAGTGGTAAATTAAATTCTCCCACTTCAATCATATATTTAAAAATTAACAAAAATATTTTAAAAAGTTCTAACAATATTTGTATTACATATTTTGATACTGTTATTAATTACTGAAAGTTTATACCTGTTAAGCTTTCATTTAGGAAAGATGCTACTGTTTTTATTTTAAATTAACCCTTTAGACTAATCATATTTTTTAAAATTATTTTTTATGATATTTTTGTTAGATCTTTCAGAATCATGTTGCTTTAACTCTCCTATTCCATTGCTCTTTAATTGCTTAGTGTTTCTCATATATCTCCTTAAGTAGGGCAGCGTTTTAGTGATTTGTAGGTGGTCCTCTCGCTCAGATTTTGACATGCAAATTAAAGAAATGTCAAAAAATACATTTGATCCCCTTCACCTCAAATATATGGTAATGAAAGGAAACTAAACTTATGCTGGTGAGCACGCAATAGGGTATACAGATACCTAATTAAAACATTGTACACCTGAAATTTATGTAATATTATTAATCAATGTTACCTCACAAAATTTAATAAAAACACATATTTCAAATTACTTCTTTTATGTTAGATAATATTATAAAACATTGACATTATCTATTTCTTAAGAGATCAAAGTAACTCAACAGTAAAGTTATTTTGATCTAAAACTTTCTGAAGACCTAATCTCTGATACACTTTCAATTTCTTCCATTTCTCTCTTTAGATTCTCATGAGTTAACTTTTGAAGTGTGTATATATTTTAAAGTTACACAAAATCTCAAATTATTTAGTACTAAAATATATAGAATATGTCTAAAAATCTTTTAAATTTCATCTTTTTGCTGTTATACATTTTTTTCTCCTGATATTTGGTTGCTTGTTCATAGTCTTTTTCCTTATTTCATTTATCAGAAGTCCATCTCTTTTATAGTTAATATAGTAGTCTCGATTACTCTAATGCTAATAACATTTTGGTTTAAAATTCACTATTCTGTTATGTTTAATACTTTATTCTAATTGTAATGTCACACATTCTATTATGAATCCCAAATTGGGCACTTGCTAGCTGTGTAATTTTGCAAAAGTTATTTAAACTCTCTCAGCCTCAGTTTCCAATGTGTAAACTTCAAACAATGGTATCTACCTCTTGAAGTCAGAGTTCTGAGGAAAAGCGATTGTAAAGTGTTTAACAGAGTGTACAACATGGTTGCTTAAAAAGAAGCTGATTTAGGAGCAAAAAAAGAGGAGGACACAACATGGTCCATTTGTTTTTATTTCATAAAGATTACCTTTAAAGCCATGTTTTTATCTTTATTAAACTGAATGTCTCACAATTGTTCAGTGCTCTCAATTTTATTATTCCCTGAATTATTTACTAGGGCTTTTAAAATTTACTATTTAGCTCAATAATGAATTAGATAAGCTTTTTAAAAATTCCAGGAGGATTCTTTTTTAAAGTTATTAATGATGCTTGTTATTAATTTTTCATTTTTGTTGTATTGTCAAATACAGATAATGGAACTGATGCAATTTCTGGTTGGGATTTATTGAGATTTTCTTATGGCTCAGTATATATTTATCTGTGTATATATATTTGTATGTGTATGTATACATATTATAATATTTTGAAAAATCCAATAAATACTTGAAGAAAAATTAAATTTAGGCTCTGTAAGGTACATAGTTATAATATTATAACCTTATAATAAATTAATTTTCTCTACCCTTATATATTAATGTATTTGCTTTGTCATATTAATATATTTTCTTTTGAAATAAAAAGAATAGTGAAGTTTCCCACAATAATGACTATGACAATTCTTCTTTGCTTCATGTTGGTAGGCAAACTTAAAATGAAATTGTAGTTTTAAAAGGTAGATCTTGTAATTAAAGAAACTTGTTGCACTTTGGACAACTTGTTTGGACTTCCTGGCCTTTCCTCTCTTTATAACAGGGAGCTTGACTAATTGGTTTTCAACTTTATGTCCCAATTGCAAATTCTAGGACAACTGAAAAATTCCATTTACTATCCTGTTGCATTAAATTTCGGTGGTGCTACAAAATTTTATTTTTTCCCTTTGTCCTTTTTGATACCCTATGAGAATTTGAGAGAGGCCGATTCAGAGTAAATGAGAGACAAAAACAAAACGAACAAATAAAAGCAACTTGAAACTAGAGATGGGCTTGTTTCTTTTTAAAATTGAGATCCACAAAAAAAACTCTCCACTAAGAGAGTGAGGTATTGTAGACCTGTGAAGAAAATGAGAAATAAGATTTAAGTAGTGGTGAAAATTAATCTCTTCATTTTAATGAAACAGAATTGTCTCCAAGTCAATTCTATTCATATATTTTGTGGGTCACACAAAGACCATACTTTCATTCAATTATTACTTTATCAATTAATTAATCCACTCATTCAAGAACGTTTATCTGTAAAAAACAAGGCATGGTAGGTCATGCACATAGTGCTGTGGAGTTATTTGAAGATTAATATGACAGCGATTTTGTACTTACAGAATTTGTCATACAGTGGGGAGATAACACATGGTCACAATTAAGTAAATATAGATATGGAGAAAATTTTATTTTTTTAGCAGCTGGTATAAGACTTCATTTTATGAAAAGACTCCCGCCACCATGTCACCTTATGATGTTTTTAATGACAATTTGAGGAGTTCACACTTGGACAGAGATGGAGCCTCCAAGATCTGGCTCTCAGCTGGGGTCCAGCTTCCTAAGAAATAGAAAGCTCTTTGCTTAGTGGGGGAAGCTTTGGCCAGTGCAGAGGCCACTCTGGCCGAGTACTCACTGTGCCAGGAGAGCATAAGAAGATATCTGGGCAGACGTACTGAGATGGGGGCTGGAATAAGACAGAAAATAGCTAATAGGAATTTAAAATGATTTTTAAATTGTTCGTTGAGAATCTGTAATATAAAATACCTATCCTATAAGTTACATAATTTTCAATAAAAAAAATCTTTGTTTCTCATCAATTTATTAAGTGGACTTTTGGGGAAATGTTAAAAAGTGTAGAGTTTTGCATACAAGTTGATATCAAGTTAAAACAGAAATGATTGCGTAGATTTTAGAAACCAAAGAAAAAAAAGAAACCTGACATTTGGGTAAAAGCAAAATTTTTGATGTGGCATAACTTATCCACAAAATTACACCTTCCCCCATAGGAGTTTAGAAAATTGAAAGATTATTTCCCATTGTATAGTTAAAAGATCCATGGGGACAATGACATTTGAAACAGCTTTCTTTGGAAAATGGGACTTAGGACATTTCTGAATTGATAACATAATAGTCCTACGGTTCTTGCCAAATTGCTAGGTATATTAAGGTAATCCTTATGAAAACCTAAGATTTGTTTTAATAAACAAAAGAGTTCTAAAAGTTATCTAGAATAGTAAACATATAAAGGAATATTCAGAAAAATTCAATGATAAAAGAAAACACAGATGAGTAATTTCAATATTTTAATAGTGATTTTGAGAATAGGTAGATCAATGTTCTCAGATTCCTTGAAATATACTGATTAGGCTAAAGAAGATATTAGAATTGAATCCTGAAGGGAAGGATTATTCAGTAAATAAAATTAGCTTGCCATTTTGAAGAAAAAATCCATAATTTAAGCCCTAACTTTTTATATCTTATATAAAAACATCATTCAAATCAAATAGTTTAAAATATAGACATATCTAAAAATAAATAAAATGTAATAACTATTAAAAATTTTTTGAGGAGAAAGATTAAGCATATGACTGGCAAATTTTAGAGGCAACTAAAGTCATTTTAGCTTTGAATGTCCATAGTTGATGAAATAGGATTTATTTAAATTAGGGTATAATTTAGGGTATAATTTAGAATATAATTTAGGATATAATTAAATCATAATTTGAAGGAAGGAGAGTTCATTTTGTATTGTTGCAGTTGAGGAAAGCACATCAGGACCAGAATTGGTCCTTAAGAGAAAGCAAAGAGTTGTTCAGAATAGGGGAAGTAGACAAGGAAGGTGAGTGTGAAGTGTCCTGTAACTACGGAGACATTTGCAGGGCAAAGTGATATCCTACTGGCCTGTTGGGGATAGAGTGTGCTATTGGGAAGAGATGAGAGGTCAGATTAAGAAGGCCTTGAGAATCAACCTCAGGACTGTGCACTGATGCTACGAAATCATTAGAAGTTGTTGTGGAAAATTAGGCCTGACATAAAGATGGGAAGAAACTTAGTTTGTTTTTGTTTTCAGTTATTTTCTTTCCATTTTTTCACCTGATGTGTTACCTTTTCAATATAAATATCCAGAGAGAAAAAGCCAAAACTTTCTTTCCATGAAAATCTCTTTGTGCCCCCTCGTTCTGAGTGGGAAAGGCAGATTCTGCTCACAGCAGTTAAATCATTAGAGCCAAGCGACAGGAGAGGAGCAAACACTTGGCATAATTGTTTTGCGCCAGTCAGCACCATCTATTTCTGATCGAGTGCATTTTCAACTAATGATTCCAGCACAGTGCCAGATAAGGTTTGTCTTGCCACAGCTTGCGACCTCTGAAACAGTAAGACATTATCCAGTGTGATGAAATATGGAATAACACCTCTTGGCATTTACCACTTTGTTCGTTACTGTGCTCTCTCTCATCTCCTCTGCGCTTTCATTGGTGATTCTAGCTCTAGGTCTGATAACCCGACTTGCTCATGATATCTGCTCTGCAACAAAGTGATGAGGATGGTAAGATCTGAGATCAGTTTTTACAGAAGGATTTGCTAAATTCTAGAAATGATCAATAAAAATGGCTAATATATATAACTATATGTATAAATGTAATAATTAAACTAGTAATTTGCATGTGTCTTATTTAATTTTTAAATGATAAAATTATCACTATGGTAAGTATCCATGTTACATATGAGGAAACTGAGGCTGTAGAGGTTAAGTAGCTTGCCAGGATCACAGAACTGGCCAGTAACAGAGCTAACATTTGAACCCAGGCGGTATAGCTCCAAATCCCAGGCTCTTAGCCACTGCATCATATTGCATCTACCACTCCCTGTGTGTTGAATCCTCATTTGACAAGCTTCAGTTAAATCTTACCTTCTCTCTGAAGACTTCTTCAATTCTTGACCCAATTTACTCACTATGCTCTTTAGGCTCCCAGTAAATTTTACTTGTATCTTTACTATAAATGTAATCTGTCTTATAGTTTAAAATGAGGATTGTAAATTGCAGAATGAATTGGGCCAATATACTATTTTGATTAACTAGCACATTTTTTTTTTAAATAAGTTATTTTGAAAGCCTCTGCATGAAGCATGCACTCTACAGTTATTTAGAGTACCTACAATTCCTTAATATCTTATACTTAGCTAGTTACTCTTGTATTTCCTGCCTGTCCTTTCAGAGGCTTTTGCAGTTGAGTTTTATGGATTGTGAAGTTGACCCTCTGCCTATTCTTCCTTCTATACTTCCTCCTTTACCACCCTCCTCTGCAAATCTCTCAACTAGATTAAAAGCTCTCTGAAGTAAGACCCTATGTTTTATTCATCTTTTACTTCCATCATTATATGCCACAGTGCCTGGAATGTAGTAAGAATTAAATAAAAAGGGACTTGAAATTTCTTGGCTTGTTTTTTTCAATACTTAGGATATACAACTTCTAAGAAAGTGCTCATAAATGTTTCCAAGAATCTTCAAATGGATATTATCACTAACCTTGACATAAACCATTAAAAAAATGGCTTAATTGGAACTTGTAGTCATTGCTTTAGAACTAGCTTTTGCTTAAAGCTAACATATAAACAAATGAAGGAAAACCTCGTCCCTCAGCAAAAGTGGTTAAATTTAGTCAAATGTCTAATAGCAAACTGACCAAATAGCTATTTGGGAAGCGGTATTAATTTCCAACACTGTATGAGTCTAGATATAGTTACGATAATTACAAGTCATTATTTTCTGACAGCATATTATTTTTCTAATCTATAGTAACACTCAACTTGGAAAACAGCCTACACTAACACCAGTCTGTTATCTGTAAATTAAAATCAAGCCAAATCTTTAAAAATATCATGAAATAATTTTCACTTTTTTTCTTTATTGGAGTCAAAGCCAACATTTAAATTTGAAAATTGTTAACATTACCCCAACTCCCTTGTTTTTATGTGAGAAGCAGAATCAGAAAAGAACATAGGTTAAATTACTTATAATTATTTTTTTGAAGAAGACTCTGCCCTCGGATCAATATTCACAACATTCTAACAATAATTTTGTTCTGAAATAGATTTGCTAAATAGATTATATTCATGATCCAGCTGTACTGAAATGTAAAACTATCTCAGGTAAACTAAATACGTTTTGAATGTGTTATTTCTAATAATTATTGTTTGATTTAAATTGTTAGTTATTGGGCAAAATTGAATTTTTCAAGATATCATGAAGGTAATACATTGAAATAGAAGAGATAGAAAATGCTATATGCACTACAATTGAATATGGGCAGTAGTGTTTATTCAAATCTTATTACACATCATGTGGAATCAAGAGTTTTTTGTGTTGCTCTATGGCATCCATTTGTAGTTTTGAGTACTACCAGCTTCATTTACTATATAAACACTTCACAAGACACTCCTCAAAAGATGACCTCACTTCTGTGAGGAGGTAGCAAAATTTTGTGTTCTAAAGAGAAGAATGCAAATTCATAAGACCTATACTTTGGGCATACATTTAACAGTTTGATTTTAAATTAGACCAATTTCACTGCATTTATGGATAAAAAGCAAATCATAATTTTCCTTTAAATCTTGGACAAATCATCAAAAATATGAAATTAAATCTGCGCAGTGATTGTCATGCATGGCTGGAAGCGGCAACCACTTCAGCTTTTGAAATACACTGCGATTGGTGTTCATGTGGACTACATTTTAATATTAAGCTGGAAGCTTAATTATAAAGGATTATTAGCAGATCATAAGAGGACTACAACGAAATAGGGTCATGCAGAGTGGAATATTATTAGCTGTCTAATCTTAGAGTCATATCTTCCCTTCAGGTTGACATGTTTCTTCAGTGCGAGCTGTATGGACTGGGTTTATAAAAGCTACCAGTTTCTACCTTCCACATTTTTAGCAAAATGTCTGTTTCTGCATTGTTGTTGGTTTAATTTTTTTGTTTGTTTGTTTTCTGGTTATTTGCTTGGTTGGATTTTTCTTTGTAGTGTTCTATGATCCTTAGAAGTTGAGCTTCATAATGTGATCTCTCAAAAACTACTTGTGGACTTAACTGTATTGGCTAACCAGTGTGGGTTGATAAAAAAAAAAAAAAATGAGCAGGATATAAGATGAGCTGATCTCTATTGTATTATTTTGGCAAAGATAAAAAATAAAATATATGAATTTTTAAAAGCACTTGGGATTCTCCGTTTAAAATCTTGCAGTTTTCACAGTAAAACTGCAATTAGGCAAAGAATCAGTGCTGCCTGTTACACTTTTCAACAGATGATAGGAGTAGCGAGGAATAAGCAACTCTGTCTTTTATAATGTGGGGCAACATCGTCTTAAAATAGCACTTATGTTGACTTTTGTCATGTTAACTGTGGGAACTTTGGGGGAAATACATTTAGGTACTTGAAGACTATAAGTTAAAAGATAAGGCCAACTGATATTGTGAACAGCGTGCCTGAGAAGTAAATTGCATGGAGAAACTAAACATGACAGGCTTAGATAAAACACTTATTATGATTAATACCAGAAGTAGTAACAAGCTCATTTCTTTCTGTAGCTCCAGAAAACCTTGCTTTTACCTGATAATGCTTATGGCTCCAGCTCACTCACCAATGTCCCACACTTTCTTAATGGCAGGCTACTAATCTGCGAAACATCAGGACTTTAGTAATTCTTCCTTCTCTGATTTTCACCTTTCTTTAGAAGATTTACAAATCATTACTGTCAAATTCCCACTCAAGAGTTTAAAAGAGGTAGGCCAGATAGGCAATACTCACTGAAACAAACTGAGATTTAATATCATTTGTTTTCTTAAATATAATTGGATGTTATTGGCTGTCGTCTTTTGGATTGTGTACAGGAATATAGTAAAGCTATTTCATCTGAGTTATTGCCAAGGAGAAAAAAATGAGGTAGACTACTCAATCAACATTCAGGAACTTATTTTGGGCAAATGTGAGTGGCAGCAAGAGATGCAAATTCACAAAACTATTAACGTCTACAGAAGGCAAACTTATTTCCTTTTATTTATATCAGACGTATTGACAACTACTTCTTCTTAGAACTATAGAATTCCGAAGTTGGGAGAAAATGTAAAAGTCTTACTTATCATCTGACCCACTACAAACTATTATATCCCTGACATATTCAGCTGTGAAGAGCTCATTACCACTTGAGGAAGCACTTTGATTTTCTAACAGCTTCGTTCTTATCCAGTTCTAACCAGTATTGATTTGACATCAATTGCTATATAACTTTGGCCTGCTTGCTGTAGTTTGGAATCTTGGCACTATCCAGAAAAAGTAGAATTCTTCTTTGACAAGGCAATTCTTCAAAACTTCTCTAAGACATGCCTTGTACTTTCAGAAAATTTCTTCAACTATTCAATCATTTCTCAAATGAAATTTTCCTTGGACAACTTATTTCTTCAAAAATATATACCATTATTTTAGTACCCTGCTTAAAATATAGGAAAGTGCAGTTGAAAGTGTACTTTACACGATGAACTCTAAATTGTGCATTGCCTTTTTGGGTAGTCATTTCTTAGTTGACTGATATACAATCAAATAGAGAGCCATCAAAGAAGCTCTAAGCTTTTATTTTATTTTATTTTTTAAAAGAGAACATATTAATATCTGCTGCTGTTAAAATAGGCCTCTGTTTGAATTCTCGATATTTCAAAAAAAATTATGTCTAGCATTTTAAAATTAATTTCATTAGTATGGTCCAAATGTTCCAACCTAATGGAATCTTATTTAAAGTCTTCCCTTCAGCTTCATTAATGCATAAGTTAACAGTTTTCGTAATTATATATCTACAGAATTTAACCAAATTCACATTATACTCCATGGCACAAAGCAGACACTCGTTAAACACTGCATGCAAACTACATGAGACTAAAGAAAATTTTTCATCTTTTTGTATCTTTAGTTCTTAGAAAAGTGCTGATGCACTGGCATGTAGTGAAGACTCAATAAATTCTTATCAAATAAATAAATACATGAACAGATAAATGAAAAACTGTTATGTCGTTAGTGACTGAATGTAGAAATAGAAACTCACAAATAGTGTTACCTGTAAAAGGTGCTCGACCTACACAGTAGATGTGCCCATGTAGGTGTAATCTCCCTATTTCCAATGACATTAAATTCACTTGAAAAATGGCAGCCCATAGAGATGGTTAGCAGAAAGTCAACGAGGGGACTGCTGGTGTTTTTCTCTGTTCATTTCCTTCCTCCTAACCATGGTGTGGAAAAGGTTAAATGTCTTACCTATCTTCATAATTTCTCCTGGCTCAGGAGTAGTAACAAAATTCTCACATAGCCAGCAAGAAATGTAAGTTTCAGGAGAAGCCAACAACCACTAGACCATTTTGTTTGGATTTCACCAGGTTTTCATTTATACTTTCTGTTCCAGGATTCACTCCAAATACCACACCGCATTTAGTTATTGCATTTTCTTAGTCTCCTCTGGTCTGTGAGGGTTTCTCAGTGTTTTCTTATTTTCATGATCCTGACATACCTGAGGAGTATTGATCAAGTATTTTGTAGAATGTTTTTCAGTGTGAGTTTGTCTGATATTTTACTTGTGATTACACTGGTATTTTATTCTATTTTAATATTTTTATATGTTTTTGGTGAATATATATAATCACTATTATGTATATTATAATTATATATAAATATATATATTTATAATCACTACCTTCCCCACAGTGAGCCTATTCTTCCCTCCATATTTATTTTTTTTCTTTTCTTAGTTGATATACAGCAAATAATACCCAGAGAATTAACCAACCAACACAACAACAACAAAGTGACATACAACTCCCTGATCCACATTCCACAATTACGTTTTTGTTCATAACATTTTCCAGATGACTCAGTTCTGTCTGTATTTCCACTATTCACTCCCTTGGTGTTCAAGAGTCTCAGGTCATGAGATAGACTAACCAAGTCAACATTTGGGAACTTACTTTGGGCATATATGAGAGCTGCCTTCCAACTTATATTCACAATAACATCTGTGCTGCATGCAGATTGATTTCTTTAGCTGTTTCAGGCGACGTTTACTTTTATACCCACATATAATTTTTTATGGATTTTCATCTTCCTTGGTCACTTACTGTTTTAGAATTTCTAGTTTTATTTACTTTTTGGTCAATGCAAAATGGTGCACTTTTAGAGAATTTGACACATTATTTACTATAGCCAGAATGTTTTTCCAGTTAGGTGAAAAGCCATCTTTGCCAATATTTGTACCAATTTTATTTTATTTTCCTGTTCTTCATTGTACTCATTTTTTTCATTCACTGAATATCTATTGGGTGGCTACTGTGGCTATAGTAAATGCTAAGAGTTATCAGGATACAAAAATGAATCAATTATGTGTTATACTCAAAAACCTTATAGTCTACAAAGGGAGATTAGATATATGCAAAAATAAATGTGATAAATTGTACAACATGATTACTTTCATTACTAGCATATATAAAACATTGTAAAACTTGTAATGAGTATATAGTTTATTGAAAATTGTAGGAAGGTCATGTTTGAGGTAGTCCATGAATCCTTGGACACAGAAGAAGAAAACAGCATTCCAGATCAAAGTAGCAGCAGAAGAAAATAATAAGAGTGTGAAAATGTATTCTTTATTCAGAGAATAACAAATTGTTCATTTTGACTGGATTGTAGGGTGAATAGTCATTGGAGAATTACAAATTAAAGCTACAACTTGTTAGAATGGTCATCATCAAAAAGATGAGAGATACCAAATGCTGGCATCGATGCGGAGAAAAGAGAACATTTGTGCACTGCTGGTGGGATTGCACATTGGTGTTGGCACTATAGAAAACAATATGAAAGATCCTCAAATATTAAACATAGAACTACCACATGGTCCGACATTTCCACTTCAGGGAATATATTCAAAGGACAAGGAAACACTAACTCAAAAAAATATCTGTGCCACCAGGTTCATTACAGCATTATTTACAGTAACCAAACATTGAAACAACCTAAGCATTCATAAATGGATGAAGGAATAAAGAAATTGTGATACTGAGATATATATAATTCAGCCATAAAAATGAGAAAATCTTACTATTTGCAACAACATGGATAGATCTTGAAGACATTATGCTAAAGGAAATAAGTCAGACAGAGAAAGAACAATACTGTATGCTTATATATATGTGGAATCTGAAAAACAAACAAAACAAAATCATAGAAAAGAGATCAGACCTGTGAATATCAGGGGGAGAGGAAATTGGTAATACAAACTTTCAGTTATAAGATAAGTAAGTCTTAGGGATATAATGTACAATATGTTGACTATAGCTAGCACTGCTATAGGATATATAGGAGTGTTCCTAAGAGAGTAGATTCTAAGCGTTCTCATCACAAGAAGAATTTTTTTTTCTTTTCTTCTTTGTTTTCCCTTCACTGTACTTATATGAGAAGACGGATCCTAGCTGAACCTATTTTGGTAATCATTTTATAATACATGTAAGTCAAACCAGTATGCTGTATACCTTAAACTTATATAGTGATATATGTCATTTATTTCTCAATAAAACTAGGAAAAAAAGTATCAGAAAAAGTTTTTAAAATTATTTTGGAATCAAATGAAAGATATATCCTAATGTTTTGACTAAGAATATTGGGTTTTGTATTAATGATAATGTAGAAACACTGGAGATTTTGACTTGGAGAGTGTCACAAACAGAATCCAAGACAGATTAGAAGATGGACACTCTGGATCCTAGAAAGAGTTGGAATGTTTTTGGAGAGATAGAAACCATGAGACTTATGATTTAAGTTAGGTTGTTTAAGTTAAATAGGAATGAGGCTCAGGAACACAGAGGTGTTCATGGGTTGTAGACTAGGAAATGAATTCAAGAGACTCATGAGATGAGGACTTAGAATTATCAACAAAGCCAATATGCAGCAATATGGTCATGATGTTATTATAGGATTGTATTGAAATACTGGTTCATTAGTACCACTTTCCTGAGACATCGAGGCATACTCCCAATCCACCGGGTGCTGTCACCTTTCTCCAGGTCCAGGACACCCATGACCAACTGCTGAAAGAGCAACTGTTAGAGCAGGAAAGCCACTGCTATCAAACCTGAGTGCCTATTCAGTACTGCTTATGAATAGTGTGAAGTGAATATCATCCTTGACATGTTGGGTTTAGTAAAATTAAGTTAAAAATATCATTTCCTCATTCTTGTCTCCTTAGTTATTCAAGAAATGAAATTATTGGTAAGTCAAAGCAAGGCAAGTCAAAGCAGGGATTTATCAGATGCTCTGTTTTAAGCTGAATGAGACTTCTCGGTGACCTGCATAAGCTGACATTTTCGATTATAAATATACCAAGTGTATGTGTCAGCTTTGTAAATGTGATTAGCAAAATATCAATTATATTTTCTATCCAGTCAGCTCTGTTGATAATTGTAGAAGTTAAATTATCATAATATTTATTTATTTTTGTCCTAGTTATGCTGTTCTTTTGTTTTTGAATAGAAAATCTTAGAGAAAAACACTACATATCAAAATTATTATATTAATTACACACATTAAAAAATTTCAATTAGCTACATTATTTGTTGTTAGTTTAGTTGTTATTATTATCAGAAGACACTCCAGACTAGATGATTAAAAACAAACATTAATTTTTTCCTGCTTTTTGAATAATCTTAAACATATTTTTTATTCTCTGGGTCCCAGTTAATCCTGTGAAATGTGAATGGTTATTACCTGTTAGACCAATGTAGAAAGTAGTACTTGAACAGGAAAGGAAATTAGAAACTGGTAATGTTTCAATAGGGTTGGTCTTGGTTCTTCTGTTTCAATCCTTTGGGAAGTCTCTGTGTTCTAAAATATTGTGTATTAAATTTGTACATCCATGATTGAGTTCGGAATCTCTGAATCTAGTTCACTCTTCCATGGAGATCAAATTCAACACATTTGAAAGCAATAAACACAAGATAATCCTTACTTTTGAAATCATGACTACAAGAGCAATTCATAGCTGTTAAATGAATTTATCATTCACACTTTATGACAACTATATTTTAAAAAAGTTTAATGTAATTTTACTTATTTGCAAGAGGCATTTGAAATGATTAATTTTCATTTTAAGCGAGTGTAGATGTTGACATATGATAGTATCCTGTATTGGTTTAATTCAATTAAAAGTATATATATTAAATTTCTGCCATGTTAAAAACACAATTCTGGGCACTTCAGAGAAGATAAAGATGGATAAGGTTTCCTATGTGAGGGTAATAAAGGAAAAAGAGAAATACACAAAGAGCTTCAGTACTAGATAGATGTGAAACTATCTTGAGTACATATACAAAATTACATCCAGAACTCAAGAAGAAAGAACTTCCATATGTTTGGGGGGATGACAAACATCTAAAATGCTTTGAACAATTATTATGTGCCAGGCCTTGTGCTAAATAATCACAAGGATTATTTCACTTACTACTGGCAATATTTTGATGAAATAATTACAACTATATCACTATTTTATAAATGAATAAATGAATCTTGGCAAATAAAGTAACTTACCTAAGGTTGCCAGTGTAATAAGCAGAGAAATCTAAATTCAAATTTAGATAACATAGTTTCAAAGCCCAAGTTGTTTACCAATTTGTTCTTATAACTTGATTCAAATGTAAGGAGAAGGCATAGTTGAGAAAAGTAAGGGTCCATGACTTTATATGTATCAAGGGTCTTCAACTCTCAGCTCAGATCTGTCACCTATGCAAAAGATCTAAATAAGATAAACCATATTAGGAAAATGAAATATTTATGTATTTGTTTGTTTATTTGTTTGTTTATCTATTTTTATCAGAAATAAGTTTTAGTGATATTGACGATTGATGAAGCTAGAATAAAAAAAATATTTCCTAGCACTTATCTCTATTAAGCTAAATATACAGAAATCTGAAGATGAAATGAAATCTGAAGACAAATACAGAATGACTCTTAAAATTATTTTCAAAGGCTGAGCAGTAGAATGCAATACTTTATATATCTCAAGAAAGGGTGTTATTGATAAGTGCCACAAGTAACAAATAGCAAAAAGAAACCTTGGGGAGTTTGAATTTTAGTCTACACTCTAGAAGCATTATAAATTATATCACAGTTTAAAACAATATAGAACTAGCTTATATGAAAGAAGTATAAATACAGCAATCAAATCTTTTGTGAGTTGATTTATAATGAAAAAATAAACGGGAATTAATATGATTAAAAAATAAATATTGCTAAAAGAATAATAAGAAAAAACACTAATACAAACAATTTCTTTAGACTGTATTAATTAGAGAGGAAAATAGTTTAATTTCCAGTATTAATCTGTTAATAAATTTATGCAATGATGATTAATTGAGTATTGTCTATATGTCCGGAACTGTTTTAGCCACTTAAGGTAGGATAATAAACAGTACAAAGTCTCTGCCCTTCTAAAGTTTATATGAATAAATAAATATTATATTAATGAACATAAATAAATATAAAATAACCATGCTAAATGGTGATAAGTGCTATGGAGAAAACCAAAGCAGAGGTAAATGGAATGAAGGTGAAATTTTAAATATATAGGAGGGAGGGATCTTGAAATTCTAAGCTGACACGTGATCATGTTATTTTTTGCTTCCATGTCTTCACACATTCCATGATAAGATATGTGACTAAGGAACCATCGGGATCAGAAGCCATGAAGAGCCCTTTGCCTTTGGGGCATGAGATTGTGCGATTTCACAGTTATTATGTCACTAACACTGTCAGATTTGGTTGTAGCTAGATCAAATGAGTTACATTAAAACCCTCCATTTTCTGGTAGTGAAGGTATTTATAAATTTATTAGTCCATTAGTTCTTAAGTGAAGGACTAAAATGTTTCTATCCAGGGAAAGCACTTAAAGTGACAGCAGGAGGGAGTGAGATTAATATGTAGAGTCATCAATCACAAAGAAACTTGGGGAAAAAGTAAGCAGAAGTGTAGGATAAATATTAATAAAAGTTAAAAATAATTTAATTAATGCATGTATCTACTTAAGATTAACTTTATTTTTCTGATGACAAGAGATTTCCTGCAAACATGTCAGTTTGAAGACATTTACCAGAATCCTTAAAATCTATAGAATATGGGTCTATCATCATATGTATGCATAGATAGTAAGAATTTATCCAATGGCAATATTGCAGGTAAAAAGAGTAAAAGAAAAAGACCGTTTTTCACAGATAAGATGAGATTTTTATTGGGCATACAGTCAATTGGGTATAAGAGTAGAATAGCTGAAATTTTTCTATGACAGGAATATCTTAGAAGTTGGTATTTATTTAAGAAATAGAATATATACAATTGTAAACTGGTATAGCCACAATGGAAAATAGTACCGAAATTCCTCAAAAAATTAAAAACAGAGCTGCCATATGACAGCAATTGCACTTCTGGGTAGTCATTCAAAGAAAATAAAAACATTAATTCAAAAGATATATGCACCCCTGTATGTATTGCAGCATTTTTTACAATAGCCAAGATATGGAAGCAACCTAGTGTCTATTAATAGATGAATGGATAAAGAAGATGTGAAATATAAATGTGTATATGTGTATATATATATACATACACACACACATACATATAGAATATTAGCAACAAAAAAAGAATGAAATTTTGCCATTTGCAACAACATGGATGGACATAGAAAGTATTATGCTAAGTGATATGTCAGACAAAGACAAATACAATATGATTTCGTTTAAATGTAACCCCTACCCCCCAATAACAGAATAAACAGAACAAACAGAAACAGATCCATAGATATAGAGAACGAACTAATGGTTGCCAGAAGGGAGGGGGTGGAGGAGGGATTGGTGAGATTTAAAAAAAAATTATAAGTAAAAAAACATTTTACAAAAAAAGAATGGAATATACAATTTTTGATCTCCTTTTTGTTTCTCATAACAAAGTAAAGAAATTAATTAAAGAAAAAAATAGCATTATGAAGAGGTAGGGCCTTATAACAAGTGGCTGACAGATGCTGGGCATCTATGTGGACATTATTTGTGACAATCTTAGTGACACAAAGCCTCACAGATGTCTGGGTAATCTCTTCGTAGGCTGTCCTGCCCATGAGCTCTTAGGTGATTGGTGGGCAACCTACATGGACAAGAGCCAATAAAGGAAAAAGAAACAATTTCGGGTTGAGTTTTTTAAATAAATTAATTTTTTTTTTCATAAAATATAGTATCTGCAACTACACACAAGTATTATTTTATTATTAATGTCTTAAAAAGTTTTAGAAATCACAAAATATATTATAATAATGCACTTTTAGAAAAAATAGGTTCTGTAAGATTTTTGGAAAAATGGATTGCTTTGCCTTTATGTGATTTTGTAAGTTATTTTCCTGCAAAAAAAAACCACATTTATTTCATGATACCTCTCATCACTATACTCTTTAAAGTAAGAAACATTTCAATTACATGAAACAAAAACATTTGTTTAGCATAAAAACTATTTCTCAAACAATTTAATTGAAATAAAAATTTCATCGACTATTTTTTACTCCTGTGCAACAACCATAGGAGATATATTTAGAAAATAACTATATCAAAAGTAGTTGCTTGGTTGAGTCAGTTTAGGTTTACAACTGTGTGATAGGTAAATTCACCCATTCTTCTTTAATTGGTCAGTTCAGTGGGACATTGGTCTCCAAAGTGGGTGTGCAGCCCCTAAGAGAGTGTACATTGGGGTGGGACAGGGCAAGATTATAAATTCCATTTATGTTGATTCTGAACTAAATGGGAAAAGAATAAAATTTAAAAATATCTAGTATGTGTGCTGACACTTTGACTCTCCTTGTGTCTATCTTCACATATACTACTTGAAGAGTCTTCAAGAAAGGGTGGGTGTTTTGACAGCACACTCTCATGTTAATTCACTCTCAGTTTATTGTGTGGTACTGTAGTTTATATGTTACAAATTATCATTAGTTTTGTTATAACAAAACCAAGATAAAACCAGCACCTGGTTTTGAAAATCTTTTGTACCACACAGAAATTCATTGGTTATCTCATGAATTGTCAAAGATGAGTTTTACATATTTCTTTTTTTAATTAAAGTAAAATTAATAGAACTTTCTTGACGTTTTCTATGATACCAAGTGGATAATGATACTATACTACCTAATAGGTGTTATTAAAATAATATACAAGGTAAAGTTAATGGTTTAAGCACTGTTTAAGAGATTAAGGGCTGTTCAAAGAAAATTTGTAATTTTGGAGTATTTTGAAAATTTAATTTTGAAAAATTTTAATCTCTATTTAATTTTATTGTCAAATATATTTATCACCTGTAAAAAACTTTAAGAATTGCACGTTCAAAATTTTTTTAAGTATAAAAGTAGAAATTTTAAACATCTTTAAATATCTTCCAAATGAAGAGTTTCAATAGGTCTTAATCATATGTTAAAAATATAAAAAGGCGACTAAGTGATATGGTGGCATGAGAGGAACTTCAGGTCTTTCTTCTTGAAGTTACAACAAGTTGCACAGTTATAAATCAACAAAGGATTCTGATGTGGGTGTGCAGCCCTTAGGAGTATACACCATGGTCCACTAGAGTGGGACAGAGCAAGAGAGATTTGTACATTGAGACATCTGAAGATGGGCATATATGAAAGAAATAGAGAAGATGGAATTGAAAGAAGGACAGAGACCGATATCACGCACAGTCTGGCACTTGCTGTATGTATCTTCAGTGGTCAGAGTGTCATACCACTGGACAAACTGGAAGGGTAGAGACAGCAATCAGACCTGAGTGGCTGGCACACATTGAGGCTGGGCCCAGGGTCAGAGGCAGAGTAGTCATGCAAAGTATCACAGTGTTCTACAGCTTGCCAATACTAGAAAAAGGATTCTACACATGTGGGATTCCGCCCACCCTATCCTCCCATGGCCTGATAGGCAGTGAAATCTCACTTAGCAGATCAAAAAAGGGCTGAAAAAAATCTTTCCAGCCTAAGTGGTTTGTACGCATTGTGGGTAAACTCACTGGAGAGAACAGAGCTGTAGACATGCCAACCTGTTTCCGCCTGCCCACCCTTTTCCCACCCATTGTGGGAGGCCTGGTAGAGGCAACTGGATCAACTCAGACAGAGTGGTTCACTGATGGCTTCTGGCTACATGAAGGCAGTACTGGGAACATACAGGTCGGGAGATCCATAACCCACCACTTCCAATCCATGGGGTGTTGCCCTGAAATGGAGCAGACCGGATCATGAAGGGAAGTTCCATCTCTTTGGGGTACACAGGGCATTTTCCATTGCTGAGGGGACACACTCCACAAAGATCCTAGAGATCCCAGTAGTGCAGGTAAGAGGAAATAAAAACTTGCACTTCAGCATTACCAACTGGAAAACAAAAGAAAACCTCTACTTATCAACCTGCTAAACAGTGAAGTGTCAAATACTTTAGAAAAAAAAAAAAAAAGATTTCATTGCCGCAAATATCCAAACAGAGAAATAATCCATCAAGAACAATGAATAACCAACTTAACAAGGGAATTCAGAAAGAAAAAAAAAAATCTCCAGGAAATAAAGACATGCGAGAATGTAATTTAAATGATAGAGAATTCAAGATTGTAGTTCTGAAAAAACTCAACTTAATACATGAAAATTCAGAAAGGAAATTCAAAGAACTCAGAAATAAAGTTAATTAACAAAACAGTTCTTCACCAAAGAGATTAAAACAATAAAACAAACAGAAATTCTGAAGCTGAAGAACTCAATAAATGAGATAAAGATTGAACAAGTGAGTTTAAGAAATAGAGCAGACCAGATAGAAGGAAAGAATTAGTGATATTAAAGATAGAAATCTAGAAATGACTCAGGTGGAAGAAAAGAAAATATCGACAGTAAAAACAAGTTAAAAGATCTCTTTGAGAACTATCCAACTTCATTAGAAAGAGCAATATAAAATAATGGGTATATCAGGTAAAGAGTGGAAAAAGAGTACTAGGAGCCTATTTAAACAAATAATCAATGAGACCTTCCAAACCTATGAAAAGAACTGGATTCTAGAATCCAAGAAGCTAAAAGAATACTTATCGCAATCCACAAAGGCCTTCTCCAAGGGTAATTATATTTAAAATGTCAAAAATTAATGACAAAGAAATAATTCTCAAGGCAGCCTGGGAAAAGAAGATGGTAACCTATAAGGAAACTTCATTAGATTGTCACTGGAATTTTAAGCAGAAACCCAATAAGGTAGGAGAGAAACAGTGCAATCAAAGGTTCAAATTATTGAAATAGAGAAATCACTAGCAAGAATAATATACTCAACAAAATAATTATTTAGATAGAAAGGAGAAATAAACATTTTTCCAGACATACAGAAGATAAAGGAATTTCCCACCACAAGAGAAATGCTGAAGGATGCTCTTCTACCTTAAACAAAAGACAAAATAATGCAAATGAAGATAAAATGCACTCAGAAGAAAAAAGACTGTTGTATATATGAAACTTTCTTTTATGTGAGCCTAATGGTAACCACAAAAATATATTTACTTATATGGAATAAAAGGGGTGAA
>NW_006441953.1:8730420-8732304 GCF_000325575.1 Pteropus alecto | reverse complement strand
TAATTAAAAATATATATACATATAGCACTGATACATACAACTAAAAAATGGAAATGGAGGAAAAAAACCATAGAATAATACCAAACTAAAATAACAGAGAGAAACACACGGGAAAAGAAACAATGGAAACAGAGAGCTAGCAGAGAACAAAAGACAAAATGGCTATAGAGAATCTTCATGTATTGATGATCATTTTAAATGTAAATGGATTGAACTCACTAATTAAAAGGCACAGAGTAGTGGGATCAATCAAAAAAAAAATACAACCCTATTATATGTTGCCTACAGGAGACAACATCTCAGCTGCAAAGATGAATAAAGACTCAAAGTGAAGGGGTGGAAAATGATACCTCAAGCAAATAGCACCCAAAGAAAAGTAGGTGTGGCCATACTTACATTTGACAAAAAAGACTTAAAGATAAAAATGGTAACAAGAGACAATGATGGATATTTTATAATAATAAAGGAGAAAATACATCATAAAGACATAACATTAATGATGAAAACAGTCAATAAAATGGGCAAAGAAAGAAAGTACCTCAACATAATAAAAGCCATATATGACAAACTCTCAGTTAATATCATACTCAATGGTGAAAGACTGAAAGTTTTTTCTCTAAGATCAGGAATGAGACAAGTACGCACACTATCACCACCGTTATTCAATGTAGTGCTGAAATTCCTAGCCAGAGCAATCAGGCAAAAGAACAAAATAAAAGGCATTCAAATTGAGAATAAAGAAGTAAAGTTGTCTCTTTTTTTGCAGTTGTCATGATTCTTTATACAGAAAACTCTAAAGACCCTACCAAAAAACTTTTAGCAACAATAAACAAATAAAGTAGGATACAAAATCAGTGTACAAAAATCTATTGCATCCTATATACTAACAATAAAATTTCAGAAATTGAAATGAAAAAGAATTCCATTTGCTATCACAATAAAAGGAATAAAATACTTAGGAATAAACTTCACAAAGGATGTGAAGGACCTATACACTGAAAACTAGAAGACATTATTTAAAGAAATTGAAAAAGCCTCAAAAAAAAAAAAAAAAAAAAAGAAAGAAAGAAAGAAAGAAAGAAAGAAAGAAAGAAAGAAAAAGATATTCCGTGTTCATGGATTGCAAGATATACATAGTTAAAATGAAAAAGCCTCAAAAAAAAAAGAAAGAAAGAAAAGAAAGAAAGAAAGAAAAAGATATTCCGTGTTCATGGATTGCAAGATATACATAGTTAAAATGAAAAAGCCTCAAAAAAAAAAGAAAGAAAGAAAAGAAAGAAAGAAAGAAAAAGATATTCCGTGTTCATGGATTGCAAGATATACATAGTTAAAATGACCATGTTATCTAAAGCAATATACAGAATTAATGCATTCTCCATCAAAATCCCAATGACATTTTTTTAAAGAAATAGAACAAAAAAATCATCAGATACATATATAACTGCAAAAGACCATGAACAGTCAAAGGAATGCTAAGAAAAAAGAACAAAGCTGGAAGTATCACACTCTCTGACTTCGAATTATACTACAAAGCTACAGTAGTCAAAACAGCATGATATTGGCAGAAAACCAGAAACACAGACCAGTGGAATGGAACCGAGAGCCTAGAAATAAACGCACATGTATATGGGCTACTAATTTGCTGCAAAGAAGAAAAAAATATACAATGGAGAAAAGAAAACTTCTTCAATAAATGGTGTTGGGAAAATTGGAAAGCTACTTGCAAAAGAATGAAACTAGACTGCTGTTTGACACCATACACAAAAATTAACTTAAAATGAATCACAAAGACCTAAATATAAGACCTGAAACAGTAAAATTTATAGAAGAAAACATAAGTACTAAACTTATAGACTTTTATCTCAGAGAGGATTTTATGAATTT
>NW_006441953.1:8712180-8730356 GCF_000325575.1 Pteropus alecto | reverse complement strand
AATAAATAAATAAATAAATAAATAAATGGGACTATATTACACTAAAAAGCTTCTGCACAGCAAAATAAACCATCAACAAAACAAAAAGGCAATCAACTGAAAGGGAGATGTTTGCAAATAATACTTCCAATAAGAGGCTAATATCCAAAATACATAAGAAACTCATACAACGACAACAAAAAAAACAAAGAATCCTATTAAAAAATGTACAGGGGTCCTGAACAGACACTTTTCCCAAAAAGACATACAAGTGGTCAACAGATATGTGTATGAAAAGATGCTCAACTTCACTAGCCATTAACAAAACAGATCAAAACCACAACGAGATACCACCTCGCACCTATTAGAATGACTATTATCAATAAGATGTAAAATAATAAGTGTTGGAGAAGTTGTGGGGAAAAGGAACCCTGATACACTGCTGATGGGAATGTAAATTGATATAGCCACTATGGAAAACAGTATGGATATTCCTCAAAAAATTAAGAATAGAGCTTTCATGTGACCCATAAATTCCTCTTTTGGGTATCTACCCCCAAAATTTGAAAACATTTATTCATAAGGATATACGTTTCATTACGTCCCATTGCATCATTATACATGGTAGCCAAGACTTGGAAACAAACTAAGTGTGCTTCAATGGGTGATTAGATAAAGAAGATGTGGTACATATATATAATGAAATACCATTCAGTCATGAGAAAAGTTGAAACATCATTTGTGACAATGTGAATGGATCTTGAGAGTATCATACTAAGTGAAATAAGTGCGATGGAAAAGGATAAGAACCATATGATTTCACTCATGTGAGATATAAAACAGAAACAAACAAGCAAACAAAAAAACAAAGAAAACAAACTCAGACACAAATAGAAGGGTGGTTATCAGAGGGGAATGCGGTAGAGGGAGGATGAAGAGGGGAAAGGGAGTTGAATTTATGGTGATAGAAGGAGACTAGGCTTTGGGTGGTGAGAACACAATGCAATATGCAGATAGTGTATTATAGAACTGTATACTTGAAACATTTAATTTTATTAATCAACATCATCCCAATAAACTTAATAAATAAAAAAATATTTATATAAAAAGGCGACATCTTTTAAGTAATGTATAAGAATAATTGACTGATTCAGGAGAAACAGAATTTCCTAGCCAAACTTAATATTCTTTTCTGAATTTACATAATTATGTGTAATGTCATATATAAGGTATTAGATATTTAGATTATCTAATAATATATAGTAGTCATAATACATATTATGTGTTCTATGATATATAATACTATATATTTTATTGTACTAGAGATTATATTCAGAGTTTGTAGAAATAGTTGTAATTTGGTAAATGTAGGCAATGCATTTTGGTGCATGCCTTTCTGTTGGATCTACTTACCTTTGTGAGGTATCCTTTTAAGCTCTGACTACCATTGAAATAAAATATTTCTTAAACTTAATTATAAAGAAATAGTCAGTGACGTTTCTATTTTAAATTTTATCATTAATCAAGATTTTTGTGAGAGCAAAAGGCCTTAGTACTGTTAAAAAATATATACATATATAATGCTATTTGTTTTACCTATAGCGTATTATTATAACTTCTATTTTGTTTATTTAAATTTGCATATTATATTTGTACAATATAAATGACTACAGTGAAAGTTCTTAATAATGTATTAAAGTGACATTCACATAACATAAAATTAACCATTTTAAAGTAAACAATATGGTGGCATTTAATACAATGTTGTGCAGATACTACCCCCTATTTAGTTCTAAAATATTTTTGTCACTCTAAAGTAAAGTTTCTCACCAGTTAAATAATTTCTCCCCTTTTCTCCCTTCTCCCAGCTTCTGGAAACCACCAGCTGCATTGTGTCTCTACAGATCTATTTATTCTGGATATGTCATCTGAATGGAATCATATAATTTGTGATCTTTGTGTCTGGCTCCTTTTGGCTATTGTGAATAGTCCTGCTGCCAGCTTCCTGGGTGAATATGTGAGTGCCTATTTTTAATTCTTGTGGGCATATACCTAGGAGTGAAATTGTAGGATCATATGGTAACTGTATGTGAACTTTTTTAGGAATCACCAAATTGTTTTCCACAGAAACTGTATCATTTTATATTCCCAGAAGTAATGTGTGAGGGCTCCAAATTCAATGAACATACTTTAAAAAATAAATGCATATACTTGTGTTAGTGGTGCTTCCCAAATGTTTTTTACTGCTTAGGAATAAAAATCTGAAATATTCAAATCCTACTCCAAGGAGAGCACTTCGGATCCATTGGGGTGAGTGCAGGACTAGGGAATGTTTGGGGATGATATAGGGCTGGAACCTGGTAGGGGTGAGAAGCTCGGTCTGACACTGGTCTCAGCTTCTCCATCTGTAAATGAGAAGTTTCTGCAATGAGATTGCAGGCTGTCCCTAGGAACTCATTAAGGCCACTGATCATTTGTTATTCTTCAGGCTTTATTATGATGAGGTTTTACATTTTATTTCTGAGAGGAATGGAAACAAGTCACAATCGAACTTATAAACTGAGCAAATCATATTTACTATTTACTTCTCTTCCTCTCAGTACACTGGTCTGTGTTGCGGATATCTTACTGTAGGTGCATTTGTTGCTAATGTAGTCTCTGTCTGTCTGTCTGTCTGTCTCTCTCTTTCTCTCTTTCTCTCTTCCCCTCCCTCCCTCCATCTCTCCCTGCCTCCCTCTGTCTCTCTGTCTCTGTTAGGGCACCATGGAATAACACCAATCATAACAATACAGAGAAGTTACCTCATGGAGAGCATAAAATACACTATTTCTAAACTTAATCTTACTTCTTACTTAAGTCTCATCAGAACCCTGAGTAGGTAGGCATTACAATCTCTCTTTTATAAAGAAGGGATCTAAAACAGCTAATAGAGATTAACAAACTCACCTAAAGAACAAAGTGAAAAAGCTTAGATTAGAACCCAGTTTTATATGATGTAAACATAACTGCTCTTCCCACTGTACTTCTGCTGGAGAGAAAAACTGATTTCATGTTTCTTCTAAATTTCTCACCTAATTATTTTCCCCAGCAACATTCTGATCTTGGCTTGATTTAGCTTTATTAAATAGAGGGTACTGTGGAATTATGAAATGTCACTAGCCCCCAAAATAAAAAATTCTTTTCTAAAACCCCTTAATAATAATGCTAAGATTATCTGGGAACCTAAGGAGACCCAGTCTCTTTGCACTCCTTCTTCCCTGAGACAGGTAGGTGAGGATTTTGTTTATTACTTTTCATTTAAATCCATTCTTCTGTAAGATTGTACATTTACCTCTGGTCTAGAAAAGCAGAGATGCTTTAAGCTAGTATGTCTCAGGAGCCTAAGCCCAAATCCCAAGACTAATCATTCTGTATTATACAAGAGCCATGCTCTTATTACATAACCATTCTACATTTCCCACACTGCATTCAATCAAAGAATTTACCAAGATCAAGAAACCCTAGGGGAGGCTTTAGAAATACAAATTGAAGGGAAGAACAGTAAAACTTAGTTGCAAAATCATCTTGATCAAGAAATGTGTCAAAGCAGTGAGAATACCACAGACTCAGGCTTTAGAATTCTGAGCAGCAAGTTTTAATATTATGGCTATATAGAATAAATATACATTATTACCACAAATACCACTATCCAAGCATTGTGCTCATTGTTTATGAGATTCAAAACTAACAGAGGTAAGGAGAAAACTCATTTTCAGGAATGCAATAAGTCAGGGAATGGACTTTCAACACAACTGAATTCACTTACCAAGTCACTGTTGTAATTTAACTGTTTAGCTATTTTCTCCTATTGAATGCGAGTTTCTAAAGACAAAGACTACTTATTCTTTGTCTTATCATTTCTGATTCCCAGCACCATATCTAACAGGAAGTACTCAATAAAAGTATGACGTAATAGATAAAGAAGCAAAGATAAAATCGTCTCTTAAGGCAAAAGTTTTTATTATGCATATTTAAATGATTTTGCTTTAGATTTAGATTTTTAATATGTAGGAGAATTTTCCAGAATGGTACAACTATAACTACATATTTTTAACTTTAAAAAGAACACTAGAAAAATAGAAGACATGCACAGATGACACCTCTGCTAGCTACCTATCTTCTATTGGCTTCTTAGGTCCACTCTTGCCCTCACTCTGCTCTCTACCTACACTGCTGGCCTGGAATGGACTGTGTTAATGGGTTCCCTTGCCCTTGGCTTCTGATTGGAACAGACCAAGGCAATCATAAGCGAGAGACCAGAGGGCATTTCCTTCCCTCTGGGTCACAGTAGATTGACTGCATGCCTTTTTCAGGTGGACTTTGCCAGGCCTATGTCTGTCTCCAGGTTCCCCTAACTGTTCCTTCCATTCACCAATTCAGGTCCCTGGATTTTATGTGCTGCAAAGGATATAACCAATAGTGTTTGGGCTTGATTTATCAATTTTCACTAATACATTATTATTTTTGAATTGTATTAATATAATTCACTAGGAACTCTTTAAATTTATTATTTACGTTTCTTCAGGAAAAATAACATGGTTACTGCTAATCTGAAGCCCTCGAACACACACTTCACCATGTTTCTACGTGTCTTTACAAGACAATGTTGTAAATTTAAGGTTTCTTTGAAATACAAAAGTCTGTCAGTAGGACGAACTGCATTATTTTTTACAAAATTCTATTGTTCTATTGTCCAAATTATACGTAATACAATTTCTATAATGCCAAAGTTATTCAGTTTAGTTCAAAATCATGGGCTATGTAATCAAACTGCCTGGGTTCCAAATCTTGACTCCACTACCTAGCTGAAATTTTTAAAAATTTACTTAACTGCTCTTAGTTTTCTCATTCATAATGTATAAAATAGAATAACACATTTCTTGGGTGTTGGGAAAGCTGAGTGTAAAGCACTTAGCCCAGTTCCTGGCAAGCGGTAAATGCCTCGTATACAGTTCCTGCTGTTATTATTTGCAGCAGCATCCTGTCATCATTAGGGAGTGTCAGTTATCCATAATTTGCTAAGAACTCCCATTTTAAAATATTTTAATTATTTCTATGCAAATCTTCCTAAAATGCATCCTATTCTTTTCTGCATTTTTTTAAAGATAAAGTCTGCTTTATCTAAAATAAAGGATTATTTTAATAGATATTCATTATTATTGATTTATGATACCATTAGCAGATATTAAAATGTTCTGTTTGGTTCTTTACTAAATGTCAGAAAGAGAGGGAAATCGCTCTATAACCAAGAAAGTATTAAATATCACTTCTAAAAACATTTCTGAGTTTTCTATGAATTATACACTATAAGTGCCATAAAGTGCTATGGATTCGCATGATTTAAGAAGGCTTCATAGATGGAATTTCAGCTAGACCTGGAAAAATGGCCTCGTGTTTACTAATCCTCAGATGAATTGAATCCATATACACCGTCAGCTCAGGCAGTTTCAGGTGAATGCTCCCAGCAGTCACCTGGGGATAAGCCTATCATGCCAGAGAAATGGAGGCTAGAAGAGCTTCCTGACAACACCAAGCACAGATTATGCTTTTGGATAAAGTACTTTAGGTGCATGTTCCTAGCACCAAACTTTCCCTCCAAGGAAAGCAAATATTTTCCTTTTCTCCCATCTTAGAGGGCAGTACTATGATGTACTGGAGAAGGAAAGGAGAAAGTAAGAAAGAAACATGTTTCGGGCATGTGAAACAATCCATAGGATTATTCACTCGTAGGATGATGTCTCAGTTCTCTGCTTTATCAGTGTATATTTAAAATGCATCCCGTGTTTAAGGGTGCAGGGGTGTTAAGATGACTTGTTAAAAATTTCTGATTTGCAAGGAACAGAAATAGAAGAATTAAGTTAAAAATCCATATATGAAGTGAGCTTCACATATTTAAATACTGTTGTTGAGAGGCAGAGTCCAAAACAAACAAACAAACAAACAAACAAACAAACAAACAAACCCTGAGCCAGAGGCAGTGGAAGATCAAAGCGGAAAGAGAGGCAATGGGATGCATCTGTGGCCAAACACTTTGCTCTTTGAGGATGATGATGGGGGATTTTAAACCTCCTTTGGTATTTTTGGAGAAACTCTAAAAATCACTTTTTCTAAATTCAGGTTAGATTGACTGTAAAGGATTTAACGTGTCTGTATCAAAAAGGCTTTCAGGGATATGAGGATTTTAAAGCACTTGAAATAATCCCTGGAGAGCAGGCAAGAATATATCATTACTAGATCTTAATCAAGTAAAAAAGATTACTAAGGAATCGCACATAATAGATATAGCTTAATTTATTACATTTATGCTAAACTTCTTTACTTAGCAAACTTAAACAATACTCGTGAAGGCAGTCGTAAACTTCTTTCAAGAATGTGATGCACTATTTGATTCAGTAATCTGTTGCTTACATTTTTAAGAGTGTTATTTTATATTTTAAGTCAATCTCTCTCCTTTTCTCTTCCTCCCTCCATCTTCCTTCCCTCCCTCTCTCCCTCCCTCTCCCCTCAATCATCCCTCCTTCTCTCTTTCTTTCTCTCTCTCTTCCTCCCATATCTCCCTCTGTCATTTTTTCCCCTCTGCTTGTGTAGAAATGTAGAATAACCTGAGTTACAGAGTTTGGTTGTAGAGTCACATAGATCCAGATTCACATTTAATCTTGACATACTTATTCTGTATGTCTTTTGACAAGTCTCTTAGCTTCTCTGAGTCTTAGTTTCCTGATTAGTAAGCTGAGGATACTAACACCTCATTGTTTTGGTGAAAATTCAATGTGAATATATATATATATATATACCTTTATATATATACACACACACATATATATGTATGTATATATATACACACATATATATATACACACACATATATATATATTGCTTAACTGTACAAAGCACATAAATACTGTGTAATATCTAAAATTTAGTACTTATTAATTCTCTAATTTTTATAATTATGTTGATAGTTTATATTATGTATTTACTATACAAGCAGTTTTGTATATTTTTTTATTTTCAATGTTGTAGTCTGGTGATGATGATGATGATTTTCTGTGTACAGATGAGAAAATTGAGCCTCAGAGATTTTGTTGTTTGCAATCATTAAACAGAAGAATTGAGACATAAAATTAGGTTACCTAATTCCAAGTAACAGACTATTTCTCTCTCGAGTGGTATATAGAACTGTTAAAATGGGAAAGGAGAAAGAGGAGAATAATTTGTTTTTTCATTTTAAAATGATTTCATGTTTTGTAGCTTATGCCCCTCATTCTGTTGTGCTGTGGCTAAACTATCTTGTTCTCACCACTAAAGGCTCATACACAGTGGCAGGGAGAAATATTTACGTGTCGAGTGTGTAGGAAAGCATACAAGGGGAAATGAGCAGGTATCTTCATTGTACCACTTTAAGGAATGAGAATTTTTACTGCTGCCCAGAGAGTTCTTAAAAAACAGGAATATACTATATAAAATCTAATTTAAAGGAGCTATCCAGTCCCCACAAGATAAGCAAATGGCTATAGGGATTTTAGCCAGCTTAGAGGGAGAAGCCAGGATACTTTTAGCCTCATTTATATCCTTGAAGGGAACCATAGAACAGGGTATTTATTTTGCTTCATTTCTGCTGACAGAAAAAAAAAAAAAGAAGAGAAAAGAAAAAAGAAACATTATCAGCTCAAAAGGATTTTTCAGGTCATAAGGATTAACCACTGAAAACAAAGACAATTTTATTAAAACTTCTTCACTTTAACCATCTATAAAGAATTGATCTGAACAATAGATTCCAAGAGGTTTTAAATTAGGTAGGAGAATCATTTGTCTTTATGAAATCAACTAGTCAAGGCATCAAACTCTCAAATCCTTGAGAAAAAATAATGTTATATTACTTTTGGTTGGATATTTCTATATTGAGAACAAGAATAGAAGTTATGCCATTGGTTAGAAAAATTCAAGTGCCATTTTTTTACTTCAGGCTAATGTCACCTATCTTTCTTTTATTTTCCTTCATCTGCCTTGAATACTTTTATTTTTTAGAAAAGAAGGGATAAATTAATTAATTTTTTTTAACCGGTTTTCAAATAAGTTAATTTTCTAGCATCCTCCAAAAGTGACCATTTCTGAATTTACACAGGCATTCTCTTTCAGTTATTATTCTTATGGACATTACCCATGTTGCCTCACTTTTAGGCAGTGGAAGCCTCTTTTGGCTGCCGAGTCCTGTGACGTGCAGGGACGTGCCTCCCACTCCCGCCCTTGACCTCGCAGGCTCCCTGCTGGGCCCTTGTTCTTGTCCTGCTTATCCAAGGCCGGTCGCGCCCGGCGCGCCCCGTGTGTCCAGCGGTGACCTCAAGCTCCTGGGGCCTCCGCAGATCCCTCTTCCACCCCCGGGCTGCTGGCGGGGCCTGAGGTGCAGCGGGTACCGTGGGCGGTGGTCTGTGGGCGCCCCCTCCCGGGTCTCGTGCACCTCCAGCTGGCGCCCCGCAGCTTCAGGGACAAGAGGCTGCAGGTGTGCCATGGGGAAGGGTAGCGGTGGGGGAGGCTGGCGTGGGGTGCGGGGCCTACAGGGTCAGATGTTCTCGAAGAGAGAGAGCAGATCCTCGCTGCTGTTCGCGGGCAGATCAGGTGGGCCCAGGTAGGACAGCAGCTCATCGGGGTTGGTCAGTTCTGGCAGCAGGTCCAGGGCTGGATCTGGGGCCTCCCCTGCCCCTGATATCGGGGGCTCCATCATACCTGCGGCAGCACTGAAGGTCAGCTCGCTGACAGGGCCCGAGCTCGCTGGGCCCAGGGGCTGCCGTGACGCTGGGGGAGGGGTCGGGTGGTGCAGCTGGGATCCTGGGGGCCATCCGAGATTGGAAGTGTGCAGCCCCGGTGGCCCAGAGTTGTGGGCTGGGTCCAGGTGACCGGCTGGTGCCATCTGGCCTGGGAGGCAGGAGGCAAAAACTTCTCTGGTGTCAGAGAAGAAACTATTTCTTGATAGTTTTCTTACTCTTGTAGCAGGCTCATCCTTCACATTTCCCTGCCAAGACTGAAATCATTTCTTCAAGGAGCCATTTTTCTTTCTAATGCGCAACAGTTTTACATACCAAAACTGAGCGTTAGAGAAATTATTTTCTTTAAGATCTATTATAACTTATGTCAAAATTCTTTATATTGTTACAGTAAATCGTACTTCGGTATCAAACCAGAGTAATTTAGACCGATTTTTTTTATTATTATTTTAGGTTCTGTATACCTGTAAATAAAATATTGTCATATATGCTCTCATTATAGGTACATTTATTCATTTATTGACTATATCCAAGTATTATTATAGTAGTGTATATCATAAAGTTAGCGCAAAATGGAAATATGAAGGGGTTGGGCGAGGTGTGGGGTACCTTCCAGTCCAGAGAACACTAATCTAGAATATGAAGGTCCAACATTGCATATTACAGTTAATATAATAATTTATATGTTCATCTGATTGGTGTACAATTTCCTCTTGCTAGTTTTGAAAATGAAATCAAGATATAGTGATGAATCACTATTTGATAAATTATAAAACGCTTAAAAGTTAAAAGAAGCAAATTCTGACCAGAATATACATGTGTTTTCTACATGGTTTTTAAAGAAGCCAAGAGAAGCTGAAATTTTAAGTCCTTCAGAGAATGGGAACTTTTTCAGTAGTAATCACTTGAGGTTTGTTGTGTATTGTTGAATATCATTTCAAATCCACTTGTTTATGAAGTAAGTGAAGTTGATTTGATCTATTTATTTATGACAAAGACAACAGATCCTACACATAAAGTTGTTTTGATATAAGAATCAGGTAAGTTGTGTCAGGATGTCATCATCACAACTGTTGTCATTGATAAGCACCTAGCAACCTAGCTGCCGAGGGGCCCTGCTGGGGGCTTATTGATAAGAACATGTGGAGAAGCAACTATGGCAAGGGGACCCCTAGATTATAAATACTGAGTTTTAGTCTGGGTAAAGCACATTTTGCTGGCCTAATCAGCTCTCTGAAGATCTTGAGACATTTGCTCCTGCTATGGTCTAGGTGACTCTTTGGTCAGCAGTGGTGCTAAACCTTGAAGCAGTCTCAGAAAGAGAAAGGACATCTGTTCTTGTTGTAGACAAGGCACCTCTTTGGTCAGCACTAACCCGTGCATCAGTCCCTGTAGTGCTAACCCCAGAGCAGCTAGCCTGTCTGCCACACAGGCACCTTCCTCTACCTAGCCCCATGTTCTAACGACAAGGGCTTTCTTTTTTGTGCTGGCAGCTGGAAGTCAGTTTGCTCAAGCCATCTCTCCTGAGAAACCAAACTCATATAAAAAGATACACCTCCGTTAAATTTGGACTTTATTCCTTTTATCTCTCTTTGCTTGGAACAATAGTGTGATTAATCTGTCATTTCTTTGGAGTATGTTATTTCTTTATATGTTTATTAAAAGAGATTATCCTGTATGCTATTGACTTGTGAAATTATTATAATTCCCATAGCAAACTTGTGTTAAATAAATGACTGACAAAGAGAAAATCAGTCTCTTGAGTGTAACTGACACCTGTCCTAAAACAAAAACAAAACAATAGTCATGTTCAAATGTGTAAAGATTTTAGAAAGTACAGAATTTGATATCTTTCTAGTCTCAACTATATTATTAATCTTTTCTCTATAATTTCCTTGACTTAAAGGGGCTTTTTTCTCCACTTACATGCATTACGTGAATTAAAGATTAGAGTCATACATGAAAGTCAGTTGAAATGGTCGGTGAGGCTAATTTAATTTTTTCGCCCTGGCATGAAATAAACAGATCATTTCCTGAAATCCTTAATAGTAATGAACATTCAATGGCACTTTATTTTTGCTTATTTTATCTAATTTGTCCCTGACAACAGCTGTCGAAGTAGGCATAATCATATTCCATTTACAGGAAATTTTAGAAGAAATTCTAAAAATCACACAGTTGGAAAGAAATTGGAACTAGGACTTGAACCACTTCTCTTTGGATTCTAAGTCTGGTCTTCTTGTCATAGTTGGTATGTGTATCACACACACACACTAACACACACACACACACATATCCATGTATACACTGTAAACAACAATATAAATGGAGTCCCTTTAAAAATGGAAACAGAACTGCCTTGCCAGAGGAACAGCCTTGTTTATCTTATGCCTCAAATTTTATAATGTTAAAACAGGGCAAAACAACCTTTAGACTGGACTTAAGCAAACTTGTGTCCCCGCAAAACTGTTTGCAATGATAAGAAAGCAGATATTATGACTACTAAACTGATGATTACAGGACTAAAAATTAAAAACAGTGTTTAGAATTAACATCACTATGTTACGTTATCTGTAGCAATAGAAATGCCTTCCGTTGATGTCATTATTCCCCTTCGTCTTCTCATAAATACCCATTGCCCTCATCTTCTAGTTGGAACATTATTTGAGCTTCTGTCTGAATTAATGATTCCCAAATAGCTATTCTTATTGATCTCAAATAATTGTTTGTTTGCCTCTCACTTTAAAAGGGCATTTTATTTTTAGGTAAACAACATAATCAACATATTTACAAATTTAAAATTTTACCTACTTTTTATTTATTTGAAAAGAAACATTGCAAAGAATTTAGTATACTACTTGAAATTAACAATTTAAAATTTTAAAACATTTTCTGAGAAATTCATATCTATAATTCAGAAACCTAAGTCAATGTTTGAGTCATCATTGATGCTAAAACTAAGATCCTCGAAGTTTATCTTAAAAAAACACACATTTTTATTTATCTTCCCTTTCCTATCCTTTTTCCAGTTTAGAAGAAATTTATCTAAAGAAAAACCAAGGAGTGTTGAGATAGAGCCAAACAGATCAGATGAAAGGAAAACTGAGAACATGAGATGAAAATAGTTATTTCTTTCCTTCAGGAATTTAAAACCAACATACTAGAAAATTATTTGATAAGGCTAAGTTTCTAATTTTATATTGATTTAAGGGAAATTATTTTGAACCTCATATTGCTATGAAATTCAATAGCAACCTTATGATTTATGCTTTATGGCAACAATTTTCATACTGTGAGCCACGACACTTTCGTAGGCCATGAAATCAATATGACAAACATGATCAGCTTAAAAAATGACAAAATAAAAAATGTGAGAGTACATTGCATGAAATAAGGATGACACTTCAGTTGTGGATGTTTGGTTTTGTCTCTGTGAATTTGCTTTCTGGGTTCTAATGTGAAATGAATTTCTCACTGTGCATACTGGTCCCAAAGCCTGGGAACCCCTGTGTTATGGTGAAGGCGACTCACTTTCACTAGTGCTGCATGCAGTTTGTTGCCTCAGTCCAAACTCACATTCCAGCTCTAAATACTAAGTTATCAAGAACTTGATTTAGAGTGTATTTAAAATATATTTGCCTTCTTTTGTCATCGGTACATTTCGCTCTGCTAAGCAAGAAAATTCCAGTTCAGAAGTCTGGACAAAGGTGTTTTAATGATACTCTATGAGACATGGACAAATTCTTGGAGGAGTCATTAGGATAAAGAGGAGAAACAGAAAGAGACAGACAAAAACGCACATGGATACAGAGTCAGAAACCATCTCACAAAAAACATAGTTTAGAGCTTTTATGTTACTACAAGCATATATAGATTATGAACAGAAAAATCAATATTTGCTAAAAGAATCATATGAATCAAATGCATTTTCAACAGGCAACGCATTTATTTTCATGTGAAACTGAAGCAGTTGTGTCATGATTTTTGGCCTCTAGAGACTAGTAAAAATAAAATTAAACTGGAGGGTTTCAAGTGGCATAGTTTTGACATTTTAATTTTATCAAGGTAAAGAACAAAATTAAACAGCTGCCATTTTTATTAACATCTTTTGATTACATAAAGAACATTTTAACAACGAGAAAGTACAAATTACAAAAAATGAATATGTTTTATTTAAAATTCACTATGTTGTCTTTGTTTCTCATTTCATCAAACACTAAAGAAAACTTAGGGTTTCATTTGGTCACCGCTGTTCTGAGTTTCTTTCCAATATTGTGGAAAGGGAGCGTCTGCCAGTCTATATATGTTTCTATCCAAAAGAGGAAACACAAGACCTTGGGAACATGTGGAAACGCTAAATTAAAGCTACATGAACTGGCTTTCCAGCGAATGAGAGAAAGGGTGGTCCCCAAGGAGATTACTATTTGAAAAGAGAAGCAAGTGGTTAGCAAAAAACAGAGTGATGGATGGCTATTTCTGCATTGCCTATGGTGCTCTATTCTGTTTATCAAATGAATGCCTAGGTATTTCCAACTATCTCTTTGTTTTTTTAAACCATAATTTCATTGAAATGCTAAAATCTTAAAATAATATATATCACAGAAGACAAATAAAAAAATCTCATTTATGACATGTATTGTGTCCTATCAACTCACCTATAAATTTGTCTGTTATCATCTCAAGATAACTCACATAATTAGAATTACTGTTTCAATACTTTGAAAAGTATTTTTTTCTTAAATCATTTTTATGATCTTCTTGATTAATGCTCTCACATATACTGAAGAAAATATTCCAGAATTAGGTAATTTAAATTATTATTTGCTTTGGTATATTTGATCATTCAAAACATTTGCTCTGGTCTGCTTTCTTTTTTTTACCCAATTATCTGTGGAATTAATATCTATCACAGAGTTTTACATCTTTTTCTTTCGGCCTTTAACTTGGAAGATATTATTCTATGAAAAGCTTATAAAAATGCATTTCATATTCAATGATTTTTATTAAATACAGTGCATACAATATTCAGCAACCACATGTCAGCAGCAGCACAGTGATTCTTCAAATCCTTCGTGAAGTGTTTGGTTTCTTTGGAAAATTAATGAGGGGGCTTATTTGACTAATATTATATCGGTTTTCAGCAAAATCACGTGTGTATTCTCTCTGAAGATTGCAGGCTTCACCATGTAGATTCCAAAAAACTGCAGCCACCTAAGTAGAATGGCGCAGTCCTTGTCAATCTCACTTGTGTTGATGGACACACCCTGAATTCTGATAACATCCTCATGCTAGCACTTGCTACCTCTGAGATCATCCATGAGTTGATGGGCATCTTTTCCCAGATCTTTTAAAGACCCGTACCTATCTTCTCTCAGTAAGCATGATGGGGTGAAAATTTTGTGCTACAAATGTTTCAATATAGTTGTTATTTAAGGAAAATCCTGCCCTAGACTTTCAGCAATTGCTTAAAACATAACTGTCATTGGCAATTGTTACTGACACATTGTTTTTACATTGTCCGTGATAAATTAGGAAGAAAGCTCTGGGAGGCAAACCACAAGTTCATTTGTCCTTTAAGCTTTAAAAGTGACTTTTAACACATAATGTATCTTATTTTAAATCCAAATGGCATCAGTTGTAAATCACATCTTTCCCTTTCAGGTACATTCTAGGAAACCATTCTTGGAGGGAGAATGATTGGGCCTAGACCTCCTCACAGGCCATCTTAATGGTGTTTGAGGTTGAAAAATCACTTAGTGATTATGAATGAAAGGGGGTCTGACAGCTTATGCAAGGAAAGAGTAATCTATAAAAGCTTTTCATCATATCCTCTTTCTTGTTTCACCCCAAATGAAAATCAGTCATCTTTAATTTTATTTTTCTTATATAGAGTCAGAAATCCTAATTTCAGAACTCTAAGGAAGTAGTAAGTTCTTAATGGAGTACAGGAATTTGGGGATACTTTAATGACTAGAAGTCTCACAATAAAAAGCATATTTAAAAATCATTATAAATACTTTGTAAATATAACCTTTATTTAGTGTATTTTGAAAACATGATGTTTAAGGTTTAAGAATGTAAGCATGCAAGACTTCACTTCTTTAAAACTACTTTTTCTCTCCTCTTTCTTCTTGACTCAAACTGGCCTCCTACTCTCTTTTCTTTCCTTATCCTTGTGCATACTGCAGGACCACTCCCTTAATCATTAAGCCCTTAGATTAGCATCAAATAGTTTTAGTAACAAAGCTTTAGATTTGTTGACCACAGAAACAAAGTTTTGGTCAAATTAAAAATAACGTCTTGCAGCTCCAGATCCATGAAGGTCTAAGGAGCTTACAGGCATCACCTTGAAACCAGGTAGAATGATGCTGACATCGGGGCCTCAGGCAATGATTAACTGCTTCCTACCTTATCTCCCACCAATCAGTAGAGCCCACAACCCCAGCTCCCTTAACTACCATGACTATTGATCTTTCCCCTACCTACTCAACCACTAGAGGCCATCAGGCAGCCAGGTCTTGAGCACTAGCTCATTTGTGTCTCTGGGCTTGGCACCATTTCCTTAAATAAAACTTTACTTTCTTTGCTGCAAACTCTTGTTTGTGTGTCCCTTGGCTTTGACACATGCATGCAAAATAAACCCCTCGAGATTAGTAACCAGAATGGTGAGACAAAGTACGTTTATCTTAGGCAATTAAATTAAGTCTTTTGATTATTTTGGTCATATTGATTAATGTCTCTAACTGGGGATTTTCTTTAAATTTAAAAATACTAACAATAAAAATGTATAATTAATTTATTGATTTATCAACCAAGAATTTACTAAGACCCTGTAATTGCTAGACATAATAGAAACATTGGTATGAGGGCATGACCCAAGCAAGGAGGTTCAAAAATCAGGGAAGTTTATTTTACTTTTGGAATTTTCTGGAATTACTTCCTTTTGCCACTAGCTACTCTTTGAATTTACATTTTTTTCAAAGTACATCAAATTGTCTACATTAAATCTGATGTGGTATTGGTCTTGACCTTAGCAGAAAATCTCATCCTGTGTACAATATAGTAAAAATAATGCTGGCCTAGGATGCAGTCACTTCACCTTTCTATGCCGTTACTCACCTATAAGATAGAATAGTATGTACCAACTCACGAGGTTCTCTTAAGAGTAAAAGCAATATTATGTAAAAACCATAATAAACACTATGTACTCTCCAAAAGAGATTTCAATTTAAGACTATTAAGCAAGATTATAAAATCTTAGAAAATAGGGACTTTGGTTTGTAAAATTTTATCAGTGAAAAAAATAACTCTGAATGTTGTGTTTTTTCTTTCATATAAAAAAAAACACAGCGTTTGAATTTGAATATTTTAGCAATAATATCACTGTTTTCAAAAATTTCTTTCCTACCCATTTTACCATTTTGTTTTATATTGAAAAATTCCCCAATTTTTCTGCCCGTATTTCGTTTGTATTCAAGTGGAAGGAACTGTTCTTCCAGTATAGCAAGTTTATCATTGCAAAGACTATGATATTGTTGCAGGAATATTGGACCAAGAAATAGAAACCTAGTTTGTTATTTTGCCTGATTTAGTTTACTCTTCTCGATAAAATAGGAATAATAATTACCATTCCATTTACTTTATTAATTAAGTAGCTCCTGAGAAGGAATGTATCTGTCAAGAAAGACTCCTTATGGATAACTGGACCCAAATTCATAACTAGAGTCTAGAAGCCATTGTTTACAGAGGCCTCTCAGCCACACTGCACGTCAGGAAAAATGCAGAGACTGAGCTGCCAAGACTCCTGCACAGTGTTCCTAAAGTCTGAGCCAAACCTTATATAGAAGTTCCTGGAACTGTATTTTGACCAATGAGCTGAGATCTACCTTGTCCAATCAGAGCTCCACAACTATATTCTTAGTTACACATTTATCAACCAATCAGAGCTGCTCTATAACGGCCGATCAGGATGCACAATTCTGACCAATGAGGACAATGTTATTTAGACCAATGAAACTGTGCAAATTTAGATTTCATATTTGCATAAAACTAGACCAATCAGGGACCAGGGTGGGAGCTTTCTCTCTGTAAACAGGCCTCCCCTTTGTCTAGGGGTAGAACATCTTTATTTTCCATATTAGGCTGTTTTCCTGGTTTGCAAACTTTTTACCTGAATAAGAGCTGAGATCTACCTTGTCCAATCAGAGCTCCACAACTATATTCTTAGTTACACATTTATCAACCAATCAGAGCTGCTCTATAACGGCCGATCAGGATGCACAACTAGTTGGGAAAAATAATTAAGCAAAGCCTGAAATGCCAAATAGATAGAAGGGGTTGTTTTCTGGAATTGAACCAGCAGAGCATATGCTGCACTGAGAAAGTTAAAATTGTGGTGAATGCAATTGTGGTGAAAAGTTTTTAATAATAGAAACTACACTGGCATTTCCTTTATGTGAGTTATTTGTGCAGAAATAATAGCCATGATTTTCATTGCCTTTTCATGAGTGCTAAGACGCAGAGCCTTTGTGATAAGGTCTTAGCTATGACTGCCTGAGTACAGAATTACTGCCAAAGAAGCTACACTGTAACAGTCAACCAGGAATGCTCAAACTACACAGTATTCCATTTTTCAAAGGTCATTTGTTTTAAATGAATTATATTTGAACATGGCATACGCACATGCTCTGGTCAGAGACAAATGGACTTTTTTTTATAGCATCAGAAATTGTGGAATGTAGATATCCAGGGACATAGTTGAACACAATATTTTATGAGGGATCAGAAAAAGATGAAACTAGAAAAAATCATATATAGCTATATTCCTTGGTGTAAAATAATTGCATGATGTATGTTAAGAGAAGCATTATAGTCTATATGATAACAATGCCATAAATGCTATTTCATAGAAGAAGTAAGGCTTTGAATGGCTGATCTCTTTGAAATGTAAACCAAATAACTTCTCTTCTCAAAGCCGAAGGTGAATCCTCATTACTCACTAGTTCAACAGACCTCCATAATAGGATACTAAACCAACTTCTAACCCTTTTACTGAGAACCTTGTTTTAAGTTATTAATTTTACTTTGAAATAATCATGTAAAGTTATTACTTTGTTCATTGTTGGCCTTAGGAGAAATTCTTATTTTTCTTGTTAAATGACTGGATGAAAAAAATGAACTATTATAACTCAATATCGATCTCATCTATGGCAGGTTTAACAGCTTTTATATTACAATATTTACTTGTGTGTATGTCTCTCCTTTTTGTAGTAATGTTTTTAAGAAAAGAGTTGGTAACCTGTTCATTCTGTATTGCTCTGCTACTATTGGCATAATGCTTTGTACTTGGTAAGACTGTAATAAATGACTGTTGAACATGTGGATATATGCATTTGT
>NW_006441953.1:8684744-8712111 GCF_000325575.1 Pteropus alecto | reverse complement strand
CAGTTAATCATCATTCTTTTTTGAAAGAATCTTTTAAGCAAAATTCAACTGAAAATGACATTGTTAAAGTTATTTTGAACCTTTAGATATCATTTTTATAAATTTAATGCTTTTTATAAATTCTTCATTTCTAAACACTTGTGTTTAAAAGTCACTTATTAAGTTTATTACAATATGTAGTTTATTAATTTCTAAGAAAAAAACAGAATTTAGGAGCAGATAATTTCAGAAGTTAAGAAGTGACCGATAATTAAAATGATAGTCTATTACTTAGGTGGGATTCTGCATAACATGTTCTGATTTTCCATATCTCCTCTCAGATTTCTCCAACAATCTAATTTCCATTTTACATGTTCCCATACTGTCATTTGGAATTTATTGAGTATATATACTTTGTTCAAATGAATAATACCAAAGAACATCCAAACATTTCCTTCACTCTACATAGCTATCAGCTTAAATCTAAATGATTTTCTTTTATAGGCATGCTATTCAACAAACAGTTTAATGCACACATTTTTTCTATGTTATATTTTCCAGTTGATAATATAAGGAAGTTTAAAGACCACATACAATTCAGAGTTTGATGATAGTGTTTTACCATTCGATGCTATGGCATCGAAGAGTCAAAGGAAAGATACACAATCTCAAATTATATTAAATGACTAGATAGTAGAAGAAACTACATTTGACTTCTTAAGGCTTCCATAAGGAAATTGTGAAACATCAAGAGAGTAAGGATAATAGCTCTAATGAGTAACAGAAGCTTTATGTATATGGTAGAGGGAAAAAAGTACTTTTAGAATCAAAAAATCTTTAAAAATTTATACTGTGTGAATATGTGTGTATATGCTCTTATAAGGGACAAAGAGGAAGCAAACAAAAAAAACTAGTTAAAATTTTTCTAAAGTGCTTCGTAATTAAAACAAATGTGTTGTAAATCTAAGCTAAATCATTTTAAGTTCAGCTAACACTCAGCTTTTTATAAGGAAAGAATAGGATGTGAGGTTTTAAAATTAGAAGACTGTGGTTAAATAGGGCCAAGTCCTTAAGAAAATTCTGTTCCAGTCTTTCATATAAAGCCCAATAGTTAAAGAATATTTTCTCTCTTACTGACTCTCCTTTGTCCACATACTTATTCATTAATTTTTTTTCCCCCAGAAGTTAAATTTCAGTGTATTCTTTGGAGAACTTGGAATATGAGCATTATACATGGTAAGAGATGATAAATTATCATGTTAAGTGACCCCCTTTTTGATAAATTAACTCATGTTGGTAAGTAAACAGTGAGTCATTTTTTTTCTTCTTTTGAAGCCATTGTGATAGCCAAGACCAGAAGGAGCCCAATGTCATCTAGCAATCAATTTCAAATGTTTGTGAGAGAGTGATGAGAGAAACTACACGGCAATTTGACTCCTCAGGACAGTCTCAACAGTACAGTTTTTTGGCTTTATTCAACTCTCTTAAATTAATTTTTCTTAAAACTAGAAAATAGTTCAGAAAATCTAAATATATTTCATTCCTATTTATGCATTAACTCCAGAACAGGACTATAATTTCTTCACAGAGAACCTATATTTTTAAGGAGTGGATATTTCTATGTAATTTCTGTGAAGTGAACATTTCTTCATGATTACTTTCTCCATTGTTTCATTGCACTAATTTTGTTTCTGAATTATTTAATCTTCTATGCATTAAGAAATCTGATTTCTTTGCTTTCATCTTTGACTGTTTTTTAATCCTACAATTTCTTTTTAATACAGCAGCTACAATGATCCTTAAAACATAGGAAAGATCATATCACTGGTCTGCAAAAAAACCCCAATGTCATCCCATAAAAGAATCTGGAAGGCCCTATGATTATTAATATTATTTTGATATTGATATTTAGAATTAATTGAGGTTTCCTTTTTTGGCCACTACGTGATCACTTTCTGAAACATATGTGCTTAAAAGAATGTGTATTCTGTATTTATTGAATGTAATACATATCTATTAGACCAAGATTGTTGATTGTATGGTTTAAACCTACATCTTTGCTAATGTTTTATGTGTTTGATCAATCAATATCAGAGAGAAGTATGTGAAAATCTCTTGAGGTGGTGTGGATTTTTCAGTTTCTTCTTGTTTTAGATTTTTGCCTTAAAGAATTTGAAATTGTATTTTTAGATATTTTCATATTTATGATTATTATATCTTTTTAGGTCACTGTTTCTTTATCAATGAATAATGCCATTTTTCCATTAATTTTTTGTCTTTTATTAATGTCTCTATCAAAACATTATTTTGATAAATTTGTATGGTCTCATCATTTTATGTTAACATTTCTGTACCATCGTGTTTTAAATTTGTCTTTAGTAAATAAGTGATATTGCAGGTAATCCAGTCTCAGAATCTCTACTTCAGTAAGTTAGTTTAATGGATTTTTATTAATTGTAATTGCTAATGTGTTTGATTATAATCCCATCATTTTATACTATATTTTTCCTGAAATTTGATTGATTGTTGTTTTCATCTCTCTTTATTTTTGTGAATTTGTCTCCTCTACCTCATGTATATGATTTTGAAGTTTAAGCAATCTATATCTATATATTTTGTATCTACTTATACATTTAATTGAAGTATCTAAAACTAATCAATATCTCAATCTTCCTACAGATTTTATTACTTTGTTTATTCACTTAAACATTTTTATAATACTTATTTTAATCTCATTTTCAGATTGCCCTATTATTTTGAATGTGAGAGTTCTTGTTTTTGAAACTATTGATTCTCTCATGATCTCTCTCTCTCTCTCTATTTAAAAATTTCAATTTTAAGTTCTTCAGTGATAATCGTCAACCTGCGGGTGTCCTGTGCATGACCTAGGTTATGGAGGCAACGATTTTCCTCCCAAGTGTATTTCTGTCATATCCCTACAGGTTTAATTGGTTGTTGACCTTTTTTTGTTTGTTTATTTGTTTGTTTCTTGACACAGGTTTCTCTACTTTATGAGGAATTGTGAATTCAGGTTCCACACTTTTTGTACAGGGTGGATATTCTTTTTCAATTCATAGCCCATAATATGTAGCTGACATCTGTGTTTCATTTCCAGGCCAATGTGTATTTTTTTTTCTAGTTCACTAACTCTAGTTCTCTTTTCATGGAAGAAATGATTTCTTTCTGGTTTCTGGATTTATGCATAAACTCTAGCTTCTAAGCTCTGTCTTCTTACTTTGTGCAAGATGTAGTGTTGAGTCTAATCCTTTCTGATTCATGAAAACCAAAGCCTCTATTTATATATGTGGTACTGAAATCCTGTGTACATAATCTTGCGTAGTTTGGAATGCGTATGTGTCTGTTTGTATCCTCTAGCTGCCATGTATCCATTCATTCATTCATCCATTCATCCTTCCACCCATCCATCTGTCTCTCTATCCATCTTCTATCTATTTACCTATCTATCATCTGTGGGTATTGATAATTATTTGAATTTTGCCCTTATCCATATCAAAAGACTTTTTGGTCTTCTATGGCATTTTGTAAGCAAACTATAAATCCTGATTTCCTTATTCTTGCCTCAAATAATTATATTTTATTTTTCATTATACACATTTAAACATTTTTCTATCTATATCTCATTTAATATTTTTTTGACGGCAAAATATTTTAACTTTTTAAAAAATTTTATTTAAGATTCTTCTACTTATTTACAGAGGATGTTGGTGCCTACTATTATGGTTAGTTTTTAAATTTATAGCCACAAGAATTCTGGTGAATTCCAGATGATTAGGAAGAGACCACAAACACTTGTGCATGGGCCCGTACAGACACACACACACACACACACACACACACACGCACGCACACACACACACACACACAGTATAAGATTAAATGAAGTTCCAAACTTAATTATAAAAAGGCAAATTCTTATTGAAGGTAATACATTACACAGAGCAAGAATTCATGGGCAAATCTCGCTTAAGCTTCCTTCTGGAGCAGTGACAATGAGTAATAAATGCCTGATCTGAGGTGCTCTGTTTTCATTCCTATTTACTCACCATTTGGAATGACTTACAGTAACAAACCAAGTATGTCTATTTCAGAGAATATTTACATGCATTAGATTCTTCTGTTTTTTTTTTTTTTTTTTTGTACCAAGCTCACTGTTAGCACAGCCACGTGCTCACTTTAGAAGATATAAGAAACTATGCACATGTATTCTGAATAATTTCTCAGATTTCATCTTGCCACTGCCTTGGAATGCCTGTTTCTTCACAGATCACTGCTAATTCTGATTTAATTATGATTTTATCTGGAAAGTTCTGATAATGAGTTGGGTTTAAATCCATGATCCTATAATACAATTCAATGAGCAAACATTATTGAGAACTGACTATCTCCCAGGCAGAACGTAGATTCTGGGTAAGTAGTGGAAGAGACGTCATTCTATTTGGGGTGGAGCTCATGGTCTGGTGAGTCCCCATAATTGTGTGTTTTTCTCCTTTCTGTTTATTTGTATTGTTGTTATTATTGCTGTTAGTGTCCTACAAATACTTATAATGATATTTTCATTGATAAACAAATAAAATATAGATAAAGGTTGGTATTAGACTCACTAGTCTGCAATGGTCAGATCATGCTCAACTCATACTACTCAATCCAGGGCATTACACCATAAGGGGGATGTAGACTGCCATTTACTCAGAAATGAAGAAGATGTTGGGGATATTTGAAAACTTGTTATGTGAAAAATTGAGGAAAGGACTGCAAAAGTAGAATTTTTCATAATAAAGTTGGAAAGACTTGTAGTCCACCAACACTTTTTTCTTTTTTCACATAATATGATGGCATTCAGAATAAAAGTCTGTCATCCTCTAATTCTATCAATGTGAATATCATATTAACTATTTTACCAGAACTATGCACACTACTGTAGTACAGTTAATGAATTGTCACAGGCTCCTGATGGCTAATAGTAGGAATCAGGCCCCTCCACCTTTTATTACTCATCAAACACCAATGCCAATGGCTGGCTCAAGTTTTGTTTACTTAGAAGGATGCTAAAGCTATCATTGTATATTAGCTTCGCATTTGTTTCTGTTCAAATCCAAATGTGAATGGTCTTTAATTTATTTATTTACCAAGGAATAAAATATAGCTTTTCATATTGAGAATGAACTCTTTTAATCTATCTGTTCTTAAAATTGTGTTGTGCCATGCATGGGGCTTTCGTGAGCCACAGATAGAGTCACATTTCCTTCTGCTAACTGAAACAAGCTTGTAGAAAGTTAACCATCAGAAAGTTATATATTTGTTATGGGTCCTACAAATGGAAAATATGAACAAAAAATTAGTTTTCTTTCTCTTGAAAATATGATCTATCTATAAAGTGGTAGAACACCAATATAAAAATGATTTTAGTGCATGATAAATTTATAGCTCTCTATATAAATTTGAGGAAAGAGAGGATAAAAAATTGGAACTCTGGCCTGTTATCAAATTTAAATCATTACCAGACAAGATCATGCTAAAGCTCAAATACTGTGGTTTTGAACTATCTGTTTCTATTCCAAATTACCCTCAGACAACATCAGACAGGTTTAAATTCATTGATGTCATATAAGAAATTACTTTTTACTTGTACTGGTTCCATCTGTTCTAAGTTGCAGTGAACATGTCCCACTTGTGTCTGCAACCCCAGTAAAGGTGACTCATAGGTGCACATGGGACCACTTGCTGGTAAAGGGTCACTGAAATTCTTTTTCAGCTCTAGTCTTAGATTTAACCTCTTTCTTAGAGAATTGAAGAGAGAAGCAGAGGGGAAAGGAAAGAATGCTTTATCTCTCAAAGTAAAAAAATATATATTCATATTTTTTCCTCCTTTTTTCTCTGAAGTGTTTAAACTTTTGTAGATCATTTTATCCTCTAGTTCAAGGTTAACTTCAGAACATCTCTGGACACATCTTGTTTTATGTCTTCTTGGGTATGTCATCATAGTGTTTATGCAAGTTCTAGTAAAGAAGGTGAAGATAGGGTTTGCACAAGATAAAAAGTCTGAGACACTGCGGCACTTTCTGGAATCATCTCTTTTCAATAAAAATTATTCATAGTCTCATCCTTTCACTCTTTATTGCCTGTCTTCTCTTCCCGCCAGCACCTTCCAAGAAAAATTAGCACAGTTGACATACCATAGAAATATACATGTTTATTCATGATACTTTCAGAAGTCTTTGGTTTGCAAATAGTACTCGGCATATATTGAGCACTTAAGCTACAATAAAATATAACTGATATTGGAAACTTTTAAAAAATGTGCATTCTCCTTCAAAGTCACCATAATCTACATTGCAAATGCATCTTTACAAACCAAAAAATTAGGAAAGTCTTTAAATTTTTTCTTATCAAGTGATGTACAAATGTATATTTCTGTTTACCACGTGCTTGTATATTTCACATAAAAGTTTTTAATTTCCTACAAGCCTTTATATTGCTGTATAGTCTAAGTAAAATGGACAAAACTTTTTCAGTTTTAAAATCTCATTTCTTTTGTTTTCTTCCTCATAATGGCAACTTCAATTCATTTTTATTTCTTCATTTGCTTCCATTTCTTTCTCCCTGGAGTGCCCCAGGGTTTGCCAGAAACACAGGATGCAGTTTCTCGCTCTTCTTCCAGATGGATGTGGGCTGGTGAAGATTATATGCTCAAGCCAATGGGCTGCAAGCAGACATGTTCTGTGGCAGTTTCTAGGAAATGTTTTGAGAGATGAACATAACCATTGTTTCCTTTTTCTTCTTCTCCCCTCCTCCCCCCATTCTGCTACCAGAAGTATGGGTGTAGTCACCTTGGACCATAAGCATCAGACTACCCCCAAGAGTGTTAGAGCATCAACTTGAGACACCATGAGGTCTGCATTTGTTGCCCTACTCCACTGGGCCCCCATCTGCATTGTAGCCTCTATGAACATGCTTCTTGGAGTTGGATAATACAACAGTTTTAGGAGTTAGATACTTGAGGACTTTGTGGGTCAGTGTCTTTACCAGTCTCCTCAACTCCAGAATTCATATATGTGAGAAATAATAATGGCCATTGTGAATTTAGATTTTAGTATTAATTGTAGTTAAATCTAATACTATTTTATAAATTCTTTATCTGAAATAAATTAACAGTCTAGTTAGAAAATGAATATGCATACATAAGATGATATAAAACAATTACCAAGTTATATGACAAAAGTTATAAATATAAAATTAAATTATCACATTTTAGTGGAGGCTATCAAATCTCCAACACCTTAGGAAATACATGCAAGATGAGAATTTTATAACAAAAGACCTCAGGCAAAAACTAAAATATGTTGATGATGAAAAGAAGATGAAGAGATTAGAATAAAGAAATAAAGTTGAAAAATACAAGACATGAAATGGGTGACACATGAGAAATTGAGATACAGATATCAGAGAGGGTATTGCCTATAATGAGGACATGTGTAGGACTGGTAGTTTGCATGGTGAGATCATGAGTTGGTTTTTAACTTATACTCAAGAGTATTAATGTGCAGGTATCTTCTCATTAGATAAGTTAAAATCATCAGCTTAAAAATAATAGTGATTTTGTCTTTTATTTTTCACAATTTCTTAAAGCTGCCTTGCATTATTTTTATACTAAGAAAAAAATACATGAATGCCCTTAAAATAAGCCATCGTTGTTTTTAGTAAAATATCAGACTCATTTAGATTAAGAACAATTTAAACTATTTATTTTGAGTCTTCAAAGAGATTTAATTGCAAGAGATTATATGATAACCTGATAACTTCCTATAGTAGTCCATGGCCACATTTAAAAATTGCCACTTTTGGGAAAGTCTTCCTTTGTGGTCTAGGCCATTTATATTGTTTCTTCATATAAATGTAGTTTCATGTCCTGTGCAAACAAGAACAACCATCATTATAAAAGGGAATTCATTGCACAATAGTATAAGTCATGTTTTTACATTAAAGAGCTTTACACATTATAATATACTACAATATGTGTATTTTATTTAATTTTTACAACAATCTGGACAGAGGTATTCTTATTATTCTGAGTAATCACTTAATATCACCTCTTCTGAAAACTGCTGAATTGAGAATAGAACTCAACTCTTATAATGTCAAATCCAGGGGTCTCTGGGTATGAAATTAGATTTTATTATGTGTGAAACCTAAATTATGCAAGGAAGAGCCCTCATTATAGAAAATAGTAAAGCATTAAAATCCAAAATTAGATTTAGAAGTGAGTAATTATTTAGAATATGGAAAAACATAACAAGAAGTAAAAATTTTAAAAAACAAAGAAATATGACATTTCAAAATCCTCATAAAAATGTAGTACTTTTATTAATATCCTGACATATCCTTATAACACTCTTTATCTTGACTTTTTTGTTATTGTTGTTGGAATTACTTTGCATACTCTTTGCCTCTACATATGACAGTGATTTAGTAATTTCTTTACATAGAACCATAATTCAATCTATCTTCTGAAATAGTTAATAAATATTTTCATTGCTGAAACTTTCTGCTTCAAGTCATATTTTAGTAATGTCATGTAAATTTTTAAGCTTATTCTCTAATTTGGCAACTTTCTTTTATGACAACTTTCTTTTATGTCATAAGATTTCATGACATTTCGAGGTTACTTAATGCATTAACTAATTTTTTCTCTACTATGTCCTTGTTGCAAAGGTTTTTGTGAGTTTTGCATTATTTTGTTCAATTAATGTTTTGTTTAGATCAACAATAGTTTTAAGACTTTGCCAGTATGTATAAGGTTTACTCTTCTTCTCTAATTGGATTTTCAAATAATCTAAAAGATTGTTCATTACTTATTTTCAAAATTTGCCTTTCTTTTTAATGATTATTGCTTTTAGCACAGTCTAATTTCTGTCATAATTTACTTCTCCATGTTAGAATAAATTTTTTCCTAATTTTATCATTTTGTTTCATATCTACTAATCTTTAAGCAAAATTTTCTAAGTTGTTTTCACAGATAAGTTTAAAGATAACTAAAAATGTTACCTTTCATATGTGTCCAAATCAAGAATCTCCAGCTATATAATAATATAACCAACATTGGTACTACATGTATTTCTTGATTAATGAATATGTGAGAAACTTTGTCACTAAACACTTGTTTCTTCACATTAGCTTGCTACATCTGCAGCAGTTTTGTATGCTTTTTTATGTGGAACTTTCATACTTCATCAGTTCACTAATCAGTCATATACAGTTAGACGTGATCCAGTATGTTGGCATGTAGAAAGTAGGTGATTTCACTCACAAACATATTAGTCTAATCAGTACCGCTGGGCTTCTGCTCTACAAACAAAGGATTACTGATACAATTCTAATGTAATTTCCATACAGAAATAAAGTATTTGGTACAAGTATTGATATGTTGCATGATTGAGTGTATTCTTTTCCTGATGAGGAAGAACATATATTTTGTCTAGGTATTGATGAAAAGAAAATCCTTCACTTATAACTTTATAATTTTGGTCATTGGAAAACTATCCAAAGGATACTTTATGGCTCTATTTCTTCCTTTTTTTTTCATTCCCTTCTCTTCTTTCCTCTCATCTCCCCTCCCTCCCTCCTTCCTTTCTTTCTTCCTTCTCTCTCTCTCTCTCTCTCTCTCTCTCTCTCTCTCTCTCTCTCTCTCTCTCTCTTTCTCTTTCCTCGCTCTCCTAGTGGCGTCCTTCCAGTCTTAGGCCTTCAAACACATGTTCATATCATAGTATCAACTCTGGCTCTGTCAGTGGTTGGTAGGATGATTTCTGTGAGATAGTCTATGGTTAATAATAACTTAATTATACACAAAAATTACTGCAAAATTTGAAATTATACTCCAGTATGTCTAAAATAAATGTTTCTCTAAATAATTTCCCCTTAAATGATTCTCAAAAATATCCTTGGCTACTCTATTGTCATCTATTTGAAATGAGAGCATGGAAATGGAGAGGAAGTTGGAGTAGAAGACAGATTTCTTTTAAAAGAATCAGTTATAATATTTAACTTTAGAACATTTTACAAACCAACATAACTTTTGGGGTCCTAGAAGGGGCTGGGAAAGTGAGGGATGCTGAAGTTTCAATAGCTTTGCAACAGACCTGCCTCTATGCAGTGCTACCATTTTAAAGATGTCAATTTTCTATCTAAAGTTGAAATACTTCACTTTTCATTGGTAGATAAAAGTGTAAAATCAGACTATGACTGAGGTTATTTTTAAATCCAAATTTCATCTATAATTTGTCAGCTGGTTGGCCATTCTTTATGGGTCTTATTTATGTGTTCTGTTCAATTTTATTTTATCATGATCTATATGACAGCCATAGTTTGCTACATATTGGAATGATTTGTTGTTTGCTAATACTTTCTAATAGTTAATGGCCACGCCATGCTACTTTACCTTACTTAACGTTTAGTAACTTCCTTCTGCTCACCTTATTATTTGTTTTTCTTGTATTCTCTTCTCAGTTCTTCTAATATTGGATAATTTTGCAGGGAAAAAGCAAAAATGTTAATGGATGGCCTGACTGTGGTACAAATTTCTATTGGTGAGTCTGTAATATTGAAACCATCAAAGTTTTATATTAGAGTTCACTAAGTGTAATGTGTTACATGTTGCAAGTCCACATAAGCCCCCATTGTTTTCACATTTTCCTTCATCTAAAACAACGCCATATATTTTGTTAGCTATATTCCAAAAGAATTCACATAGCGTTCTTGATCTAACGTCTCATCTCTGTGTTTATTGGAGATACCAACTGTATTACTTTTCTTAGTGTAGCTTATGAATAAAAATAATTTTCTTGATTAAACGTTTTAATTTCAATATTTATTGCAAGCTGTGCTTGACAAGAGGAGTACCACTAGCTTAAATATTCTCCACATCAGGCTGGTACCATGACCCCAAATTTTGCACATTTTTTTATGTTGAAAAATAAAACGTGGTTTACTTGGGAATAGTTTATAATACTTGGTGATGATTTATGATAAGGGCTGGGTGTTTATATTACCTTTGTCAAGATTCCCTTAGGTCTATAATTAACATGTTTGCCCAATGATATAGAATTCCCTGATGAATGTACTTAGTCTTTTAACGGAGTGACCTGAGGATGTGCTGTATTTTAATCTTCACATGACTGCTACATTCACTTTCCCCAAACATTTTATTTGTCATTTATCACATTCAGTGCCCTATCATTCTTTTCATTCTTCTTGTTTTATTGATGAATAATGAGTGTGTTAACACTGCTTATCTTGACTCGGGCAAATGAAGAGTGACTTGCTTAAGAGTTTCTAGCCTGAATCAACTGGATGATTTCTGTGTGTTTGCTTCCAGTTTTAAGCTATAATTGCTTATACCTAACAATAGCTATAAAATACACATTTATGGGAAGGCTTTAATCTCACAGTAAACTAAAGTAATCTTATTCTGTGATATGACTATAAATGAAATCACAGTTTGCAATGGTTAGTCTAATGCTCATGTGAAACCAAATGGGTTTGAGACACAAAAAAATTCAGAAGAGATTACTCAGCGAGCATCTCATTTTATAAACCATTTTTTCCCCAATTCAGTCATTGTTATGGTGAATAAAGTCTTACAATATACTCATTCTCACAATTTTAATAGGTTAGCCACCTTTGTGAAAGAATTTTTTTCCTAGAGAGATCAATTATATAACTATGATAGAAGCACAAAAATCAAACTCATACCAGTAGAGGGAAAAGGAGAGTTAAGAACCTCTAAATGACATTCATCCTGAGGTTGCTAAGCAGTGACAAAATGTGGGTGTCACAGGAGTTGTCATATAGAGAATTGCCCAGGTTATATAAAGAGTTATGGTAATTACATCTCTCTCTCTCTCTCTATACACACACACACACACACATATACTACACCTACACTTATATTTATACATATATATAAATATCAGAATAGTATAGATTATTATAAAATAATTTTATATGAAATATGCAGCAAATACTGGTTTTTAATCTGAAGAAAGTACTGTTAGTATCTTTTAATATTCATATTAATAGGTATATAAAAATACATACAAATATGTATATATTATAGATACATACGTGTGTGTGTGTGTGTGTGTGTGTGTGTGTATATATATGTATATACAAAAACATTATTCCTTCATCAGGAAAAGCCAAACTTATAACGTATTTGACTGACCAAGTCTCAGCTTTGGCCACTTGAATATTTTAACACTTTAATTTTAGCACATTCCTGAAATTGCTGAATTCATCTCTTACAGGAAAAAGAGATTGTTTCTTGCATCTTATCTTTGAAATTTTCATGCTGCATTTATTCTTCCCTGAATAAGATTCCAACTACAAGACATATTTTTAAGTTTTATCTTCTGTTTACAAACTCACAACTCTGTCAGTTTGCTTAGTCACGCTGGGCTGATGTTTAGTTATTATCAAAGATTTTACTGAAGCAGATTCAGCTACTCGATCCTTTGTTTTCCTTTATTGCTCACAGCACTATTCATGGAAAAAAGTACTAATCGAAATAAGAATGTATTTTTATAAATTAACTCCCTCTTATCTTTAATATTATGTACCTTTAATAGCACAGAGTTTATGTAGCTTTTATTGTTTTAACATCACAATTTTACTTCCTCTGTGAGATTCAATAAAAATATATATATAATACATGAAGTGAAAAAGATAAGTTAAGAATAAAAAACTGAATGAGAAAATGCTTTACATCTCTTGAAATAATAACTAATTCTGCTTATTGCATGTCTTTTCTCAATAAGATATTTGTTCTTTGTATAACCCTGAGACTTTTCGAGGGATGCCATTACAAGTAAGTAGGAGTGAATACAACATATTGAGCACTAATTGTATCAGGCAAGTGGTATGATATGTTTGGAGAGAAAATCAGTCCTCCTCCATAAATGAAAACTTTCTTGTTATCTCTGGAAGCTCTGGCCCTGTCTATCAGATTAATTTTCTCAAATAAGCGATGCTATATTTGTACTTACATGAAGATATTATTTTCTTCAAAATGTAAATTCTCAAAATAGTTTTCTGCTGCTTGTAGTTTCAATAATAAAATAGGTTTTGAGTTTAAAACAATAGAAATAATTTCATAAAACTTTTGTGATTCCTTAAAACAAAACTTCTAGTTCTCTTAAATTCCACTTCAAGGCTTTTTTTTTTTTTTTTTTTTTTGCAAACTTACAGAGACATTTTAGGACTTCTATAGAGGCAACTGAAATGGCATTAATTATGTAAATCCTTCAAACTGCTAAATTTTAAATTTTACCTACACACTTTCTGATTCTCTTTGTCAATGTTATAAACTGAACTGTAATTGCTTATACCTAACAGATGTAATGTTAGCATGGACCGAACTTACAGTGCTGTATGGTAAAAATATGTCTAATCAAAAGGCCCAGGTGTGAATCTTGGCTTTACCACTTTCTCAGTTTGACTCGAGGCTGGTAACTTTCTCCCTTCAAAAATAGATATAATAATGCTTAATTCACAGGGTGGTTGAGAGAATAAAATAATACATGTAAATTATTTTATATGTGTAATTTTTTAATTTTTACATGGTAATAGGTTTTAGGCATCATTGTTATTATTGTCAATAACTAGGTAATAACCAAATGCTGGCTTCTCTTTCATTTCTCCAAAAATAGTAAATGTAAGCAACTGTGTGAGCAAAATTCCCGCTAGGCACCGTGTAACAGGGGCTGAGAACACAGCAGGGAGATATAATTACTATATGCAAAGGAGAGCATCTCATATATTAGTGCTCACAGCTGCTGGAGAAATAGTACTGGCAGATGTTGAAGTTTCAGCTCTGTTTTAAGAGATTAAACTGGAAGAGGGGGGCATGCATTCAGAAAAGAAAGGCACTCCTGCTGGAGAGGTCATAACAACCACAAATCTGGTTGTATTTTATCAATTCATGCTGAAAATTATTATTAGTGTTAATAGTTCCAGAAAAACTGTTCAAAATATTTCAAGGAGAACAAGTACAAGCTGTTTGGCGCACCATAGGTATTGATAATAAATATGTTTGGTGGTTGCTGATGTAAAAACAGCAGTGCTGCATTGGGATTCAGCAGCCCTCTTTAGTAGTGTGTCAAAACTATAAATCTTCCTTGGGAGTCATGTTATATAACATCATGTGACATCAAACACTAGCAATTTTTAAAAGAAATAAATTTAAAGGGTTAGGAGGTTACTTTTATCATCTTTCCAATCTCTCAGCCTAGAGCTTGGTTGATGACATAAAATACAGAGAGACACTTGGGCAGAGTCTTTAAAATCAATTTGTAATCTCAGCACTGTATTATATAATTAATCCTAGAAGCAGTACAACCACTTGAATGACTTTGAAATATCTTTCACTTAAAAAAAAAAAGTGAAAAGCAAAGAAATAGGAAGGAAGGAAAGAAGGAAGGAAGGAAAGTAGGAAGAAAGGAAGGAAAAAATACAAAAGGAAAAAAAAGAAAAGAATGGTTTTATTTGTGTAATTATGTATGGGATGATAAAATATTTCAGTGCATGTTACTATTCAGCTGAGGTGAAATATATAGATTTAATATATGAAAAATTTCCTAAGGTATGTCTGTAAAAATAACAAAGATGTTTTAAAAATGTCAAGAGAGTTCTATCATATATTGCTTTAAACCTATTTACGAATGTGCAAAATTTTCTATTAACATTTGCTTCTTGCTCTTGATGCTCTTTACAGATGCTTACCCATTATCAGATAATTTTGCAAAAGAGTTTTGTGTCTGTTGATTCCTTAGCAGCAGTGGTATTTATTTTTTCTTCCTATAATACAGTATTATATCTTTAGAACTTGTTAATCATTTTTTTCTCCTGAGTAACATTAATGGCTGATGATTATCTAAAGATAAGGAATCCATAAGGAAAATAGGAACACTATTTTACAAAAAACTTTTCTTTTACAGATATTAATATATATCAATAATAGCATTATTAAACAGAATTTCTGTATAAATCACTGTCTTTGGAGCTACAGGAAATATAAATATGAACAATAATGAGCTTTATCTAGTTGAGGGATGTGACAGTTAACTAACTGGTTAAGGACAACTCCCATCTCCTACACACTTATAGGATGATTTGTGAGATTTAAGCAGGAACAGCTTTAGTGTATTTTATTTGTCTGCATATTTTAGCGTGACTCAAACAGAAACTCCCATGTGTGCCAGAATATTTTTCAAAAGCTTTTATGTGATAAATGGCAAAAGAAAGGCACAAAGTTGGTGGGAACTCAGAGAATTCCAAGATCACATCTGGTTGATGGTAGAGAGACTCAGAAACACTTCATGGGCCAGACCCGGAGCTCCAGACTTCCATATGTTACCTTCTTGATATCTTCCAGTGGATGTTAATTAGGAATTTCTAATTTATCTCTAAAGTGGAAGCCTTGGAATTTTCTCCTATATACTCAATTTTTCACTTCAGGATAAATGGTACCAGCATCTTCCTAGCTGTTCAAGTCCCAAACTTAGGAGGTATCATTTTTATCATTCTTCCTCCCCCCGCTCCCCCGCTTGCTCCAGCATCACCCATCTAATAATTCTGGACCACCAGTTCTCATCACTGCTACCACCCCATCCAACTAACATCATCTCACTTCCAGACCTCAAACAGCCATTCTTCTGCTTAAGACTTTCCTCTTAGAATGCCTTTGTTTGGGCTATTTGCACAGATAATCTCTTCTTATCCTTCAGATTTCAGCCAAACACCATCTTACTAGAGAAGTCTCTTCCCCAGTTGCTCCCTCCCTCTTACCCTCCTCTATATTTATATTTATAGCATTGCCTGAAATCTGTACTTATCTTATTTAACTCACCTGGTCTTTGACACCAAAATATACTTTCTATTGAGGATGAATAACGTGCCTGTCCTTTTTTCTACTGTATGCCTAGTGTCTATCAAAGTGTTGAGCATATAAAAGTTGCTCAATAAATAATTTTTGATTGATAAAATACGTATACATGTGTTGGGGGTTATGGTACTTGTAGGGTAAAGACAGAACACAGATGATATCATGAATATATGAAAAGAGTGATTTAGGTATGGGAAACAGAACAATCCAATTTTTCTTGACTACAATTAAAATTCATGAAATAGAGTAATAAGAAACTAAGCAGAAGTTGGAGGTCAGGACAGCTTGTTGAGTCTTACATACCAGGGACAGTAGCTTTCACATAAATTGCATATCAATAGAGAGATTTTTAAATCTCTTCAGTTCATAAAATATATGAAGAGGCCATAGGTATAATGGCAAAACTTACCATCTGAAAATAAAGAATGCCTGGGTTTAAAACTCAGCTCTGCTGCCTCTAGCTGTGTGGCTTCTAAAGTTACTTCATTCTATGCCTCATTTTCTTCATATGAAAAATGAGGAAAATAATTTTAATATCTCAAAATTTTATAAAATTTAAATAAATTAATATATGAGAAACTTAATATTTTATCTCATTTATATTAAGTATTATCTATTTTTATTTCACATTTAGCCACAGACAAACAAAGGTTCATAAATTTTGCCTATACTGTCATAAAATAGTCACAGCTACAGAATGAATAGTGAGGAAAAAAAATGAACCATGCCAGGTATACTGTCTTCCTGTTTTAAGACTAGCTTAGTAGAAAATAATCTTTTGGGTAAGCCTTGTTGTTGTAGTTTGATAAGTAACCAGTTTTTCTTTTACTTTTGTCCTTCCCACTACCCCCTAAAGAGATGTTGATCTGATATCTGTGATAGGACAAAGGGAAGAGAAGAACCTTCAGTAGGAAGGGTCTCAAATTGTCCAGGCAAATTAGGAGACCTTGAGCCAGAGATACCCACTGGAAGAGGCCTGAGTTTCACATAAACAGGCCTGCTTTGGTACCCTAACCATCATCAGTCACTGGCAAAGAAGAGGCTGTGGGAAGTGTGGCCTCCAAGCTATCATGGAAATGGATCTGGAGGCAGATCCAGCAGCAGAGGCTGTCCACACAGTAGGACATACACATCTAAATGGTACACTTTTATGACTGCCACACAGGCTGAATAGACATCTCTGGAATTTTCTCCTGTCATTACAGTTTAATTACCCTTCTGGAGTAGGACAGAAAGTGGACTGGGGCTAGAGAATGAGTATAGAACTTTGTGTTATGTCAGAATCTGGGAGGTGAGAGTATGCACATGGCTTTGCATGACCTGTGGGACCCTATGCCTGTAAAGGAAAAGCAAAGAATAGTATCCTAAGTGGCTGAGATTTTTTTCTAACCAAGGACTAAGAGAGCACTAATTAGAGTTCACAAAGAGAGGTTGCTTCTCGGTGTTTTAGCATAGAACTGAGCCATGCAAGTCATCAAACTGCTGGCTGACAAGAGCAGAGAGAGCAGTACTTCTCATTAGAAGTGGCTTTGCTGTGTCTCAAAGTACTATAACAACTTCTTAACTTCCCTGGTACAGACAGCTCAGTGAAGGCTGTATAGGGTCAATCTACATGCAGCAAGGAGCATATAGAAACTTCTACATCCCATCCATGCAATATATAATAGCTAAGGAAAGGCAAGTCAGGCCTGCTCTCTGCCTAACTGCACTGTGCAGCCATTATAACTTTGCTGCATGTTTCCAAACAAAAGAGGCAATTCACTTAGAAGAAGAACACTTAAGAGTGTTGAGCATCCAAATAAAGAAAGGATAAGCAGAACCACTAGAGGAATATCAGAAAGACCTTTGATTTCTATGGTAACATTCAGTGTCAGAAAATACACAGGTGACAATTTCAACAGCAACGATAGAAAAATAAAAGAATCTAAGGCAATTCAAATGCAGCATTAAAAAAAGACCTTGAATTAAAATTAATAACTTTTTTCTTTTTAAATTCTAAATTTCAATAGATAAATTCAGGGATGACCACTCTTGGACTTTATCTCTTAAATGATTGGGTTTTGTCATTGAAACTTTTTTCTTTTCTCTATAATGACTTACGGCTGCTGCAATTCCTAAATTTTTCATGTTTAAAAATATGCCTGTTGCTTTTTTACTTGAATAACTTCCTGGCTAGAAATTATGTTCTTGCATCATACTGGTTCACATTGTGCAACTGATTTCTAGTACTGCATATTTCTGTGGAGAAATATGAGTACTGCTCGATTTTTCCACCCATGTATGTTAATTGTTTTCTCTATCTGGATACTTGAGCAATTTTTTCTTAATCCCCAAACTTTTATAGCTAAACTAGGACTGAACGTTTTGCCTCAAAAATTTAGTCTGCAAATTAATTTTTTTCTTTGTTTCAGATTCGTATGAACAATATCAAACACATCTTTTGGTCCATTCGTTGGGTATTCTACTTCACCCTGTTCATCTTGATCTTTTGTGTTTATTATTTTCTGTTTAGTTTCTTTAGGATCTTGGTCTTGCTCATTCTGCATTTATGCTGATCATCTCAAGACTTTTATCTGTGCCAATTGACTTTTGAATCACATATATTTTGATCATTCTGCTTTTGATTTATTAATTTTTCAGTAAAGTGGTTCTGTTCTCAATTTGTTTTCTCAATATTAAATACTACTTTCTAGCCTATTCTAGATATTAACATTTGAACTCTGACATTTAATTCATGCTCTGATGGTATATTTTTTACTATAAATGTCAGTCTATTTGGGATGCTATCATAATAATTCCACAGTCTGGGTGGCATTTAAATAATAGAAATTTATTTCTCACGGTCCTGGAGGCTTAGAAGTCCAAAATCAAGTTCACAGTGGATCAGCGTCTGGTGAGAGCCCTCTTCTTGGTTCATTGATAGTCATCTTCTTGCTGCGTCTTCACATAGTAGAAGGGGGCAAGGAAGATTTGTGGGGTCTCTTTTATAAGGGCACTAATCCAATTTATGAGGGCTCTGTCCTTGTGACTTAATCACCTTCTGAAGACTCCATTTTCCAATACCATCACATTGGGGATTATGTTTCAACATATGAATATATATATATATTTTAGGGGAGAACAAAAATATTCAGTCTACAGCAGTAAAAAGTTGTGAAGAATAATCTTCTGTTCACTGAATTATATTTTCCTCTAGATTGGGTTCCTTATCTTTGAATGATTTGATCTTTGCCTTTTACTGAGAAGAAGCAGAAAATGTGGGGAACTAAAGGAGGGAACAGCTGGAGGGAAACTGAGGAGCAAACAGTAGAGCTGGCCCTTCCTGACTGAAGCCTCTGGAGCTATATACTTAATTTCAAAAGATATTATGAGGCCCAAGACTATAGCCCATGGGGATAAAATACAGCTCATATGGGAAGAAGAGTCAACACCATTATTTATTTTTAAACAAACTTTTCTGCTTCCTATCAGTCAAAAGAAGAAAATGTAAGGAAAAATCACTCATTAATACTCTTTTATTTTATTAATACTCTTAAATGTAGAGTTTACATTTAAGAGTATTAATAAAATATCTCGAGATTCATTAGCTCATCAAGGCTTTCGAGGATTTAAAATTGATCTGTGTTTTATATTTCTGCTGTAGTCTAGAATCTTCTATTTTCTCACTTCATGAATTTTCAAAATATTTCGTTTTCTTTGATTCATTGCTACTGAAAATCTTTTTAGTCTCTTTTATTATTTTGTATTTCTTCAAGTCACTTAAGTATTTGGGGAGTGAAATTCTTCAATTTATGCCAAAAAAATAAAATTAAGTAATTAACTTTTATAAAGAGATTAAGTTATTTATACATCTGTATATAGTTACATATAGCTTGATTACCAAATATTTAGAAAAATTCAAATGGCAAAAATCTCTGAAAATTATTAAATGATTTCATAAATAAAAATAAACACATACAGTACAATAGATTTTCTCTATACTATCAACAATTAACTAAAATGAAATTATAAAAATGCCATGCGTATTACTGATAAAAAGCTTAAAAGTCTTTTAAAATTAACCAGAAAACTATGAATAAAGACAACATATTTTAAAGTAATAACATAAAAACTGAACAAGTAAAAAAACAGACTATGTTATTGGATGGAAGATAATATCATAAATAATTATTATTTCCATACTTAATATATACATTACATGCAATTGAATTAAGATACCAATGATTATTTTGTTGAATTGGCTAATTAATATTGTTTAGAGAAGATGAGATATATGAAATCAGCTAAAAGTTATTTAAAAACTGATAGGCCACTTATTTTAAAGATATTGAAATATAGAGATACTACAATCACACCAGTATGGTACTGGCATGAAACAAATAAATAGATCAGTGGAATAAAGAAGAGTTCAGTTGTAGATTTTATTGTATATAGAAAATTGTATTCTGATAAAGGCACTTTTTCAATTATGTGGGAAATGGTTTATTAAATTAATAGTGCCACCACAACTGGTTCTCTATCTGAAAGAAATAAAATGGAGAATCTACCTCATATCATGCAAAAAAAAATTCCGAATAAAATAAAATGTTTATATAAAAATAAAAGAGGAAATAAAGTGAATACTTATATCTATTGGTTTAAAAGATTTTTTTTAACTGAGACAGATACTGTAGAAATTGTGAAGAAAATATTTGCGTCCATCTTCAAATTTGTGGGAAAAAATCTGAAAAAATATACTATACATTGAAAAAATAACTCTGATGTATTAATTTTTAATACCTAGTTTGCAAAATTTACAATTTGAAAATAAACAAACTCATAACTCTATAATAAAATGAGCAAAAAAAAAGTAAGTTATAAATTGATGGTTAACAAATATATGAAAATATGCCCGGTTTCAGAGTAACCGAACTCTTGTGATGAAGTTTCCTATGGTACCCATATTCTCAGCATTGCCCATAAAATAAGAACTCAAGTCATTGTTTTCTGTCACTACTTTGATACTTTGATTGAGTAAAAAGCCAAATGCTGGCATTAGATTTTTGTTTTTGTCTCTACAAATTCCCCACATTAATTAATTTTATGTTTTTATTAAATATTTTAAAATATAAAGAATGCATTTCTAATGCTCTTTATACCATGTCAGAAGGTCATATCCTGGGTGACTTGTCATATCCTGGGTAAAATCCTTCTCTTTTATTTCATTGTATTCTGTTACTTTTTTCCTTATGAAATTTTACTTACCTATCCTATCTCTTCTTATAGATTTTATGTCATTTTTTTTACCTAATTAATAGAATAATCCTAGGAAATCATTCAAAAACATTTTGAAGAAGGAAGACACATGTAAAACGTGTAGAACTCTCTCTATGGATCTGCTGCAGCATAATTTGGTCTGAAAAGTGCTCTCAATGCTTTCCCCTGCTAAACCAGCAGTCCCCAACCTTTGTGGAACCAGGGACTGGTACTCCTATGAGAATCTGATGATCTGAAGTGGAGCTGAGGTGGTGATGCTAGTTCTGGGGAGCGGCTGCAAATACAGATGAAGCTTCCCTTGAGCTGCTCACTTCCTGCTGTGTGTCCCAGTTTCTAATGGGCCACGGACAGGTACCAGTCAGCGGCTCAGGGGATTAGGGACCCCTGTGCTAAACCATTGTCCCATGAAAGAGCCATGTGAGGCTCTCTGTGTGTGTCCCAATAATCTTCCAGTGAATACTCGATTTATCAATGGAAGAAATTTGGCACTGAGCCAGTGTGAGAACTCAGATTTCCTAGTAGAAACTCAGTGATCTTTGTTCTGTACCAGCAATTTCTAAATATATATACGTATATACATTTTTTTTTTCTCTTAGCAACCCATTTTTATCACTATAGATAATCTTTAAAACTCAGTAGGAATTTCAAAAATGTTTTCTTCATGGTGCATGGTAAGAAATGATTTTAAGTAAATAAATATCTCTTATCAGTGTATTATTAAATATTTTATAGAGCATTTTAATTCAATTCTTAATAGTATTTATAATATGAATCATGTTTTCATTTAACAAATAAAAAATCAGTTAAATTTGCTTTAAGTAAATTATGTAAGTAAAATAAAATTGCCAAGCAATTAATTTAAAAATAAGCTCATATTTCACATTTTGTTTGTGAATAATTAAAATAAAGTTTAAGTGCAGTTTACAGAATCAAATTAGAAAAAAAATGCTTACATAAAAAATGTTAGTTTATTTTTTAACAAAATAATTCAATTATTTCCATAATTTTTAGTTATTTATATTTCTAATTGAGGAGATAAAGTATTTTAGGCTATCACTTTATTTGAAAGCTTTTCTTCATAAATATAACATTGTTATGGGTATGCTTTATTATTTTTCATAAGTGAAAAGCCAAATTGGAATAATTATCACAATTTTTAAAACAGTGGGCTTATTTTACAATATAAATGAGGCATCTTGATATACAATATAAGACTACTGATTATAGGGAACTAGTGAAGATCACCTTAAAATGAATTTGCAAGGTCATTACTTGGGCTCTGTGACAGAGATAGTCATGTACACAATTTTTCATTGGCTCTTTTACAGTTCTCAGCCTCCTTGTAGGCAAGGCATCTGACTAATTTTTGCCAATGGGAGTTTTGTGAGGCGAAAATGGCACATGTTATTCTGAGATAAGGCTATGATTCTCCAGTCTTTTCCCTTGCTGTAGTGACTAAGAAGGCCATATCTCCAGATGATATAGCTATAAGGTGGTGACACTTCCACCATCTACATTATCTTGGTTCCTTGAGTGACTATATTTAACAGAGTATTTCTGTCCTCCCCATAATATTGTGATTTATAATAAAAAAAAGTATGTATTTGGTCTTTGTGCACATTTCTGGCATAGAGCTCAAAAAACCCTTTGAATTGCCTATGATGAGAGCAATAAAGTTGTCATTTGCCATGTTAATGAGGTCATTTTTGTACTAAGGATGAGAGTTTTCATTGTCATTTTTCAGTGTAGAAGACCACTGGTTTTCGTTTGTTAATAAGAGCTACATGGGTGGGAGCAGGTACAAAGAAGGCAACTAATAAATCTTTTTTTTTTTTTTTTAAATAGACCTTCATTTAAGCCCAATGGTCCAGCCACAATTCTTACACATTTTCCTTTCATTAATTTTTTCTCATTTTTCTTTCTTCCTTTCTTTTCCTTCGACTCCATATCTGCTTCTCCTGATAGTTATTAAACACTTCTGATCATGAGGGACATGCAAAGACCTCATCCTTGGGGAGTTTTCACAGGGCATATACCCTTTAAAAGAACACTGTTTAGTTTGTCAGGAACAGAGGCCTGAAGGCATTTTTCTTTCTTTCTTTCTTTCTCTCTCTCTCTCTCTCTCTCTCTCTCTCTCTCTCTCTCTCTCTCTCTCTGTCTTTCTTTCTTTCTTTCCTTTCACTACCAAAGTGAATCCCAGGGCTTCTCCGTTCTCTCTCTCTCTCTCTTTCTTTCTTTCTTTCACTACCAAAGTGAATCCCAGGGCTTCTCCAAGATTCTTCTTGAAAGAATAACTTCTACTTTCCTGAAAGCCTCTCATTCAAGAGGTCTGGGTAGAAATTTCCTCCAGTCTGTTTTGTCCTTCAACACAATTCCATGTACTTTTCATTTTTTAGACATGTGTTAATATCTTAACTCATATCTACTGACCAGGAATTCAATCTAGGATTCATATTCAAAATATTTAAAACCCACATAGCATAGGGAATATGAGACAAGGAGCTGATACCAATGTTAAACAACTGTGACAAAGTACTGAATGACAGCCTTGGTTTATTCCTTTTTGTTCTATGTTGTTGCTATTGTGACGGGGTCTTGGGAGAGTGGAAGTGTGGTAAAGGCATGACAATTTAGCTTTAGAATACTTTATACGTTCTTTTTCAGTCACTTGCTTCATATTTCCATTGTGTGAGCCGAAAAAAAAAAAAAAACACAAAGAGACAGGATTAAAAAACTAAGCTTCTGATCCTTGATCCAATTTTCACATTGGTCCTTTCTAAACTTTTTAATCCTATATATCTGATAGAAAAATATAATAATAACTTTAATGAAATTACATTAGACATGGCTAAAACTGAGGGAGGATATTACATCAAAAATTATATGTTGTAAAACTCATTTTTTCAGTAAACATGCATTCTAAAGGGAAATAAGTAAATATGTTTCAGATTCATTTATATTTAAATAATTAAATTACTCTCATTCAGAAATTTTTAAATGCTGCACACTCATGTTTATTTCCCCTCTTTCATTTTGTCCCTCAGAAGAATTAGCAAATGTCTTCATACAAAAGGCTCACATTCAGGAAGCATTTCTAAACATACACATTTAGGTTAAAAAACAAACAAAAGTAATGCCTTTTTATCTTCATGTTGTATTTTATCAAAATAGAATCAGTTTATACTTAGTATTTTATTGATTTTTTCTTTCAATTTACATTCCTAGTATAAGGTTATATTCTTAAAAATATCAGATAATGCAACTCACAAATTACTCAATTAATTGAGGAATGTAGTTTTAATACATTTGTTTTAGAATAAATTGATACTGTGTTGCCTTGTCCATAGTAGATGATACAATAGTTATACTAACCGCTGAACTGAAGGAAAGGTAGTGATTTATTTGACTTTTGAAAACTTTATTCAATTAATGTCAAACATTCCTTGCTATTCCACATGCTACTGAGATGGCAAAGAAATCAGTGTATTGAGTATTTCCCTCAAAAATTAGTTTTATTAATCTGCCCTTAGCTTTTATGCCCTTGGCTTAATCTTTTACATTCATTGTATTATTTATTCTAAGGTTATTTTTGAGAACTTTGATTATGTCATTACAGTGTATTTTTAATGAAGACATAGGAGCCTATACACACACACACACACACACACACACATACGTGTGTAGATAGATAGATAGATAGATAGAAGATAGATAGATAGATAGGTGATAGATATAGTGCGGATAGTTGGGTTTTCTGAGAAATATTTTCTTTTTAACTTTATGGAATCTAAATAATGGAATTGACTAGCTTCCAACTTTGGAATGGCTATCAACAAACTCAGAGTTAAATTTGTTGGCTTTTCTCCAGTAGGCATTTTATATATTAAACTTATTCCTGGATTCATTTTAATTATCTTAATTATCTTTGCTCACACTTTCTCATTTAATTTTACTTATAGTATAGTATTTAAATAGGTTTTAATATTTTCAAGTTGCATAAAACCCTTTCTGGGCAAAGTGAACTAAATACTATTTTTATTAAAGTCTATTAGGGAAATAATTTCTCTTGCTGCTTATTATTATAAAAATGAAATGGTTGGGAACTACTACATAACAGCTGTAACTAGCATTTTTCTTTGCTACTTGTGGAGAGAAATGTTTTAATTTCAGGAAAGACATTCACTTGTCTGCACAGGTAGATGACAGTCCCAGGGACAACAAGAATGTTTTCATGCCCCAAAATATTAGAATGCAAAGGTCAACTAAACATGAGTTACAGAGAAGACTTGCTTTGCTTCTAAAAGGGAGCAAAAATGAGGAGAGAGTAGAAGGAGAAAGAGAAGAATCAGAAAAACGGTGGAAGGCTCTGTGCCCTGTGATAACACTTCACCGTGTGCTCCACTACAATCTTCAATAATATTAAAAAGGGTTGTTTTCCGCGCCCACTAACAAGATGTGGGGGCGCTGATTTTCATGGCAAGATTCACGCAACGACAGACTAAACAGCTGGTGAGAATGAACAAGGAAGGCCAAGGGCAGGTGAAGCAGAAGACAATGGTCTTTTACTAATGATCTGAAATCTGGTAAAGGGCTTATAACTTCCACAAATCAAAAACGAACAAACAAAGAACTGACAAGGTGCTCGTAAAGACCCATGACTTACATAACAGCTACACTTCTATATTAAATAATTAAATGCAAATACTTTAGAAGTTTATTCTATAAGTATTTTACAATCTCTGATATGGGGTGTTATTGGTGGATCAATATAATACATTTAAAATTTTTAGTCTTCCCTAGTTGTCCAATTTATTTATTGTGTATGTTGAGACAACTTGGGAGGTTATGTCTTTAGCTGAAAGGTGTGTTTTCCCATCAACTGTCTAGCTACTTCTGCTGGTTTCATTTTCTACTACAGTAAGGACATTGGCTTCTGCTTGGTTAACTAAGGTACTTAATTCACTATTCATACTGAAGAGATGCACATACATAATCGTTTACGGAAAAAAAAAAAAGGCCATGCAGAGCAACAGACAGCTCCTCGTGTCCTCACATGATTTTGAAGATGTCAATAAGAAACTCAAAGAAAAAAAGAGATAGAAATGTGAAATTAGCATAGGTAAAAAAAAAAATCAAAGGAGACTAATCCTTCCACATTAAAAAGTAACTGACAGTAAATAAATATTTTTGACTGTCAAGGACCTTTTGTATTTAAAGAGGCTGAAAACAAGCTGGTTGTATCTGGTGGTATTATTAGCAGGACACTTCTTTTGAGAGAGTCTTGCTAGTTAAGGCTGTAAAAGGAGCAACAGATAAGGTGGAGTGCTCACAACTTAGCAACAGCTTGGAAAGTATTGTCAATAAATGCTCCAGTTTGAAACAGGGCCAAGTGATATGATGTGATAATATTGTACAATTGAAGCAGAATTTCAGTATCTAATCTTGGGATTAGAGAAGATCTGGGGTTCACACCACTAAAGCCATGTCCAGGTGGAATTTATAGCTCTTCTCCATTGATATTAATAACAGCCACAGATTAGTGGAGACAAACTTTGATACAGTTTACTGCAACATATCTATGATAAAGTGTGGAAACTTGCTCTTCATACCAGGAAAAAAAAAATAATAATCCACCTCACAAAGTGTTGTAATAGAAACTAAAGCATCTGGTTTCCACTATCACCATGTTTTGTATAAATGTTTCCAAAGATCTAGTTCTTTGATTATGGCCTTTGGTAAATTCATTTAAGAAAAATTTGGCTCCATACCAACATTTGCCTACACAATAACTGCACACGTGAGAGAGTCATTCACTAACCCAGCCTGTCATAGTTAGCTTAATGTTGAGACAATTTGTATTTAGGTCCTAATAGGCAGACAGGAAGTGTGTCACCGCGTCACAAATAGCTGGTCAAGAAGCCAGAGGGGAAGGTGAGGGGATGACCAAGGGAGGAAGATGAGGATGAGTGAAGGAGGGGAGAGAGGAGAGGAATGGAGTGTGAGAGAGAATACAAATTGGAAACAGAAGCTTGAATGGGAAAATGCCATTTTAGAAAGTAATCTTTTGAATTCTGCTTTTTAAGTTGTGCCTAGAAGCTGTCCAAACTACAGCCAAATAATAAGATTATGTCTGAGTCCTGCCCCTAGCACTGTCAGGCTCGGTTAGTGTGATGTCTA
>NW_006441953.1:8660342-8684559 GCF_000325575.1 Pteropus alecto | reverse complement strand
AGCAGGAATCCTCTACATTTGACATAAATTGTTTACAGGTTTTGTTTTTTCATTGCCGAATTTGCATGGAAATTTCAAAGTGAATATTTTTACTTTATAATATATGTGTATATTTTTAGCCCAACTCATAGATACAACTACTCCAACAGAAATGAATACGACTGCATACAACCAATAATATCTTTCATGAGGGTTATGGGCGATTTCATGTGTTATAGTCATCTTACACCGGCATGAGAGAATCTTTTCTCATTTTTCTATTAAAACTATATCACGGCATTGTTTTAATAATATTAATAATTAATAATGTTAATAATAATAAAACCAACAGCAAGAAGAGAATAAGATTATACTTGGAAAGCTTAATTTGATGTCTTCCATGTTTTTAAGACTATTTTTTTTTGTCCTTTTTTTCATCTTATTTCTGAAAATGTTTGTTCAGAGGTTCAACACACATAGGTATTAGAAAAAAACAGATTTTAGCTAGGAGTGTGACACTGACATTAATTTTCAAGTTAAAGATTTTACTAATTCTTTTTCATTTTTTTCTATTGTGGAAAAATCTTTTTATTTTCTAAGAATGCTTATAGGACTAGTTGGTAAATATTGGTGGCTTCTAAATGGTCTACACTTCAACATATTGCTATTAATAGTTCTAATACTTGTTGGCTTGATAGATCCATAAAGGAATGAATAGCTCATTATATGGGCCTTATTCTTAGGAATGGCAATTACGACTAAGTCCTGAATTGAATGCAATTGGAGAATATAAAATTCACGTTCCTGATGAAAATGGGTGAATACTTTGATTTCTAGACTAATCACTTTTTTAAGTGTTTTAAAAAAAAAAAATCTCTTTAAATTACACTTAAACCTGGGTGTACAGTCACAGTCTGAGACTGCTTGCATTGCCTAACATCCGATGAGATACCAAATAGTAACAACGTCAGTTATTTTTGCTTTTATTCTTACTGTTGTACAGAACACATTTTGATAAAAAGCAGTGATAACAATGAAAGGATCCATAGATAAAGTTTTCCTGGGATTATTATACTTGGTCATTGTCTTCAGTGCAAATTCTAAATTCATCTACAGTGTTCTGGCAGGATTTTGTAATGAATTAGCTTCCAACATTTTACTTTTCTCAAACAAAGACTCTTGGAACTGTCGTCCTCTAGCCTGTAAATCTGCAGTATTTATTTTTTTTGTCAATAGGCACACGGAAAGCCTTAAAAAGCCATATTTATTTCATTTATGAGAAATTAAATCCAGATTTAAAGCTCTCACCCACTACTGTTGGCTCTCTTTAGAATGATCCTGTGGTGGTGCTAGGCCCCAGGAAGCATTGTAACATGTGTTGGCAATCTTGCAAACCAAATTTAGAGTCCCTTAGATTCAATATCAGGATATTTATTAGGAGTAATGCTTGCCTTGAGCTCTTTCTGTGGGTTGATGGTAAACCACTGGCAGTGTTTCTAGGGAGAGGTTTTCTTGTTTATCCCTGATGATCTTTAATGCAAAGCTAATCCACTTCTTAGGACATCTCACTAAGGACAAGTCTCTATTATAGCTAGCAGTCTTAACTATGGTCTCTAATTAGGTTATAGAATTATGGTCCACATCTTCTTCGTAGCTGTCGTTTATATAAATGAGCATTATTTTGAGACAACAGAAAAAGAGGAACCGAAAGAGTAATTTTCTCTTGTTATTTATGACATCTCGCTGTACTTTGTTTCAACTGTACTTAATTTGTTCTGAATTACCCTTTGAAACAATTCTTACTATTTTCAGCCTGGAGCCAATCATAAATCAAAAACTGCAAAAACAGAAGATCTTTGTTGTTTAACAATATTGATTTATTTATCCCACTTAATGTGTTTAATGTGCTGACAAATGTTTAACAACTGGCTCTGCAGAAAAACAAAACAAAACAAATAAAACAAAATAAAACAAAACAAAACAATTTTGCATTATTTCATATATCCAAGGTATAAATTCCCCCACTATGATCAATTCCAGCCTAACAACCTGATGTCAACTGGCTTTAATAGTCTTAAAAATTAAACTATAGGTTCTAGCAATGGCTGGCTTCCACTGGAAAAATACTGTATGATATATAAATCTTCAATGTTATTAATTGCAATCTTTTCCTAATTAAAAACTGAAAATTATGCTAATCCTCAAGATACTATAACAATGTTCTCTACAAGAGTAGGTTGTTTGGAATGACCAGCTCTTTGAGCTATGTCATAAAGTCCTGGAATTTGGGAATTGGGAGGACTTTTGAGAACCTCTGGTTCCATATATTCATATTAAAGGAACTGAGACCCAGAAAAATAGATTAAGTTTTTACGAGGTTATAATGGCAGCAATAGGACTCAAACTGTATCTACTGGGCCTCAGCTCAGAGTTCTTTCCATTACCTTATCCTTGTTTTTTAATTAATGACTCAGAGATAATTTTAAGTTGCCTGAGTTTTTTTGTTTTTTTTTTGTTTTTGTCTTGTTAGAAGTAGTTTGCTGCTCCGTTGTTTTAATCAATCATTAAATCTCAGGAGAACAAAGGCATGGGTCAGTAATAATTCTCCCTTCTTTAGTAAATATAAATAAAGATTTGCGGTCTAAAGTAAATCTTGCAGAAGGAATATGTGCCCTTGTAACTATGATGTTTCTATTTTACCACTTCAGATCTCAGCCAAACAAGCAAATAAAAGGCATATCTTTTAATCTACAGTTTTGATCATTTATGTTTTAACTAGAAACTCATTCGAATATTTCTGCTATATACCTAGTATCTACCTTTAGCTGTTGTTACCCTGTATAAATCTTCCACTATAATATTATTAGATTATTCACTTCCAAGTTAGTTTTCATCACAATACTTCTCTGTTTAAAATGAACAACAAAAAACTTTGCTGCCTTTCATCCAACCCAGTAAATTCAAACTCTTTACCCTAAACTGCTGATGACAAAGATCAACAATGTTTTGCTTACTTCTGTCCTTAGTGCCACCACAGTGTCTGGCCCAGACTCGTATTAATAATCCCCTTATGTACATTGCCTTGTGTACCCACAAATGTTCTGTAAGTGGAAACTATGAGGATCCTCACTTTACACCTGAAGAAATAAATGCAAGTAACTTTCCCAAGGATTCACAGCCAGTTAGTAGCAATGCCTTGAGCCGTACTCAACTTTTCAGATTATACTGAATACTATACTACATACTACCACATCACACTACCTTACTGAATATTTTTGACGGCCTGACCTAGTATGGAATGTTCTCCTTAGTTTTGGCACAATTCATCTCCTTAGGTTTGCTCTCTCTAAGCCTCTGGGTAAAGTTTTGACTTCAGGTCCTCTAGTCCTCTCATTATGATCTAAACAGGCTCTAGAAATTCTCTATATCTTTGCTAAAACTATTTCTTTTGCCCTTGTCATTGAAATTTCCCTTATGAGAAACTAAATTATACTTGGTCACTATCTTCAACATCCTAAACTTTCTTCAAGGCTATCCATTAACAACCTCAGCCTTCTCGGATTTCTCCCCTATTCTGAACTCCAGATACTACTTTCTATATCTGGTTGTCAGGTCAGGCTTCCCCAGGCAGTTTAGATCACTTTAAATGGGGACAATGCATTATGGGTCTTCATATTATCCACTGTAATCTGTGCAATGCCATAACCCTTTTTAATGTTTATTCAGTATGTGTTGATGATAATTTTATTTGCCAATTATGAAACTTTGTAGGCATTTCACTGCACCTGGAAAGTGAGATCCCGGAAAGGGGCATTGCATTTCAAAATGCCTTTGACGTTTTGAATGTCAAAGTTGAAGGAGGTCTGATAGAGACAAAAAAAGAACGATTCACCTGGGAAAAGAAAACTATCCTAAGGACACAGACTGAACATTTCAGAGTGAAGCAACAGTAGCAGAAACTTAATGGGATTAGAGTGGATAACAAGCTAAATGGGAATCAGTAGCTCGCCTTTATGAAGCCTGCATGAATAAAAACACAGAGGACAAGAAGTCCGTGCTAGTCTTACTAGACTTTGCATAGGTCAGGCTTTCTTCGAAATAATTCCCCTATTCTGAATTGTTTTCTTTCCACTGAAGTGATGAGAAAGGGACTGCAACAGCAGGGATTTAGATGATATACTAGAAAGATAATAGAGAAGAGAGGAACATAAAACTCATCCAGTTTTCTGCCCTTTGAAAATCATTTAAGCCATAGTCTTGATTTTACAAAGAACTGCTCTCAAACCAAACCAGAGTGGGTGTTAGCCTTGTCTACAGTTTCTTTACAGTTCACAAAACTTCTTTGTCAACACTGTTGGCTGTACAAAGCTGATCATCAGGAACTGCCACACAAGAATTGATCTCTGTACTGCCATACTCCAGTCTCTGTTCAAAGGATGGGTCACTTGAGAGAGCAAAAGCCAACACTGTGGGCCTAGGGAGCTCCTTGATGAAGACCACATTTATGTTACTTTAAGGAAATCCTTGTCCTTTGCTTTTGAATTGCTAAGTGAAACTGCTTTCAGCCCTCTGAAGCTAGTACACTTAATGAAAAAGACTTCATGTGGAATGGTGATCCCTTTAGTCCTATAAGGAAGCCTCGTTGAACTGCATGATGGTGGTGATTAATATTAAGTATTTTGAATGCCTAGGATTTCTTCAGTTTCACTTTTCCTAGTATGACTTATTTCATATAGTTCTATAGTAAATATGTAACTAAACTTTATGAAGATTTGGCAACATTACAGGCATTTCACAGTCATCCATCTGATAGCTACCTTTTGAAGTGCTATTATTATACTTATTTTAGTAGATGAGGAAACTGAAGTAAAGTATCTATCGAATCAGAAAGAGCTAATAAATGCCTAACTTTATGCTCTTTCTACTATATTACTGAGCCCACTTAACCTTCTCTTTGATCAGGTCAGTGAATTTGATCATAAATGCTCTGATTTTTTCACAAGCTAAGGCTTATAGTAAAAACTTGCCTCAAAAAAAAATGTGTCACATGCTTGCACTGGTAAGTGGAAAGAATCTAAATGAGACAAAAATAAAAACAGCTACAATGTCTCTTGTACTTCTCTAAAATAGAAAATGAGAGATGTTAAAAAGTATATTACTGTGAGGTTCTTATTAGGACAAAGCACTATAAAGTTACAGAGAGGAATCTTTTTAAGAATCACATCTAATAATCAAATTTTAAACATTGGAATTCCATAAGCGCTATTTTTATTATTAGCATTGTTACTACTATAGCTTGTATTTTTACCACCATTTTCCTTGTTGTCATAATTTTCTTGTTCCATTAATGCTCTGCTGCTTCCTTGAAGTGTTTGTCATTTCTCTCCAATAGGTCTGTCTAATGGTGGAGTAACTTTACACTAACCTTTCTTAAATGGCTATTCCTTGACATACTAATTTTTCACAGGCTAAAACTGCAGCCTGTTAAAAGTAAATGCATTCCTTCCAGGTTCCAATGGTGGATTCAAGCTTAGATGACCACTTGACATTTTGCAGGCATTGATGAGGTGCTGTCCCCACTCTGGAAATAATCTAAACACTGATCCCAATGAATGAGGGAAACCCTAGATAAGAAGAGAAAATGTGTTTACAGACGTTTTCAGGTCATTCGAGCTGTATTCCTGAAGGCTAAATACTTAAAGTTTTAGAGAGTAGGATGCAGGCAGAAAAGAACAAATTAAGTATTTTCGAATTCTCACATATAAGTGACCTCATGTTCACAGACGTTTTCAGGTCATTCAAGCTGTATTCCTGAAGGCTAAATACTTATACTTTTAGAGAGTAGGATGCAAGCAGAAAAGAACAAATTAAGTATTTTTGAATTCTCACATATAAATGACCTCTTGAATACCTTATTAGGTTAGTAAAATGCAAAGCATATTTGTTTCCTGTTAGGTAATAATGAAGCTCATATTAGCAGAGGTGGGATAACATTAGATTGTACCAAATAAGATCTCCTTTCACTTTCTAAATATTCTGGCACATTTTTAAGAAATAAGCATCCATTTAAAATATATGACTACACTAGATGCTTGCTTTGGATTTGATTAAAAATTCTAAGTCATTTTTTAAATAAAGTTATATAATGATTCTTATGTTAATATAAGGCTTTAATGCTTTACAATTCATGCATTAGGAGGTATAATTTAACTGTTTACACATCTAGCAAACTGAAGTTCTCAATCTCAGCCTCAGTAAGGTATTCGTTCATTTCAATGGTATTACAGGTTCAAAATTCCAGGCAACATGTAACTTTTCTAATATAGAAGAACAATAACTATATATTCATGGACATATGTTTGTTTTTTAAGAATTTATTTTAAGAAGCTTAGCAGTGAGGCAGAAAATTTTCCTAGAATGCAATTTCTACTAGAATGAGGATTTTTTTCTCTTTAGGTCATTGATTTATCCTTAATGTTAGACGTATGGTTGATGCTTAGTAAATACTTTGAACAAATGAAAATTTGGTTGAGGAATGTTTTTCAACACAATTTAGGAGACTATGTCTGGTCTGACTTGTTCAGCTAGGCAATGGTATCACCTCCTCCACATATGGATACATGAGACTCTGTTAGATAAACACCATTGTACATTCAAATTGTAAGAGTAACACTCTACCCTCATCAAACAACTTGGCTTCCCATGTTGACTGCATATAGATTAAAAATATCATAATCTGAAGATATGTCCAGTGTTCAGTTACCTTGGAAATCACTATTCCTTTATATAAACTGGTAAACTAACATCAGTGTTAGAGTCAGCTATTTCTAGAGTGTGGTAATGTTGGTCTGTCCTGGAAGACAGTCTATATGTGGAGCAGTGCAATATACTAAACACTGCATAGAAGTAGAAAACAAATAGACTACTGTTCTTCCAAGACGAAGTCAGATTGAAGCATGCAATATTACTTAATCTTAAATAAACCGTTTACTATAAATACATATTAGTGCATTCATGTAGTATAAAACGTGTATACGGGGGCCAAGGAATAATAGAAATAAAGTTAAGGAAGGCTTCCAGGAAGAAGAAAATGAAAATAAGTTGGCCTCTAAGAAAGAAGGAAATATCACAGGTAGTGAAAATTCTATGAATACAAGATATAAAAATGGAATAAAGAGGCTCTATGAACAGTGGGTCAAGCAGATTTGCTTAAACATAGTAAAAGTCTGTTAGAAAAAAATTAGATATGAGATAAATATGACAGATACGATGAACAAACTTATTATCAAAAGTAGAAGGCAATGAGTAGAGAGCCTTAAATAGCATTTTATGATTACAATGATTTTGAAGAGTAATATGTAGTTTTGTAATTACTACTAGGTGTTTTAGTTATTTGTTGATACATAGCAAGCCACTTTACCGCAAGTAGCTTAAATTAGCAACATTTAATTATTTCTCATGTTTTTGTTGAATGGCTAAGGCTCAGCTAGATGGTTAATCTCCTGGTCTCACTTGGGGTCCCTCATGTGGTTGTGGTCAAATGGTGGCCAGAAATAGAACATCCAAGATGGCCTCCAGGGCCTTGGGAGGAATGATTGGAAAGCTGGGTTTGACTGGGGTAATAGAATGGCTAGGTCTTTTTATTTCTTCATGTAGTCTCAAAGGCCTCACTCCCTCTTTGTGGTCTTTCCACATGGTTTCTCTACTTGGTGATTCTCTGTCAAGTTAGTTGGACATATTACATGGTGGCTTGCGGTCTTCCAAAAACATGTGAAAAGAAGCTATCAGGCCTTCACTAAAGCTCAGGCTCAAAATTAGAATACAGCATCACTTCTAGCACATTCTATTGGTTGAAGCCAGTCACCAGGTCATCCCAGCATCCTGGAAAGAGATTACATAAACTTCAACAGCTCATTGAGGGCCATCTTTGGAAACTATCACCATAGGTGATTTCAATCATTATCATGCTCATCAACATCATCACACTGCAATACAAACAACAAACAAGAATACATTTTTAAATGATGTGATAGCCCTGAATATTTTTACCACTATTCCCAAAATGCTTAAACCCAGCTCAACAGACTCACTTCCATTTGATGTGCAAAAGAGATGATACCAAATATTAAGGTTTAGTTTATTAAATTTGAAGGGCCATGATGTGCCCTATTTCAGAAAGTGATGTACATTGTAGTTGATGTGTGCGAAATGCCCTGGAGATGGAGAGTGTGCGGTCGTTCACATGCATCACAAAATGAATATGTTCCCCAGCATTGTTCAATATGACCAATGGGTACTGTCAAATTTACAGTCCATTACTTCAGACCATTTCAGCATAAATTTTATAAATTCAGCATCTAGACATCCATCTTTTTTCTTTTATTTTGTTATTTATGTTTTTGTTTAAACTAATATGTGATATAGAAACTGTAAAGATATTTCTTCATCTAAGTATATACTTTACGCTTTGATTGATTGATTTGCCAAGGAGTGACATAGTTTAGTGTCAAGAGCTCTGGACTTTAAACCAGAAGTACAGGACATAAGACCTGGATGCATATTTTTATTAGTTGTGCTACTGTAAATAATCACTAATTCCTCTAAATTTGAATATAGCTGTGTAACCTTAAAAGTCATTCGTTGCCATCAACATGTTTCTTTTTCTATAAACAAGGATGATGATCCTTAGTTCTCAGACTTCTGTGAATCTAAAATGAATGTGCAAATTTGTATATGCTAAGTAGTTCCATGTAATTAAATTTGTGCAAGTACAAGGTAATATTAATGATAATTGATCAATTATATCAACTGATCAGTATAATGATATTTTTGGCATCGTTTATATATTAAGATATCTTAAAAAGTTGAAAATTGAGGTAAAGCCTTGAACATGTAAAAAGCAGAAAAAGAAAATTTTCTTTGAAAACAGACTTTACTCAATTACTCTTAGCTACTCAAAATGTCTTTATTAATTTATTTATAATTCTTTTCTTTAATTTTTATTATTCACCTGTTACATGCCACACATACTGGGCCATCACTGCTCAGTAAAGCTTTCTGTGATGATGGAAATGATTACATCAGTTCAGTATAGCAGTCATCTGCCACATTTAGCTACTGAGCACATGAGATGTGGTTCTTACAACTGACGAATTGGATTTTTAGTTTTATTTAATTTAAATTAATTTAAATTTAAATTCAGGTAACCATATATGGCTGGAAGCTACTGTATTGAATGATGAAGTTCTTGACACTGTCATTGTATCCTTGATTCTCTTTTGGGAGAATGATATCCTAATTCTCTTTTAAGAAGCAGTGAACTTGGAGTCATTCATCTTTTGATGGTAATAGATCTTGTTTGTCTATACTCTTTGACCTTCATCGTTCTTTAGTTAAAGGCTCACAGTTTCAAGGCTACTGACAAATTTAGGGAGGCCATCTGACTTAAATGAGTGCTGGTTCTCTCTGAATATGCTAAACTCATGAGATTGAGTCTGATTTTCCTCAAACACCAACCAATAACTGTTCTCTCTGAATATGCTAAACTCATGAGATTGAGTCTGATTTTCCTCAAACACCAACCAATATAAAAACAAACTAACTAACAGACTGAAGGCTCAATGCCCTAATCATGTTTTGAGAAAAAGAAATAACACACTAGATAGCAAAGGAGACATTCTAAATGAGAAGAGCTCAGTGGCTTCTTGAATCCACAGAGTCTTATACGGTGTAATTTTTTAGCTTTGGGAATTTGCAAAATTTGTTTTGTTATGTTTTTCCATTCAATTTTTTAAACCTTAGGAAAATCCAGTGCATATGTTTCTGATCAGTATAGACATAACTCATCGAAATGTGTTTGGTTAGCATTGTTTTAAAGAAGTTTCAGAAATCCTGTGACTCTTTAGAATGAGGAAAAAGACTGCTTCAGTTTAATATAAAACTCCCATCTGTCCAGAGGTGCTTTCACAGAAGGTCAGGCCATTCACCAGGCTATTTGAGTGCTGAGACAACTCACCCTTCCATAGCTAATATACTAATATATTATTATTTAAAAATATGTTACTTCTATACATACTGTATAGGACCCAAAAGAGGCTAAAAATCACCTAGCTCTTTCCTGTCAATGTTGATAATTAAGAAACTGTGGCTCAGAAAGCAAAAGCAACTAGTGCAAAGTCTTTAACATGGTTTATGACAGATCTGGAACTCAAACTCAGACCATCTGGTTGCTTGTTTTCGGTAATTTCCAACACTGCGCACAGTCGCATCCTCATTCTTTACAGGTCAGTGTAGTGATAGATTAGAAATCTACTTTGGTTATTACTATCATATAAAGACACCTGCGATTTTATATACCCTTTCTTCTAAATTTGTTTTGTTATGTTTCTAAATTTGTTATGTTATGTTTATAAATATTTACAAATATTTATAAATATTTCAATTAAATATGTGTCCAAGTTATTGTCAAAAGAAAAAAAATTATATTTTAATTGACATAAAAGTAAAGACACTTATACTGAACTTCTAATGAGATGTTCCTCTTGGCAGCCAGCTGTTTTCGATCAAAGGTAAATGAAAAGAAGAAGAAAAAATTTCCTAATCACTTTCCCGGGGAAAATAAGTGGAGCCATATTCCGTATGATTTGTTAACATAGAGGCTTATAGGGTGATATGACATAATCCAAGGGATGAATTGTGTTTCAGTTCACACCTGATGCCATGAGATCCAATGGCTTTTTTTGGTTTTTGTTCTAGGGATTTTAGAGAAGAGGTGTCACTTAAACTCTTAAGTGCTATCAGTTTGTCTGGGGAATGTCTGTCTGAAGGAATCCTCCTGTCTCTAAATTCTTGTCTGTGGCTGTCATCAGTTCAATAGCGTTATAGCACCCCTCTAAAAATTTATAAGCTAGCAAAGTTTGAAGCTGGGAAGATAAAAAAAAATGCATATTGTGTAATCTATCATCTGCTTGTTTCAGAGATGTTTACATGCAAAGGCTTTTTGTACAGCAGCTATTCAAGCTCCTGACAACTTACAAATGCCTTCCTAGATAGATTTAAAAATTTACCTTAAGGAGATTGAGGGTTTGGAGAATGGACACAGGAGGCTTGGGGTTCAGAGCTCTCTATATGTTTGATTCATGAGGTAAGAGTCTGAGTGTCACGTTCTTGGTTCCAGTCCATAGTTTTCTACATGTTCTGTGACTCTGAACATCATTGGCTCTCCTGTGCTCATTCTAGTTTCTCAGTTTTTAAAGAACAGAGAATAATTCCACAAAAATTAGAGTACTATTAATAGTTATCAACATAATACATTGGAATTCTCTATATCATTATTCATTAAAGGTCTGATGTCATCACAAGAAAAAGTTTAAATTTAATTTTATTCAGAAAACTTAGTTATCAAAAAATTAAAGATGAGGCTTCTAAATATTTTCATAATACAAAAATAGAATAAACCAAAGATGCTACAGATAGAATTAAGGTTAAAAAAAAATTGCATGAAAGAGAGATGGACTAAGAAAAGCTACTATAGAAAAAAAAAAATCTTCAAATAATAATAGAAGTAGGCATATTTCCTTTAATTTAAATTAAAAAGATGTGCTATTTTAAAAAAGGAGAAAAAATCAATATAACAGAAATATTACTGATATTCAGAACTGAATAAATTATCATCAATGTACTGTTCTAAGTAAAATTCATCAGTGATTACAATAAAAGTTTGAAAATAAATGCACCATATTTATTAATATCAATGATGTAATCAGATATATAGAAATTATATATGTAGTTTGTGGTTGTAATGAATACTATGTTAAAATCAATCAACTTACAGATTATTTCAGGGTTTTTAGTTTTTCACATTGGATGTGGCCTAGTAGGCCAATTTAATTTAAATATGTCTCCTTGTTTATGCATATTGCTGAATATTTATGTTTTTTCAATACTAGAGAAATGCTTTTTTACCGCTGGCAATTTTATTACCATGATTGGATTTTCTATAACCTCAACTCTAAGAAAAGAACAGACTTCAATGATATGAAATAAAATAGCATGCATGTGTAAATGGCCTGGTAATGTACTATTATTATTTCATAGTCACATTTAACAACAATTATTCTTTGGAGAATTTTGCTTTATGTGTTTTTTGTCAAGCTACATGTGATTTAGTGACAATGGCTTTCTTTTTAGTGATTACAGATTTAAAGGATTACTTAATCCTTCAGATTTTAAAACAACAGAATATTCTAGAGGATTTTATTTTCAACTCTTGTTTACTTCCTAAATCATGCATTGATGTGATGTTTGGAAAATGAGCTAAATTTTTCAGTGCTGAACCACAGCCATCTAGAATGTGAATTAGAAAAGTGGAAACAAATTGCCCATGTGTCCTAGAAATGATATGTTATATACAAATGCACTTACAAATCAAGTACACTGAAAGTGGGAGTGCGACGTGGAGTGTACATCTGGTTAGGAAATAAACCTACTTTTTGCATGTATGACATGAACTTACATAGATTAAAAAGATTAATATATGTAAAATACATAGAACAGTGCCAAACACACAGGAAGAGCTTCACAGCGTTTGTCACCATTTTCATCATCATCATGGTATTCACTTTCCCTCTTTCTAGGAGTTAGATTCCTGACTCAACTATTTTTAAAACTGGCTTAAAATCATTCTTAATTCTTTTGTCCTTTGCTCTTCCATCCTAGACATGAGACAATGCTCAGCCCAGAACTAATTAAATCCTTTTCTTCCTCCCAAATTAGAAAATGCTGATGGAGAAAAATATTCACCTCTGCTATTCGGAACGCCAGCATTTGAAACTGAGTCTTAGGACTGTTCAGCAATTCTCTTACTTATCACTAGTTAACTAATTTCTCTATTTCTCGAAGAGGAAACTTCAAACCTTTATCCTCTCCTTTGAACCTCTACTCTAACCCGATTCTCCCTCTCTCTTTAGCAAATGACCTCATATCAGTCTTTACAAGCTATAATAAAAGCAAAATGATCAAACTCACACCACGTGCCTGTGTGCTCACGCACATACACAATGTTAAAGTTCCTCAAATTCTTTCTTTTATGACTCAAAATAACTTCTGTCTCCACCTTGTTTACCCCCACCTTTCTTTGCCTCAGGTGAAAAAGCACTTGTATTCTTTTCTGGACTCTCTCTGGCTATGCTTTCGATCAAGGCCAGTTACATTTTCCCCCAAATCTTGTTCTGTCTGTCAGTACTTATATAAGACATCTAAAAATATATTCCACTGTTACTTTTTTCCTCTTAGATGTTAAAAAAAGATCTATCCTCGTCTTTAAAATAATTTCTAAGCCTCTTTTTTTTTTTTCAAGCTAATCCAATATTCTTCGCTGTTAACTTTTTCATAAAGGTTTTAAATTTTTGCTTGTACTACTTCACCTACCATTAATCCCCACCCCACTGTCTCCAAAACACTAATAACGCAGCCTGATCAATGGCCTCTTCTCCCTGTTATTAATCTCTCTGCTGTGTGTGACACTGACGGATGCTTCTGCTTTCTCGAAGTCACTCGCCTAGAGAGATACCATGACTTTCTTCCTTGCTGTGTCTCCTCCCCTCATTTTGACCTGTTTTAAATGTCCTTATCTCCTTTAGTACTTCCTTTTCTTGTGTCTGATTCTTATGTGGAGCCAATCTACCAAAGTTCTATCTTTAGCTTTCTTTTGTTGCTTCATATTCTCTCCCGATGAGGGATCTTGTTTCCTTCATTTACTCTAGTGGCTTGAACTTTCACACATTTATTACGTAGGAGAAATACATGTACTTCTATTTCACTTACATACATTACTTATACATGTAATAGACATCATACATATATGATGGAAGTATTATGAACTCTCTTCCTCTGTTTATCAATGGTCTATTATCTATCATTGTTTCTAGCTCTGTTCTCTCTCTGGAACTACAGACACATTTCTAAATACTTACCAGCAATATGACCTGCATATTTTTAAAGACCTCTCTTGTCATTACTATTTATAACCATTTATCCACCAAATGCTGTCAATTCTATTTCCAGAGGGCCTCTTATATCCACTTCTCCTAGATCCATTCATATGCCTAGTTTAACAGTTTAAAGTTCTTCCATGTCTCAAAGTATTTGAGTAATCTGCGTTTTTAATTTTTAATTTTTTGTTTATTTGGGAGCCACCAGTTCCAATCCATCTTTTACTTCTTTAACTTAATTAGTTTTCTAAAAATTCAGATATGATTATATGAATCCTTTGCTAGAAACTTACCCTGATTTCCCCCCCCCGCCCCCAGGATAAACTCTAAATTTCTTAGCATGGTATCTAGAGAGTTCTCCAAAATCTGGCTTTTTGCATTTCTAATTTTATCCCCATCATTTCCCCAGTGTACAAAACATTGGGTATATAGGACTATGAAGCTCCTATCTGTTATTTCAACTCTGGGTAGCGTCTGATCTTTCTGCCAAAGTACATGTTCTCACCCTTATTTATAAGTCACACAGATAAAACATTAGAATTATACACACAGTAATCATTTAATTAATACTGAATATGTTATTGTTATTGTTCTTTTGTTTATATTTAATAAACTCATTGCCACCTCTTCTATTTTGCCTGATCTCATTCTGTCAAATAGGAATTTGATGCTTTCTTCAGTCTCACATGGTGCTTACTACACTCTAGTTAGTCTTATGGATAATTGCCTATAGCAAATAGGCAATACCTTTCTAATTAGAGAACACAGCTTATAGTCAGAAGAACTGAAGTTCGATTCTTAGCTTTACCACTTGTCAGCTTGGTATTTTTCAATCTACTTGGCTAAGAGATAATGTTTAAAATACTGAGCATAATATCTGATACCTATTTAACACTTAGTAAATTTTAGTTCTTATCTTTTTCTCTTTCTCCTTCTCCTTTGATTATCACCTATCATAGTACAAATAGTAAATGCTCAATTATTGCATTGTTGAACTAAATTAAAGAGAATTTATAGGAAGGCCAAGCCAGATATCTCCTTTGATGAAACTTCAGGATTTAAAAAATCAAAGTATGCACTTGGGAAAATTTTGGAATTATCCATCCTTATTATTACATGACAACTTTGCCTTGTTAATTATAATTACAGCATTTATCAGACACTGTCAGGCACAGTGTCAAGCATTTTTTTATACATCATTTCTTTTATCACATTAACTTTTTAAAGTAGGTACTAATATCACATCCAGGGGTCCACAGATAGCAGGTAAGTAGAATGTAAAACTAAGTAGTCTGACGAGTCAAAACTCTTAACTATTATGTTACATTAGCATCACCTCTGTTCAGGGTTCACTTCTCTCACTTTCTGTATATTAATTAATTAATTATAAATAAAAATATTAGAGAGCTGATATTGGGTATTTTGCAGGATTGGAAATACAGATCCAGATGGATGAAATATGAATATCAGAAGCTGATGGTAGGATTTGAAGGGATAATGGGATGAGAATATAATAATCTATAAAGACTTGGGCCAATAGAATAGTACACAAAAAAACAAAGAAAACTGTTCCAATGATGTAGATAAGCCCTATTCAACCAGTTCAATGAAACATTTTCTCATGTGGCTTTTGCGGAAGATATGAGTTAACTGAGTCTTTTACTACTATTTATCTGTATAACTCAATTCTGGTTCATTGGGTAGACAACCACACATTATGACTCTAATCTACAAGAAATGTGTGCTTCAGGTACTATGCTTTAGGAAGGCAGATATATGTTCTCTTTCTTTATTTTAGTAAAATAAATATGAAATAATTCCCGATTTTAGTGACAGAATGTTCTTCCTATAAAAAATTAAATTTCAGAATATCAAAAGTTATTAGAAGAAAATTAAGCATTATATGAGAACGTACAAACATTTCTTTGCTGAGTCCAAAGAAAATGAGATTTTAGAAAAATTTTTTTTAGTGTAAACTATTTATGAGAATTATAGGTGCCATTTTGAAAAATAGAAGTTGTGTTAAAAAGAATTTCCACTCAGTTAAATTCTTGATTGCTATGTAATTTCCCCCTAAACGAGATGTTGAACTTAATCTACCAATAGAATAGATCATTCACGCTCAAAAGCCCATATCTAGATAGGAAAGTGGAATACTTATCGAAGCACTGAAAGCATAGCTCATAGATGATGATAGGGTAAAGAAAAGATTATTAAGAGTTTAAAATATGTTTAGGAAGAAAATAGAGGCCAAAACTCATCTCAAAATTTCAGAAAACCAAGAAGATACTGCTAGATTAAAAGCTTCTATACATAGAGTGCTTTTGTTTCTTGACTTAGGTATGAGATTATTTCTTTTGGATTTTAAATGTTACTAGAAATTTAGGATCTTTTAGTGGACTCTTTTAAAAATAATATTTTGCTGCATACCTTTTGTAACTCTACGATGCCACATGTAACTTCAAATTGTAAATCCCCTTTACTTTTCAAGGTTTTATTTCTCTTCTAACAGACACTGATAATGGTTATGTGCTCTTGTTGTAAGACATGTTAACTTCATTTTCTTTCGGAGATAAATTAGTTTATATGTAAAAGTTTTCATTGTATAGCATATACCTCCTATTCAAAAAAGACAAATGTGGCTTGAGCTGGCATTTCACCATATGGAAACAGACTTTTGATGACAATCATATTATATTAGAGAAACTAGAGAGAGGCATGACCACCTACCAAGAAATCTATGAGACAATTGTCATTCGTTACTTTATCATAAATTTTTCCTATTTGGAGGAAGGCTAAAAGGAGCTCTTAATATTATTGGGCTCTTTTAAACTGGAGAGAAGTATAGTTTGGGTTTTGTTTAAAAATCTGTGGCCAACTTTGCTTTAGTCTGCGTTGTTTATGAAGTGAGGATACTTTTATCCGGCATTTGCATGGATGCTGCAGCTACTTCATTAATATCTAAAGATATCTACTGATACTTTGACCACGAGGGAAATGAAAGTGTCTAGAGGGTTTAATGTTTCTGATACATATCTCCATAAGATGGAATAATTGAGTATAGAACCACTTTTATATGATAGTATTGGTAGATTTAATTTCCAAAACTTAGCCAAACTTTAAAAGGGCTAATCCAGAAATTGCAATGTTTTCTGTTAGGTGTTTATTGTGGGAGGAAAAAAATATATATATTGTATCAGTCAGGAAATATTGGTATGAGTTATTTAATGAAATAAAATTTATAGAGCTAATTTTAGACTGATTTTTGGTTCAGGTTTTTTAACCTGAAAGTTGTACATCCACTAGAACCTTTTGAAAAGTGAGAGTCTCATTTGATTAAAATGTACGTTTGGAATTAAGAAAAATAAGATTTTTCCAGATTTCCTTAAAAAAAAAAAATGTGTCTGCTTTCTTCTACGAACTTGTAGGAATAGTTTGGGAAATATTGCACTAAGGGGATGCTCTGGACAGCGAGACCTCTTAGAAGACATCCAGATAACTTACTTTGCCATCATAAACTTCTATTCCATGATGGCCAAAGGCATCGTTTTCCCTGTTTGTGTGATCAAATAATTTAAAATGTGTCTTTGCTATTTTTCACTTAAGCAAATTAAAGTTAACAGACTTTAACAATAACATTTTGGCAAAAAAACTAACCCACACAAAATATCTGACTGTAGATAATGCAGTTTAGTACATATTTACGTAAAATGTATTAATGTCTCATTTACCCAGCAGCAAAGAAAGAGGCATTTCATTAACTGACATTTTTCTAATCACTCAACCTTTCTCCTTTGTGTGCCAAATCATTTTATTTTTTAATTTTTTATTATTTAGAATTAATTTTTTAGAAAATATATAGTAAATTTCTGTGCTGTCCAACATAGAGATTATAGCACTATATTTAACTTTTTCTTGATTACTTATGTATACCATTTAGAATGAGCATCCATTCCTATGTAGTAACAAATTTCAATGCATGCCTTTTCTGTCACTTTTTTTGATATCAACCTGCCAATTGCTATCAGAATGCCTCTAAATTTTTATTCCCACCTCCCAAACGTTTATTCTGTCATAAATTTTTAGTTCTTGGAAGCCATCTAGTAAAGCCTTAAAGTATTTCTGGTTACAAAATAAATACATGTTCATAATAGAAATAATAGTAGTAACTGAAATAGGAAATATCAATACTTTTATGATTAACATTTGTTTTAATGTTATTTGATATTTTTACTATGTATATAAAATTTGTTTCAATTACCAAATTAATAAATCTCTGAACAAAGGTTGGAAGAACATAGTTCAGTGACACTGTCATTTCTACTTGGGCCAGACTGCCGGAGAATTGGAGTTAGAGTGGGCAAGGCTAAGACAAGAAAACTTTCAGTTCCATCCATGAGTAAGAGTATTTTTAACTTCAGTCAGGAATCAATAAGAAAAGGAGCAGGCAGAGTGAAAGAATTATTACTAAATTTGGTAGTCAGGCAAGATTGGTGAATTGGTTTGTTTTCCTCAGAGTTGGAGCCAGAGAATTCCATATCATGAATTCCATATAAAGACATTTTTCTCTTAATTTTAAATACTATACAACTTCTAGTCCTAAGGATCCTTTTATTGTGAGTGAAAAAAAAAGTAGATTTTCATCATCCAGTGTACAAAGACACAAACATTTTTTCCAGTTTTGAGTTATAATTGACATATGGCATTGTGTAAGTTTGACGTGTACAACATGATGATTTGATATACATATATATATTGTGAAATGACCACCACAGTAAGGTTGGTTAACACATCCATCGCTTCACATAATAGAAATCTTATACTTGACAGAAATAAGTTTTAAATTTGTAAGAATATAATTCATTTGGAGAACTATATTAATGTGTCATTTTTGACAGTGTAGAATACCAGTGATAGATATGGATCAGAAACAGAGTTTGAAATAATAAATGTACATTTCTAGATTAAAAAAAAAATTAATGATGACATGACATTTCTGTGTTTTTATTATTGTTAAATAGATAATGTTTTTCAGGAATCAGATTATGTGTCTGATAATTCATAAAATTCTGGAGTCAAGAGAGTCATCAGAAATCTTCCAGACTAGTATGTTGCATAGTTATGTAAGATGAGACCAGTCCTTTGAAATGCTGCACACACACACACACACACACACACACACACACACACACACACACACACACACACACACACACACACACACACACACACATTTTTTTTTGTCAAATAACTTAAGAAACATTGCAAACTATATCTCCCATCTTGGAGATTCATGATAAATTCTGCAATAAACAAAGTCTGTTTAATGTTTTAAACAAACATTTCCCTAGTGTACTTGAACACTGGACACTTTTGTTTGTTTTGTGTAAGACTTAAAATCTTATGTGGAACTACTTGTGGAAAAGGCTAATCTCATCTCAATCTTTTATTTTACTAAGAATTTTACTGAGACTAAAAATTTCACCCAGGGAAGTTTCCTAAGAGTTTAGTAATAGTACACCCAGAAACAATATCTAGACTCTATAACCACCACACTGGTGCTCTTCCCAACTCATGCTACTTCTCCCTGCCACTCTCTCTTCTTCTGACTCGTCAAATTCTATACTCTCAATTTCATTGCATCTAGATTACTTTTTTCCTCTTTTTCTCTCTCTGGCATCCTTACCCTTTGAAATTCCCTTCTCACTCACTGTTGGAACAGGTCCCCCATTCTCAGCTTCATGTATCACCTCTACGTTTTGTCTCTTCCATGTTTAGCTCTAGGTCTGCCTTCGGACCAAAGTGTCACTTCAGAATCATCGGGCACCCATTGGATTTATCTATTTATATATGTTCCTTTGCTTCAAACTTGGCATGTTTAAAATCAAATTCCTCTTCTTAGCAAACTGTCCTTTCGAACTTCTTCCAGGTGACAAAATTCTCCCAATATTGAAGGTCTTCTTTCTTACAGTCGATTTACATTTATGTCTTTTATTATTTAGATGTGGTCAGATCCTAATTTCTCAAAGTATATTTCTCTTAAAAATCATCCTATTTTACCCTCTTTTCCTCATAACTCCATTCTATTTTTTATTTACATTTGCAATACTATAAATTCCACAGTTCTTGTCTCACACCAATCTCTTTTCATTTTGTAATAACTTATGTATGATTCTCAAGTTATTTACTCAAAAGTGAGTCTCATCTTGTTACTTCTGTGCCCAAGAGCTTTTAATATTTCTATTTTTAAATTTTCAGAACCTGGCCTCATGCCATCTGTCCAGTAGATATGACTTTAGACTTCACGGGGAATACTATGTCCTTAGCAGGTCCATTACCCTCTCTGGTGATGGAACATGAACTATAAACAGGAATGGGGCTGGTGAGGGGCTGATGTAGTGATACCTGGACACCTGGACTTGATTCAAGTAGGAGATTGCACCATAGGAGTTTCACTTGATATACTGTCATCGCAGTTCTTGAGCAATTCAAAATAGGAAAATTAATGAAGTGTGTTTTATTCCCTTTCTCTCATAGCCACACTCTTTGGATGCAGTAAAATAGATAGATGAGAGGCTACTAATTTACCCAGTTTCTTATAGCCTGGTGAGGGGGAAAGTAAAGGAAGGATATATTATATTTATTATTTCTTAAGAGTAAGCTTAAGAAGATTGGCAAACAGAGGAGTTTTAAGTCAGGATACGGTGAGGATGAAAATCAGGGTTGCATTTCCATTTGTGTGCAGTCCCTCATGGTATTCTTTCAAAGACCACTTCTGCTCCAAATGACACTGTAGTCATTCCCTTATGTTAGCTTGCTATATCTCATCAGTTCAATAAAATAGGTATTTACATTGTCCAAGTCTTAGAAGGAGTAAAACATTTAATTCATGTATTTTATTGAACCATAGACGTTGCCTGAGGAGACTGTTATCTTCCACAGCTTTATCCAGGAATTTCACTGACTGGATTCCTCTCTAGGTCTGCTGGGAACCATTAAATCCCGGCACCAGAACCCTTTCTCCTCTGATTTGTCATGAGAGGATGTTCTGTAGAATTTTCTTAGATATATAAAGTGGTTTTGCATGCTAATTCAACAAAGTACCAAATGACAACAAGCATGGTGTGCCTATATGGACCAATGACCTTTCAATATGTAAAGGAGAAGTATGGAAACCTAGCATGAACTCTTTTTGTTGTCTCAGAAATTCAGGAGACTCTTTGAAATCCCGTTCTGAAATATGTTAGTCCTGTTAGTTTTTCTGAGATGTGAGAATAGATGATTATATACTTATGCTCTTAGATTGAATGGTTCAATTCAGTCAGGCAGGATGATTAATTTTCCCATAGAGAGATGATTTTCTCATTTAAAAAAGTGATCTCAGTTTCTATATTTTGATGTTTTATACTACGATATTTTCAAAACAGTCAGTGAGTGCTTGATAAAAAACAGGTTTCTTCTTTACTTAGTCGAGACAGAAAAAAATGCATAAACATCACTCCCTTGCTGGTACAGATAACAGAAATTGATGGTGCGAGTAGAGAAGAGACCATTTGACTCCATTTTGTGGATTTTCTGGAAACAAGCACATTTAAATAAATCACTTTATAGGGATTTGAACAAAATTGTCAGTCTCTAGGCTTCAAGAATAAGAAAAGAGCACTGTGAAGTGATTTACTAACAGAATTTTAGTAAGAGCAACTGAGCACTCAGCATTTTATCCTAAATGCTATTCTTCCCTTGCTCTCCCTTTTCTTCCTTCAGGCTTCACCCACTTCCTCCCTCCCCTTCCTTGTTTCTCTTTGGTTCCTTCTCCTCACATGTGCATTTAATAGACATTAGGTTTTGTTTTTTATTTTTGGTGTTTCACATTTGCAGAACTATCTGGAGAAAATAAAAAGCTGTTTTTTAAAGATTCCCTCCTACACCAGTAGCATACACTTCCTGACCAGCACACTCCCTCCATCTCTCCCCCACCCCCCCAAAATAAAAGAGATAAACACCAGTCCTTCATTTCCTTGTGTTGGGAGTTGACACTCAAATCCACAATTTCATTAAATAAAAATAAGCTACCCTTTGACAATGAAAACAAAAGAAAGTTAGATGCTGGTGCAAACTTTATATGTATATTTATCACAATAACCTTTATATATAAAGACAAAAGGCTGGGCTATTGTGCACAGCCTGAATATCCAATTAGCAGGAAAGCAAATTGCCCACAAAAGGTAGTACATTCTGTAAGAGTGGGAGGAGTTACTTGCTCCCTAGGCCGTGGTCTGAGATTTTCTACCCTGATAATTGCTTCTATTTTTGGCTTCCTAATGTAGCTAAGAAGGAAGCGGCTTATATTGGCCTGTGTGCATTTAGATAGTCGGTGATACCAAATCCAATTATCCTCAGCTGTGTGACCACCGAAGCTGTTTTCATTTGTGAGTAATTCCTCACAGCCAGAAGAGGGCCAGCACTGAAACTGTTTCCTATAAGGCAGGAGCTGGAGGGAGTGGGGAGAAACCTGAAGGAGAGAGTGTAACAAGAGGGCTAATGTATTAAAGCAAAACAGTACAGAACAGGAGGCAAGAGAACAAGGCGGATGCTGAGCTAGCATTGAATGAGAGGATTTTGAAGCCCGCATCAATTACAAATACCTTTTACACAAGGCCATGCCACAGCCTTCTGGGCTGATCAAAAGACTCTGGTCATAAGCTAAACATTTTCATTGGTTTCAAAATGGATTCCACAAAAATTTTTACATTGTGATTCTCAACGTGACTCCACCGAAGTCATATGAGAATTTTTTATAAATGCTGATGCTCAGGTTCCAGCCCCAATTAATTAAGTCAGACTCTCTTTTTATGTTTAAGAGCCCCAGGCAATTTTAATGTGCAGCCAGAATTGAGGACCACGTGGTGAGGAGATACATAAGGCAATGCGAAAGTCCTCAGTGTGCAGAATTTTTCAAGCGTTTACATTTGCAATAGGAGAGCTGAAATATCTAAAGAGCTCTCCTCTATTAAGATAATTTTTTACCTGTGTACTCCATTTTGCCCTACATTTTGTTCTCAGCTTTACTGAGGTATTGACAAACAAAACGGTAAAATATTTCAAGTGTACATATGGCGATTTCATATACTTGTACATTGCGAAAGGATTCCCCACTTAGTTAACACATCCGTCACCTCACTTATGTATGTGTGTATGTATGTACATATGTATGCATGTATGTACATATGTATGTACGTATGTATGTGTGTATGTATGTATATATGTGTATGTGTATTAGTGAGAACAGTTCTACTCTCATAACAAATTTCAATGATGTAACATAATGTTATCAACTATCGTCACCAAGTTTTATAATAGATCCTCAGACCTTATTTATCTGATGGCTGAAAGTTTGCACCCTTTTCTGCATTTTGTTTACACAAAATCTTAGGTGGCTCCCACATATCAAACTGCATTCTTTGACAGAAATGTTTCTAAATATGCCAATGAAATCAGTGGACAGAAATGTTTGGGAAATGCCATGCTTTTGGAGAGTTTTCAGAGTCTTTACCATGTATAATGGTATGTGTGTGTGTGCTTACTATATGCTAATATGAATTTTTAATCTCCAAGGAGGATATATATGTGTATACATGTCTATATGTGTGTCTGTATATGTATCTATTTGTGTGTGTGTGTGTGTGTGTGTATGTGTTTAATAAATTTCTACTGTGGCTATACACACACCCACACACATTGTTTCCTAAACTTATTTGACCAAAGAAATATTTTGCAAGAGAGGGAGTCTCTATTTAGTTTTGTGTTCCATGAAATGCCCTTTGGAGAATATCTGTTTAGTCTCCACCACCCCACCCCCAACATCCTCCCTCCCATATTCCTATTCCACAGCTTCTGACATTGACCGGCAAGAGATAATCTGGCTTAATTATAATTCTGAATATCAATAAAACATTGTCACAGTAGAAATTTATGTAAATATATATCCTTCACAGTGTCTAAATGGGCATGGTGTTTGCCCTGTGGGCTAGTGATAGCTTTCTAAAGCCATAGAGTATACACCCTGCTTTTTAATATTATGTCCCTGAAAGTCACAAAATTTAACTTCTTTCTTAGTTACAATACAGTTTTTTGAGTGTCAAAATATCTCATCGATATACTGCTATACCTGGTTTTTATTGAGAAAGTCTATAATGAATTGCACCCATTCTCCAGATGTCAACCTTAAGACCAGAGACTGGGCAAAA
>NW_006441953.1:8646503-8660297 GCF_000325575.1 Pteropus alecto | reverse complement strand
AAAACACAGCAAGGAGAGTGTTCAGTTATGTACAGGGAAATCAAAATTTCTCACTGCGATAGAGCTTAAATTCTATGATGACAAATTATGAACAGAAATAATCACTCGGGCTATTTCTTGGTCAATCTCTGCCTTCTTTCCTCAAGTCCTTATCAACTATTCCCCATTTCTCTTTTTCTTTGACCATTTTCCTTTATTCTTCTTATTACCTCCCCCCACCCCCCATAGTTGCTTTGGCATTCTCCTTTGTATGATTTAGTTCCATTTCATAATATAACAAGTTATAAAGTCTTAAGTGGTCAAATAGTTTCCTACTATTTTATCAGCCCTACTCACTGAAAGAGGTTTTCTGTAACAAAACTGTAGAGATTTAAAGTTAATTAGGCTCAAATATTTCAAATATAAAAGCCTTCTGGTTTGTATAAAACAATTTATGAACTTCATTACATTCTAATTATATTTTAATTAATTACTAGTATTGTTTTGATTATTTTAATGTAGAACAAATCTGTAAAAATAATGACATCATAATTCTGAATGGATTTTCTCAAGTAAAGCCGTAGAGAGATAATAAAAAACAGTGGAGTTTTGAAAAATCTATTTAGACATTTTCCTTGTACACTATTTAGGGTTTTCTTTGAAATTACAGATACTTTTCCAACTACCAACCTTGATAAGACAGCCTCTTGAGGCCCCCCCAAAATGGATTAAGTTTTATTATTCTTTGGGGTCTTTTCAGCCTTTCGTCTTCATAAGGTGAATAAATTGTTTTCTATGTGGCATTCAATCTATAGATCTTTTCTCTGGAGACCCAAATCTTCTTTTGCTCTTTGTAGCCATATTTTTAAAATCCTGTGATATTTTTCAGAAGAGTAGGCTTTTGAACATTAGAGCCTCAATGGACTCTAATGTTAGGAATATAAATGAAAATCAGGAAAGTTGAGATTTTATCTCATTGGTGAATTGTTATTTGGGGAGATGTTTTCTTAATATACTTTCTTGAATTTATAAAGTCCTTTACATTCTTAAATGAAATTTTAGATTGATCATCTCATGAGAATCTTTCCTGTGGCCAGGACATAGCTCCTTCTGGAAGCTATTATTTACAAAGAAGGAAAATGTTGGGTTTATGAGGGTTACTGCCGTTTGTATAAAGGACCACAAGAGAATCACGACCAGAATTCACTTCTTGAATACTAGTTTTTTGTATTCACATACATAGTCACTTTTATGAGTAGCCAAAGAGACAATAATATGAAAGAAAAAGGGAAGGATTAATAGAAGTAAGGGATGAAAGAAAGACAAAATATTCTTATATCTTAGCGTTAGGGTAAATAAAATGATTTTTAAAAATAGAAATGAAACTGTCTTGACAATAAGTCAAAAGAAATATTTTACAATAAGAAGCAAAATAATATAAAGATGTTCATAATGAAATATTGTTGAGTGGTATGTACTATTACTAAAAAGTTTCTTCAGATCTACAGTATCAATGTTTTCTTCCCCTTTCATTTTTCTTTCTTTTATGACCTTACCAATTCCTTCTCTTTCTTTCATTGTTACTTTTCCGTAACGTTTATGATGAGAAGTTGGTTAAGACAGAAAATTTAAAATTACTATGTCCATTGAGAATTGAGTATATTTTAAAGCTAAAATCAGGAACATCAGATTGCTATTAACTTAATGCTATTTTTGTCAACAAAGGGATCAGGAAGGATATTTTTTTCCATCTTTTATGTAACGTTTCACGAGGAAAGCAATAAATCCATTAAGCATCAACTATTATCAGAAAACAATTCAAGTCAAAATTGACTAGTGCCTAATAGTTTTCTTGGATAGCAAATCTCATCTTCCTGGTTTGCTCCCTTGGGCTGAAATGAAAGATTTTCCAAGTTCCAGGGTAAGCAAGGCCAGAAGAAAAGGCCTACATTTTATTCTTATGAATTGTAGCATGTTCTATGGCCCTCAAAATCTGATTACACTTCATAGAGAGTTTTGAATCAAAGATGTACCCCCATTGGCTATTAGATATTTAAAAATTATGAGAAGTATCCCAGGACTTTCCCTCCACCCTAATATACTATTTCTTCTTCCTCCACCCCTTCTCCCCAATCTGTCTCATTAGATTTACTAAGCAAGGAGGGTATATTAATTCATGTATGTACATTTTCCATGATATCTAAAAGTCCTTGGAGCAATTAGATTAAGTTAGAAGATGTATTTCCATAAAGTTGTTTTGTTGCTATTTGTGTGTCTGCTGATTTTCACTTCAGTGATATAATGGGCTTGGGTGTTTCACATGCATGACTAGCGTAAATAGATTTAATAAGGTGAAAGGTAAAATCAGCATATACCTAATAGGGCTATTAGGTGTTAGCGTAAATAGATTTAATAAGGTGATGAGCATACTATTTGGCAAATTTGTATTCAGGGTAACCTCTTTACCTCTCTCAGCAGAAAGTACTGATTTTTCATAATTCACTGACCATAGCTGGGTGATTGTATTTATCATGCATAGGATAGGGATTCTGAATTACACAGGTAGGCATACTTTTTGTGTTTAGAGGGAAAGATGTATGTCAGAATTTGAAAATTCATAGACATAATCCAGATGTTTAAAGGCCCCTACTTCAACCTGCTATTCAGTGCTTAAATCAACTCAAATTCAAATAGCTACCATCTGCAGGGCTCTATAATAAGTGCTTTAGACACATGTTCACATTTAATCTTTCTATCAGGTATGGATTGTTGAAAAAGAAATTGCAGCTCAAGAAGTTAAATGATTTGCCCAAAGATATCTAGGTAGCAAGTAAGTGGTGGATTCAATTTGAACTTATGACTATATGGCTCCGTAAGCAGTGTTCTTTACATTCCCAGCAGGTTATTTGAGCCTATAACACAACTTATGTTGAGGAATATGAGAAGACTATGCTTTTTGATCAGCCAAATTTAGATTCTGCATTAATCTATTCCCTGACTATAGCTGGGGGCAGTTTCTTAGTATCTACAATGTCAAGTCCAGCCTCTATAAATATTCTCTTCTTCAGATAGATAACACTGATGATGCTAGGACTTATATTTGTAGATCCAAACCCATTTTTCTTCTCTCCCACTAAAAAGGGGAAACTGTCTCTACAAGAGAGAGTGTTACCTGAATGAGGGGAAATACAAAATTGTCTTCAAATATGGATAGCTTGAGATATAGCATTTCTTTCATCAAAGGAACAAAAAAAAATCGAACTTTGGAAACAACTCACAATTGCTCTGTATGAGTTCTTAGTAGTTTATGGGACTCTATATTCATAATGCCTGAAGCACTATGTCCTGACAATTAATTGCTCTAACCTCAATTTCTTTACTACTATAACAGAACAAGAACATACGCATATCTGAAAAATTGCTTTTAAAAGTTTAGTATCAATCTATAGAATTTATTATTAAACTGCAAATTTACTTAATCTATTCCCAACTCTTTAAATTTTAAAACAAGTATTTAATATTAATTGAGTGAGTACTTGCTAATTGACTCTTATAATAGCCCTATTAGGTATATGCTGATTTTACCTTTATTTTGTAGATAAGAAATCTGTTATAGAGAGAAATTAAATGCTTTGCTCTTGCTCACAGAGCTAGTAAGTGAGAAAGCCAGGATTCAAACCTGAGCAGTCAGAAACCAGATGGAAAGCGAAGAGGTAAGAAGGCAGTAAAATTGCGTGCTACAGGAGAAGTCATTCGCATAGCTATTTGTGATCCTTCCACTTGGCACTATCCTGGGGCAAGATCTCAAATCAGAAATATTACAGAAAAGAAAAAAAAATAGTTTTGGAAAGAGTTAACATGAATATAGTCATTCAAGTCTTTCTCCTAAAGGAACGTCTGACCTAAATAGATTGTGGAGTTTTCTACTTTGTCCTACCGCCAAGTTCCAACCAAAAAAAATCTATATGACTAATGACAGTGCAAGAGGCAAAGAGCAGCTTTATTTTCACATTCCAGATGGAGTTTATGATGTTGTCAGATAGAAAATCATTTGAATTACAGTCTCAGTAGACACAATATGGATGCTTTTCTGAGACATAATATGTGCGGCTTGCAATAGCATAATTTAGGTTTTTAAATATATTTCTGTATTTAAAAATTTATCAGAATGTTTGAAGTGGAAAACTTCAATAAAAAACATTTCTTAATAATAATTACGATGATACAATCATAATGATAAGAACGAGAGCTCTGGAGTCAGACCTGGACTTAAATCCTGGTGTAGGTTATTGGGCTTGGACATTTATTAAAAATTAGTTCATACCTCAGTTGCCTTATCTAAAAAAGGGGGATAATAACCTTTAGGTCCTTTGGAATTAAGCAAATTAATACAAACAAAGCATTTAAAAGAGTGCTCAGCACACAGGAAGTAATTCAATCAAGATAGTTCTTATAAATTCCTTTGGATGTTAGGTTGAATGAAGATAAATACTTTGACTCCTCAACTCCCTCCTAGTTTTTCTTTAATTTATGGCGACTATGTTGAAGTTTTTCCCATTAATTCATTTAACACCTGTTATTTTTAGTTATAGGTGCGTGTCCTCTATGCCACTTCTTTATGCTTACTATTTGATTCATTCACGAAATAGTTCCTTTTATTGCATAAAATAATACTTCTTTCCAGGGGTAGACTTTTTTCACAAATAATATATTGGAAACACCAAATTGAGTTTTTCTAACAAAGTTAACTTTAATGGACATTTCTGTAAAACAAACTCCTTCCTCCTTCCTTTCAGTAATAATAATGGTTGGATGTGGGAGACTTAGAAGGCAAATTCTACTGTCAGATGACAATTTTATCCTTGTTCACTCACAGTTTATTTGTTGTTGGGAAAATTACTTAACCAGAGTTACCAAATCTCAATTCTTCATTGTATAATCTGTATCTACTTTATATATACATCAAATATGCAACTTTAATTAAATTGATTATGATAACAATTATTATATAATTTCATGCATTTTAGCATTAGTCTTTAATCAATTGGCACTTTAACTGTTAGAAAGAGCTAAGAGTAATAAGGCAAGTGTAATAGTAAGATTAAATTAATGTCTTACAATTTTCAATGGAGTAAGAACCATGAAGTTTGAAAAGTATTGTATATACAGACTTTTTATATATAGAAATTTACATATAAATTTCAAAAAGTAGAGTCACAAGTGTCTAGAATATCAAGATGTGTCTCTCTGTATTCTTTCTTCCCTGAAAAAGAAAAAATATAAGTAGTTTGCCTCAAATAGTATGAATTTATTATGGTTAATATGGACTAGAAATATGAGATCATACCATTTGTTCTTGGGAAGACATGCAGACAGATGGCCATGCACAACACAAGGATTCAGTTAAATGTAAGAAACTATTCTATAGCCCTCTGCTTATTTTTTTTCCAAAATTCAGATCTTAAGATTCTTTTGGATGGAGTGCCATTGTTTCAAAGAGGAGGTAATATAACAAAGCCAAGACTAATTAAAAGCAAGGGCTTTGGCATCAGAAAGGAGAGGCTTCCAGTGTCAGTCCTTTCTCTGACCAGCTGTATCACCTTGGTTAGTTTTCTTATTTCTCTAAGCCTAATTGTTTTCATCTAAAAGTCGGGCTCACTAATTATATTCATCTCATTGGCTTGTTGCGAGGAGGGAGTACATGTGACAATGCATTTAAAAGCATGTAACATAACATTTATTAAACTTGCAAAACTCTTCAATATTATAACGATTTGAGTCTTTGCCTATTAAATAACCCTTGTGTATAAAACACATGCAGAATAGTCTATGTAATGTGTGGTTCATCCAGTAGGATCAGGCTGGTCTGAGGCCTGATTTTGTAAGGAACTGTAAACAACTCAAAGAATTAAGGCCATAGACAGCCAGCATAGGGACCAATTTCCCTATGGCCTTGCAGCTTAAAGTAGGAACAACTAGAGCTCTGGAGCAGCTCAGGTAGTCACATCAGGCACAGGAAGAAAGCTTTTCAGATTCAGTGCTCTCCAAAGAGGTCCGCTAGAGCAGAGACTTATGAGGGGAAGCTGGTGATTGGGAGATGGATGGGATAGCTTAATCTAGATATAGGCCAGCAGGTGGGGGCATATGAGGAAAAGGGTGTTGAGAATTGCCACAGGCTAGAACCTCTGGGTATTAGGACTCTCCCAAAGTTTCTGTGCAGCCAGAAGACCCTTCTGGGCATATGGCAGAATGAATTCCAATCAGAAACACAATGTATTTTATCTTGCCTATCTCAAATAAGAAGAGATGGCATAATCTTGGAGCAGAGTCACTCAGGTTGGGGTTATCTCTTTTCTTCTTTTCCTCCTCCTCCTCCTCCTCCTTCTTCTTCTTTATTATTATTATTATTATTATTATTATTATTAATCTATCTTCAAGATAATGTCTGGCACTAGGAAAGTTTCTGACACAGAATATTCAGAAATTATAACATTGTTTGAATGGATTAACTCTTTCTCCAGCTTTTCTGTTACTGAGTGAATAGAATCAGAGGTATCATTTTAACTTTCAGTTTCCTTAATGGCAAAAATGAGACCAACGATAGTTTCTATGTTGAAATCTTCCTCTGATTTAATGATATTATGAGATAATACATGTGAATTCTCTTTGTGAACTCTAAGTTGCTATCAGATATTAGAATGAAAAGTAAGAGCTGTTTCCATATTGTTATTGCTCAAGTAATTTCAGGCACTAAGATTTTAGTGTTAATCTTCTCAGTTTTCTCAGTGACACTTTCCTAATCAATATAATGTAACTTTTAAATATAAGCATTTTCCCTATGTACTTCAGCAAATATAATTTCTTTGTGAAAAAAAAAATATATGGCTCATGAAATTGTATTCTTACTGAACTGAGTCACATGCAAAAAAGTATACTGCCTCTTGGTTGGCCTAATCCAGTTTTATAAATTCATCCTTTTATTCACACTCTTCTATCTACAGGTCACAAAGAAGATAGTATAACTTATTGATGCATCTATGATAGAGTTGACCAATTGCTATAACAAACAACACCAAAATTGTGTGTCTTCACATAATAAAACATATTTTTTTCTCTTAAAACATTCCAGCATGGATGTTCCCAGTCAAATTGTTTTCCTGGTGGCTCTCTTCCAGGTGATGCTTCAAGGACCAAGGCTTCTTTCATAGTGTGGCTCTGCTATCCCCTAAAGCCTTGGAGTCATCTCCAAGGAAACAGAGACAGCACAGGAGATTGCTGGTGAGAGGGTTTATGGGCTAAGCCTTGGGTGACATACATCAGTCCATCCATATGCCATTGGTTAAAACTTGGTCATGTGGTCCCATCTAACATGGACATGAGCCTTGGCAATGTGGTCTAGCAGCTTGTTCAAGAGAAAAAGCAAAAGGGGTATATCTGTCTCTGCAATGGGGGTATTCCTAAATTTCTATATGTATATTTTATGAATATTATGATTGCATCTCTGTATAATGATAATTCGAAAAGTGTGACAAAAAGTAAATGATCACATACTCTCTGAATCCCCTTTTTGTGTTGTATGTGTGACATAAAAACCTGGCCAAACAGTGTTTTAGTACACAAAAATTTCTTTCAGAAAAATTTTTCTTAGCAGCATTTCCTTAATATTTTATTATTTATTATATATATTCATATTTATCTATTATTTTTTATTGAGAAAGCTTTATTGAATGTAAAAAATATTTTTTTCACATAATTTTAAAAAACTGAATAACTTTTCTTAAAATTTCCTAAGATATATTTCTTCAATGCAAAACATAATCTTGAAAATTATCACTCCTTAAAAATGATTTGCAATAAAGGTACTTTTCAATTTCAAGTCAAGTATTAAGTGCAAATACCACAATTCATCATTTGGTAAACTAACTTTACAGAATCTTAGATGCCAAAATTAGCCTGAAGATTAGGATAACATGTTTCTATGGGCACACTATACCTTAGGAGATATTCTAAGAAGTTATTTGAATGAAAATAATCAGGTTATAAATTATGATTATTTGTGCAAATTTTGTTTATAAAATAACTCCATTATACTCAACTCTTTGCATACTCAGAAATGCACTCATCCTCAATAAGCTTACTGTTAAAGCACCTCTAACTGTACCAAATAAAGATGAGATGTAAATATGTAAATATGCTTAGCCTTGGAAGAGATTTAGAAAAAATATTATCAGAGTTCAGAGAAAGCACATAGCTTACTCCTGGTTGGAAATTAGGATCTGTTTCAAAAAAGAAATGGCATTTCGATTAGTTCTTGAACTTGATGACAAAAATGAAGAAAAAAAATTTTTTTTTACTAGAGGAATAATTTGCCATAGGAACATATGAATTTAGAGAAAAAAAAGGTAAGTTGGCATAAAAGAAACTATGCTGCTAAATGTGTCCCCCACATAGAGAGCATAGAGAAGATTATGGGCTAATAGGCTAAGGAAAGTAGATAGAAGTGGATAAGACTGAAATCATTGGCAAAATCACTGTAGAATTAATTCAATGAAAACAGTTTTGCATTTCTGCCACAAAACATTTTAGGAAAGAGAGAGATAGAGATAGAGATGATAGAGATGTTGGGCAGAGGCAGAGGTGAGAGAGAGAGAGAGAGAGAGAGAGAGAGAGAGAGAGAGAGAGAGAGAGAGAGAGAGAGAGAAAAACATAAATATTGAGCACCTTCCTACTGAGTTTGAGCTTCCTAGTGTTCACCATAATTCCTTCTATATTGTCCAGTATTTGTTACAGTTTTGGTCCCTTTAGGTTTTGAACTTAATGGGCCCTATTTTATATCACTGTACTCTTAAAAAAAGCAGCAATGTTATTTATTTGAAAATATGACCAATATAGCAATCTCAAGTTGATTAGCTGGAAAGGAAGATGGGGAAAAACTTTAGAAAGCTTTGATAATTAAAAAAAATTAAGTGAGATTAAAGATCCATAAACCTTTAAAAGTGAATTAATTATTCACAATAAACAATTACAACTTTTTTTTTCATAAAATCTTGGTTTTCCAAGGATAGATTATCTGTGTTTTAGCTCTATGAGTATTTGTGTATTTTATTAGCACTTTAGAAGAGAATATGATACATGGAATAACAGTGTTATTTACTGTGAAAATAAACGTGTTAACATAAAGAAGGCCATATACCGTGTCATCCCCAGACCTGAGACTGTGCCTAACGCATAAGAGCTACCGAATATTTATTTGTCTGATGAACAAATAATGTTTAATCTGAATCAAAAGTACATCTAAGTTCAATTCCTATTTTGTTTTCTAGAAGTATGAATAAATATTTATGAAATTACACTTTTCTGAACATTTGGAATTTCAATGTTACCCTTCTTGTATTGTGGAAAGCTTTTAAAAGAAAATGGATATTTAAAGTTTCAAGCTAAAAAGTTGGATTTCTTTGTTGCCAGTCTTTACTTGCTTTTATTCTTTAAAATTTTACTGGCTTCAAAAGAAGCAAATATACACATGAAACTAGGTGCCTAAAAGGTCAAGAAGAACACACAACTAATAAATACCCGTCCATCTTCAGTTCATGTTCACTTCTCTTCTGCCCAAACCCCAGCTCCTAAGGCAGACATATAGTACTAATTTTCAAGATTAGATTAATGCTCAATGTTTTTAATAATCTGTATAAATACAAAGACAAGAAAACAACCCAGGAAACTTTCCTCTTTTATGTTGTATCATTCCTAATGAGCTTAGTCAAGTTAAATGTTCACGTTACAGAGCAGGTGAGAAGAAATGTTGTTTATTTTCAATAAGTTGAAAAATAAGGTTTCCTTTCTTGCTGTGAAGGACATTCACATACTTCTAACTTTTCCTTGAATAAAAAAGTATAATTTTTGCAAGTAGGTGCTATGTGCGCACATATAGCAGTTATGTTTCACTGTTACAGTTCACCTTTTATGTATCTTTTAAGTATAATTGGAAAGTAATGTCATAAATATAGACTAAAAATACTTAATACCAATATGACTCATCCATTGTCTAAGCTGGAAGCAAAAGAGCAAATAAACTCTTTTTTGTTAAATATTTGATTTTTAATATAGACGGACCCCATCGATAGTCATAAGAGCATAACAATAATTAATGAATGGATTTTTTCCATCTTTATTATATTTTTAAATCAAAGTGTAGTAGTACTTTTCTATACGGTATTTAAATATAACGAACAATTAAATGACAAATGATTTGCAAAGTAGACTTCATAAACAACTTGCAAATAAGTACATCTAACACCATCTTTTACAGAATATCTAGAGATATTTTTTGTTCTCAGTGGAAATTATAATGAATAATTTATTATTTACAATTAATAGTTAATATTTATAATAAAATTAAAAGTAATCTTATTATCAATCACTGTGAATTAAAAAAAATATCTTTGGAAGGGTTCTTCAAAAAAATTGAGAAGCAAGCAGAAATTGAAATGGTTTTCTATAATTGAAATTATTGTTGAACTGTCTCAAGGAAAACACGTTCAGTCAACATAAGCCCTGCCTGATCCAAAACCCTTTTTAATAGACTCTTTCAACCACTGTAAAACTATTTTATTTAAGATGAAATACTTGCATTATTGTCATATGAATGTCTTGGTTTATGAATTACATACTAAGATTCTGGAATAACTGGAGTTATGGAGAAATAGTGGGGCAATTCAGTGATAATACAACTTTTAGAGGAGTGAGATTTTCCACTGAAATTTTTTTTATCTAACTCAAACTTCATGAAAAAATGTAAAGCACCTATTTTTATATTCAAATAAATTAAACTCAGCTTTATTATGAAAATTCTGCTGCTCTTTTATGATGACTGGTAACAACACACGCTAAGATCGAGTTTGGAATTCAGTGCTTGCAAATTTCCTTTTGAAATCCGCACTTTTATTCCAGAAGAGGGCACCAGGCATAATTTCCAAACCAGTAGTCTTTTTTCTCCTGCCTGCCTTTGGTTCCCTTAAGTCATGCAGGGGCTCCCTCTGCTGTCCTTTTACACCAGAGAACAGAAAGATTGCATTGACCTCAAACCTCACAGATTTTGTGCAGTTATATTCTAAAGATTATTGAATGATGTTGTAGTTGAAGATCTATTGAACTTCCTTACCCACAGGATTACAAGAAAAGATAGCGAACAAGATGAGAAAGGCTTAGTTAAATACTTCTGTAAATGAATGCCAATGAGTGTTTCTTCTACAATGAATAGATAGGCAAACAGAAAACTGAAATGGTACTTGCATATTATATAGTGAGAGAAGAAAGACATAAACACTGATCTTTGATTAATTGAGATGAATTAAAACATCAAAATAATTGTAAATGTCTGTGAGTGCACTAATGTGTGTATGTGTATATGTCTATGTGTACATGTGTGTATGTGTGTGCATATGTGTGTCCGTGTGTGCTTGGTGGAGGCGAGAGGAAAAGTGAAAAGACACACTATATACTTGACCTTAGAACTACTTTTGATCCGATTTATTTTTAACTATAGTTTTTTGATTTGTATTTTCATTTTAAATAAAGTCAGAAAATAGATTTTAGCAAACTTTTAGCTTGTCCATTTATCTAACAGAAACAAATAAATGAGATCGTGTGTTTCCACACATGCAAACAAGGTATATATTGAGACAATTATCTTTTCGGGGGGATTTTTTTTAACATTATTTATTTGTTTGTTTGTTTTAATGCCTACAACATCTGGTCTTCCTAGGTGGTCTCCCATCCAAGTGCTAACCACGCCCGACCCTGCTTAGCTTCCGAGATCAGATGAGATCGGGCACGTTCAGGGTAGCATGGCCATAGATGAGACAATTATCTTGATAATTATTTTTTCTAAAATCACTTTCAAACTAAATAGCAGGGTAATTGCTAATAAATGTCTTTCTTAGCCTGCTATGTAATGCTACATACTGAATACTGTTCAACATCTGTAGAAAAGCAACTAACAAATTGGTGAAATAACATTGATTTTAATTTCAAATAAGTATTTTAATTCTTTAATTTCCTACCTGAATTTGCCTTAATTTTATGTATTAAGTGAAATTGTAGCTCAAGCAAAACACAAGCCACAGTTTCAAACAAAATCATGGAAATTCTTGGAATGTTAAAATTTATCAGCTCCTTTTTAGTAATGAATGTTAATAAGTGGAATATTTGAGCTTTAATATCACAATAATAAAAGAGCTCTTTAATAAAAAAAAAGGTCAAATGAGTTTTCTAATTGTTAATAACAGATAATCATTATCTATGGCTAAAGGGATAATGAGGAAGAAAGAGAAATGATGTATTGCAAAATAATAAAAAACAAATATGTTCAGATCTGTTGAGCTACTCCAACCTCTATTAACAGTGGGATTTTTGTGTGGTGAAAAACATTGTTTTAAGGATTTTTTGGTACTATTTCCCTTGTGGGGCATGGAATAACATGTGCAATGTTTTCTGGCTACATCAAGCTGCTATCTCAAGTATAGGCGTTCTTTGTACCACTGACGCTATTGTATTTGTGCAGTGGTTCTGGGATCAAAATTTAGGAAAAATTACAATGTATTTGTTTCATTTTTACAATCATATAAACCTATCAGTTCATAGTCAGAGAATATTTCCAAACAAACACAATGAGAACATAATGCAACAGGGACCGGAATTACAATGTAGGGAGTTAACTTTTTACATGTTAGTCCATTTGCCTCGTGATTGTTCCGAGTTTTGGGAACTGGTTGGAGTGAAGCAGGTAAAATGCTAAACTTTAATAAGTGATGCAATTTTAGGTGTAACAGAAATTAATCCTCAATAATGTTTTAGAATAAATCTTTGCTTGCGGTATATTTCAAAAGATAAGTTTTGCTTTCTTAATTTGGAATAATTTTACCTAGGAAATCATGTTTTTGAAAATTGATCTTTTTTATTTTCCACATAGTTTAGTTCCAAAACACTGTGGAAAATTTAGATCCTTATCTCACCTTTAACATTTCCCTAGTTGTTCTTAGAATTGATAGAAAGTCTTTCTCACTTTGGTTGTTTAATTTTTATCTTCTGTCCTTACCATTGCTTGCCACTGAAAACCACTCATGATGCCATGTTGAAGAAACACAAAGCCCGTGCCAAACTAAATATTTTATCTAATATTATGACAAAAATCACATTTTATTCAGTAATAAGAAAACCCATCTCTTTATTTAAAGTCCAATAGAAGACTACTCTAGAAAAAAAATCAATCCAATAGGTATAAAGGATTTTTAGATGATATTATATTAAAAAGTTTGACCAGATATACTTATCATAAAGGTAAGATTTGGCATGTCTATGTGTATGTAATTTTTTTCCTTTAGAATTACTAAAAAAAAATGACTCGGAGTCACACAGCAGCCTTTGCTGTAACTAATCCCTCCAGATCCGGCTGAGCTGTTCAGGCTGTACTTCCTGCCTGAACCCGCCTATGAGAAATGAAGACAGAACAAAAACAAAATAAAAATTCGGCAAAGATCCTTTTCATTATTTTTTAGGAATTCCAAAACTTGTTGTCAAATTATTTGAACTTCAAAGTGGCACCCTGTCTCTCTGTCATTGTCCGTGTATAAAATCCTGTTCATTCATTGTCTTCATAAAGGAGAGTCTAGAGTTTTTCGAGGAGATTTTCAAGTAACCACTGCATATTCCAGCAATAAGAAGGCACAGCAGGTTTGTAGAACTGGATCAAATCAAACTCCTTCTCCTTGGAATAAGAGTGACTTACAAAAATACCATGAAATTTCAGGGGATATA
>NW_006441953.1:8621339-8645779 GCF_000325575.1 Pteropus alecto | reverse complement strand
AGTCTGCTTAAAACACAATGTTTTTTTCTTCCCTAATATTTAAAGATAAGAGGAATGAGGACTATATAGATAACTTATGTGGATCAAAGTGGGTTGGTTTAGTAATCAGTTGTAAGCTTTTATTTGAATCTTTTACAAAAAGAATTTCAGTTAAGTCTTGTTTGGCCTCTGTTTTGCAACTCTAAGCTCTGTGTTATTTATAATATTTTAACAGGGATTAGTTGAAGGGAGGTAAAGTGATAAACTTCCACATTTAAACAGCTTTTCTGGCAAATTTTAGTTAAAATATCACAGACTCTATTTACAGAGACGGAATGCACTGATAGAGTGACAGTCTGTCAGGGACTCACAGTCTGATCTCTTTTGAATATTTGTCCGTAGGACACATTTCACAATAGAAAAACTTCTAGATACTGGACACCTGTGGCCTAACCTAATTTTCCTAGTTCTTACATAGGTCTCCATGGTATAAGAAAGTTTAGAAATTTGGACTAAAATATGTTCAAAGATTATATGACTCCACCATTTAATAACTCTAAATCATCTGGAAAATATTATCAGCCAATATATTCTTCAGGGAATGTTACCTTTGAGGACTATCCTTTTAGAGAGGTGGACTGAAGAACTTACCTCCTTACTATACTTTGATTTTCAGTTCTATAACAAATACATTTTGCATAAAATAAACTTATTCTACATACACTTTTCTCCTTCTAAGACGACTTTTTTTAATGCAAGTTTCTGAGTCATTGAGTTTTTACTTTAATTCTTTACTGTAGCTCTATTTAGCTCTATTAAATGCAATTTCTAGTGTACATTTAAGTCTTATTTTCCTACTTTAGGAAACTGAGCTTGTCGTGTTGGAATTTTTTCTGTGAGTAGTTTGGCCTGGGTGGTTTTGTTCCCATAGAAGAATGTAATCTGTTGCTCAACTGATAGACTCTGATCTATGAGAATAGCATATGCAGTTATGTAGTTTATGAGTATGCCGAGATCACATAATCACGTAGGACTCTGCATACTATCCACTGGCTATCTATATATCTATATACATGTCTTTTAGAATATCTGTCAATTGTGCTCTATCCAGACACTAACCAAGCCATCTTTATATTATTTTTACTCAATGTTGCTCCACAAATAACTTGGTATAATCGATAACAAATATGGACATTTTAAAAATACATAAAAATATATATCAGTGTTTCAAGGACTAAGGACAAAAAGGAAAATCAGAGTAACATCCTGGAGATGAACGGCTATATCTAGGCTTAACACATAAAATGTACTCAATAATTATTTGTTGAAGAAATGAATAGGAAAATTATGTGTAAGAGTAAGATTAAAAGGCAAACATGCAGTTTGTCTCTTGTTTTCTGAGTAGCCAGCACAATACAAAATGATAAAACTAATAGAATCAGACATTTTTCAAAGTTTTTCTTGTCTAGATGAGAAGTGTGGTAACTGAGGGAAGAATATGAAGTGAGTTGTTCGGCCTTGTTCATGGGGTATATTTTCTCTTTTTTCTAAGAAGCTGCATTCATATTACTCTCTAGATTTCAAAAGAGAGAAGATAGCTATTATGGGAAATGGAAAAAGTATCATTTTTTATCAGCTTTCTAATGTCCCAGTTTGTCAAATTATGTGCCAGCTGTAAAATTTGTAATAACTTCTTAAATTTAAATATTCATAATCTGGAAATATTTATTTTCTGCATAGAAAAAGAGAAATAGAAAATACCAGTCTTACATGCCACTTTAGATCAACGTAAGAATTGTCATAGTAAGTTTACTAGCCCAACATACTTCCAGTGAGAGTTTTGCTGTTTAGGGCAAAGGATATTTATCCTCTTTAACAGCAACCTCAAAATTAGAGATAGAAAAAGATACTCTAGTTTCTGTGACTAACCTTTAATTATTCTGTTACCTGTAAATTCATATAAACATTTATATTTTTATTTTTAGGAAAGATATTTTCAAACATATTAGTCTTATAAGCCCTAGAATAGGATCTAAATATTTTCATTTATGCATATGTACTCATAACACATACACATAACACAATATAGATGGAGTATGTCTCTGGGCTTTTATATATTCATATAATATTAAGTCTCTTTGCATATCTAGGGTAACTGGACATATATCTGCATGTATGAGCATGATTTCACAGGTCTATACTCTCGCAGGCATACCTACACACTTTCCCAATTGTCGTCTTCAGCCTTGCACATTACTATTTCCCATACTTCATGGCCTCAGGCATAAACATAATTTTCCTCTCATGTTTCTTGGTTTACTTTTCATCAGATAAGCACAATCCTATAACCATGACCTGCTGTCTTGCCCTGACTTCCTTTGCCAACCAAGGGAATTGTGATGGCCTGAGATCCCTGTAGGAGAATCGTATCATCCATCAATGGTAAAGTTTGGGACTTGTACAGGCAGAACTGAGACCTCTGAGTGATCCAGCAAGTATCTGGAGCCAGCAGGTGTTACTCTGAATGTTTTAAGCTTAATGACCTCCCTTTCCATGTAAAGATTATAATGTTTCATTTCTCAGTAAACTTAAATGAAAACCTACTACTTGAGAAAGAATATATTTTCTCCTGGGAAAACGGATCAATCCCAGTTCTCTAGTTTCTATACTTAGAGTAAGTGCATTTTTCTCATGCTTTATTCCAAAGGCAACCCTTTACACAAATAAGTTTAGATGCTTGCTAAAATTCAACAGCACAGCCTGAGCCTGTAAGAACATTAACAAGTTAAGGTTTTCACACAGAGATCATGTGTATATTTTTCATGCATTATATTAAATTAATAATTGAGAAATACGGTTGAAAATATATATACCATTGGCAACCACAATGTCTATTTTATAGATCATGTGGCTGGGCTGAAAGCTGTTGCATGTAAAGAATGTCCAGCTCCAACTTTCTTTTCTGAACACCATGACCGTGTGAATGATCATATATTTACAGCAAAAAATAAGACAAATCAAAAGGATAAATTCAACTTTTGCCAGGGAAGAAAGATCTGACATATAACTTTTACACTATGGACTAGAAAAAAAAAATGCCTTAACTATTGGCATTACTAGTGTTTAAAATCTTACTCACTAGTAGAATATCTCTTTCCTTGGAGTTAATTGTTCAGGACGCTGCTCTATACTCCTTTCTTTAAGTATCCCCATTTTTATTATGAATCTCTAGTATGAAAACCCCACTGCTCCTTAAATTTTCTGCCTTTTATGCTAAAATGTCTTTCATATGATAATTATCAATAATTACAACAATCACCATAGGGAAACTATTTCAACATCAATTTCTTTAGCATCAGAGTCTCAAAAAGAGTTAGATACTTTGTTTTTATGCATCATACCCCAAAGAGTAGCAAACCAGGGAAAGGTCACAGAAATTTCTTTTACATGGAAAATCCATGTGTTGTTCACATTATTAGCTTTTAGAATTATGTAGTAAAACACCCTGATTGGATTCCAAATATACAGCATATTTATACAAACTTACCGTGTTTTTTTTCCAGGCTGGGCTTACCACTTCTTTCTTTTCTTGCCTGACAATATGTTGCCATGCTATAAAAGCCCTAATGCCCATTTTCAACGATTAACTGTACATCAGCATTACCACCACAAATCCACAAGTTTCACATCAAGCATTAAATGGGATGAATATTGATCTGTTAAAGAGGATTTATTTATTTCTAGCTCTATCCAAAGATCAACTGCTAGCAGCTTTTGGGGGATCTGTGAAGCTCTCACAGCACAAAGCTACTGCATACATGACACTGGACTTGACATTTCAGTTCTGGAAGAAAACCAAACAGTAAATTCAGTGCAATAATCCTAGATAAATGAGATGATCACTGGAAAAGCTGAGATAGTTAAGTGGTCTATCAGAGAAGTCCAACGGATGGTATTGAACAGTTGCTACATAGAATCCTCACTCATGTCAATATGGTCCAAACACCATCATATCAGATGCCAATATAATCACATTAAAACAAACTCTACCTCCTGCTTTGATTTCTCTGCCTGTGTATTTTGCTAGATTTACAAATGATGATAAATAATGTACAATGTGACAAAAGCTGTAGCCTAAAAGGTATGCACAATAATTATTTCGAGTGCGTGTAAGCTGCATTATAATGTGGCATGACAAATATGAAATGCATGAAATTGAAATGTGCTATATAGGATGCAGGATGCAGCTCCATAATCTTACTGGTAACACAAGGAGTGATGGGGCAGATCTGTAACTTAAAGGCAGTCCATTTAATAAAACAGGAAATATAAAATTCTGTCATAAATTTTCTAAGACTTGTACAGTCTCTTTCCCCCACCTCCAAATTTGTAATAGCTGTTATCCTGTAAACCATTCAAGTATTATTAACTCACAACTGAACACTGACTGAACCAAATAAATCATTCGGCTTTTGCATGAATTCAGTGTTTCTGAGAAAGGCGTCCTTAACTTGAACACAACAATAAATGTACTACCCATACAAGTATTCAAAAATGTTTTTCTCCCTAAATTTTTGATTACCAAAAAATGTGAAAATTTATATTCATTTAGTTTATTTCAATGAGTTAATAAAATCAGGTTAAATAATCAGTTATTTAATTTTTTCTCATCATCAAAAATATAAAAAATAAGATATTTATAACTTTTTTTGTGTGTTCCTAAGCATAAAAAATGTTTACATTAATTAATTATTATAATTGGTTCAACCCATTGCATAAATTCAGCAAGATCAGTGTCATACCTATAAAACCAATTTATAATTTAAACTAATGCAGTGAATATAGTCATTTATGTGTCATTTTATACTACTTTATTCATATTAAGACACATCAATTGGAAAATAGTCCATTTTACCTGGCTTGTAGGGACACCATTTTAAAGAAAATACTTCTTAAATCCATAGAGGTCGAGAGGAAAAAAATCTTACAGCTTTTAATCTAGCCTGTATTGCATTATAAAATTTGTTGTTTGTCTTTATATTTATTTTGAGTATTAAACTTGTCAAACTGTAAAGTGAGAGAATCTAAATACTTGAAGAAGTAAAAAGAAAGGAAAGAGGTGGAATAAGTCAAGTTTTTGCAGTTCCAAGATAACAGTATCTCAATTTGTAACTTTACCCTTTGGAGAAAAATACTTTCATATTAATCATAATGTTTCTGGAAGCTTAAAAATCATGCTTTGTTGTGGATATTAGAAACTCATGGTAGCAGATGTCCTTGGGAAAGGTACCACTTAGGTTAATTAGAGTTCGTCTACAGACCTGAGGGCCTAGATTGCCAAGGCCAAATGATGTTTATCAGTTTAAACAGTGTCATTGAAAGAAAGAAAACCTGGCATAAACATTACATACTCATTCTCTTCACTCTCCAATTGTGCAGTTTGTCATAATTCATGCTAGTCACCCAGAAAATAGGGATCACATATAATTTTAAAAAAAGAATTAAAAAAGATACAAACTGAATGGGAGAGTAGTTTGGGGTTAGGTTCTGAGATTTTTCAATTACTTAGTTTGAAGATCTTTTAAAAATTGGGCATTTTGTGTTTTTAGTTTTCTTTCTTTCTTTTTTTTTTAAGGAAAACTAAGCATTTAGTAGCATTATTATAGACCAGTTAATAGTTTCTTTTTGGGAAATGAATTTTCCACATTTCTGAATCATATATCTTTTGGGGAAGAAAACAAGAGACCTCCTTAAATCTGTGACCCTGTATTTAGGGTATTTCCAAAACCATTGAGCATAGACCCTGGAAAAGTCTTGAGAGTTTCAAGGCATCCATACATTCATAGATTATGGATCTGTATTTTTAATGCAGCCTATAACTGATACTTTTCAAAGTTCCCTATGCATGAACTCATTCTCTTGGATCATCTTACCTGTCCTCCTCAACATCTCATCTTTCTTCTAAGCATCTCTTCTTTGGCAGTTTTTGTGGGATAAAACTCAATATACATTGAAAATATCTATAAAAATTAGAGAATTGAAGAGATTAAGAATCTCTAATGTCAACTAATTAGCCATTTATCTTTGTTGTGCTTAAAAGTAGACAGACACATAGTGGGCATCTAATAAACCCTTTTTAAAATTAAACTAAATTAAAAACTCTTTTTCATCAAGATATTCTTAAACATGACTCCAGTTGAATCTGCCTTATAATTATTAATTAATTAATTAATTAAGAGAAAATCAAGCTGTTCTAGAAATTAGGAAATGTACTTATGGATGGCTTCAACAAAAATTTAAAAATGCATACATCCTTGAGATTCTAAAATTTTTTGACATATGTCTTAATAGACATGATTCTCGTGTACCTGGAACAGTCATACCAAAGCTAAGATTGCAGAATATTTGCCTCATTCTTCTTGGACATAATGCTGTTACCAAACACTAACTCCTTTCTTCAGAAACACTTCATAACATATGCCACACTGAAGCGGACTGCAGCTCTGCGGTTAGACTAACACGGTAAGATTTCACATAGGAAGGAAAGCATCCCTCTTCCTCCACACTTTTACAAAATATGATCAGTCACACCTTTTCTCTTTCTGTTGGATCTGTAAAACAATATCCATTCTCTCTCTCTCTCTCTCTCCTCTCTCTCTTTTTTCTCTCTCTCTCTCTCTCTCTTATACACACACACACACACACACACACACACACACTTTTGTAGGTAAATTAAGGCCATTTAGCTAATGCTGCTTTTGTCTTGATTGTTTATGCCAGCTAGGAGCAAACATGCAATAAAGGTACTAAAGGCAAGCTTTCAAGTCATTGCATGGAGAGCTGCACTAGAAATTTGAGTTGAATTACTTAGTTAATCAAATGTCTCCATGTAAAAAGAGCGTGGAAGCACTGTTTTGTGGTAGCTTATTTCAGAGACAGATCTGCTTAGATCTCTGCTACCGTTTTTCCAATTTCCTAACAAGAGTAAATTGGTTTTGCTCACATTATTGCTCTTTCTCACGTTTCACTTGGTCTTACCAGAGAAAATGGCTCAATGCTGTAGCAATGATTTGGAGAATACCAATCTCTTGATTTAGACAACAGGTTTTTATTTCTTCTCATCTATTGTTCTGAAGACTTTTTCTTCTTTTTTTAAAACAGGCTAGAACAAAGGACTATTGTTCTTAACATGCACTGCATTTGCTAGTAACATATATGGGGAAATATAATAGGAAGGATTTTCTTTTCCGGTTACATATTATACTACTGCCTAACAAAAGCACTAGTGGCATAAAATGATGCAATAAACCTCTCTAACAGTAGCTGATTTGTATGCAACAATGACCATAAGGGTAACTCTTCAGCAAACCTGAATCTCATATATAATGCATAGCAGTTAATAAATCATAGTAAAATCAGATGGCTTAGAGCCAACAATACCTAACTAGTAATGGAAAGGGTGGAAAGATTTATAGGGAGACAAATTCTGTCTGGATTTTGCTTTTAAGATGCTCACCAACTGCAGTGGAGTATCTTAACATGGTTTCTAAGTAAACGTGTATTCTGTTGATTCATTCCATCTTTTTCCTGAGGGTCTTTTACAGAAAGCAGCTACCCTTTTTCTTCTACCACCAGGTGGAGTGTTTTCAACTAAACATTTAAGGTTTTACACTTCAGAACCAACACAAACCTTTTGGGGAGAAAATGTTCCTTTTGAATCTCTAGTTATTTAAATAACAAGTAAGGTGTTTCCCTCAATCAGATACGTACAGATAAATAAAATATACCTTAAAACCTGTGCTAAAACGTCTAACCTTTTCTATAAATGGCATTTCACATATCTTGACAGAGAAGGAAGGTTAGAATTTTGCTTTATAGTTTTAGAACAAAGTGTTCTTAGATGTGCTCATTGTTTCTCTTTGCCTGTGTTTCACTGGCTGTGCCACTTGAATCCAAAAAACAGCTGAAACTTATTGGATTTCGTTAACCAATGTCACCATAAAAAATAAAAAAATAAATTAAAATGAGAAAAAAACACAAAATTTGCAAATTTGTCACATGTCAGGAGAAAGAATATTGAAGACAACATGTGCCATACAGATCTGAGAGAGTCATTCGCTTCAAATCTGTTTTTGGTTATTAGTAGGTCTTGGCCAATTTCCGGTGCTGACATGGGCTATTGAGATGTGTGGCAAACAGGTCACCTTAGAGTTAGAAATATTTAAACCTAGTGAATTATGACCTTTTACAAATTCTTAACATTAAAAAAAATGAAGATAAATTACTGAAGTAGGGAATGAGTAGTATAAATTATTAATGCCTCTCTTTAGTTGCTTACATAATTTTTATCCAGCGCAGACTCAAGTCTTTATTTTAGAATGATTTATATTTACTGCTGGATTTTGATAAAGTGTGAAAAAGATCGTCTTCCTGAATGTTATGATACTAATGTGCATATTTTCACTAAAAAGCAGTGTGCTTTATAATGCCTCTTTAATAATGTATATTGGAGGTAAAATAGATAAAAGATAGAGCATATAACACTTTTGTTTCTTGTCCAGTGCATTAAGATTATTTGCCTTCAATTATGATAGCCACAAGATGGCAGTAATTCCTTATTAAATGGTCAACACCTCTGCTCTGGATAATAGGGTAGTGACTGACTTTTGAGAGAAATAGAAAAATTAAAAGCAGGACCTCCTAGGGTTAAGAGTGAAAATAAAATGGTACAACGGTTAGAGATAATAGGAGTGGTCTAAAGTTGAGTGAAATTAGTTTTATCCTGATGCCTTTTGGTTTTCTGGTGGCAGAAATTTCAGGTGAAATAGTGTCATCATTCAGAATGCTCTTCTAGAAGGCAATATTATAAAGGCCAACTTTGGAATAATCCAAGGATATGACTAGTTTTGTTTCTCTATATAGTAATTAATTTCCCTATGACTGTACTTAGGCATAAGTATAGTCATTGTTTTGGCAGCTTTAATTATTGGCTTTCATGTATGTGATAGTACTATAGTAATGCACAGTGATTGTAGGCAATAGTTAAATAGAGATATTTCACTATAAAAACAGTTAAATGTCTCTGAAATAAAATATTAATTCAAAACAAAATAACTGGAGACAAAAATACATAATTAAGTGCCCCAACACTGCGCTTTCCACAGAACCCCTCTGTACTTAGAAGACCCAGAACAGTCCATATTTCAATATACTAATGGTGTTAGCAGAAGTATAGACAGAAAAGCAAATCTGAAAATAGAATATATTTTTTGTTTATTCTGTACAAATGGATGCAATACTTAGAAATTGGAGATTTAACATTGGAGAAATTGGAGAAATAAACATTGTCAATAAAATTATCTTTTATTTATGTAAATCAGATATAATGCTAGAGGAAGCAATTGGTCAGAAAGTTATTTCTCACAGAGGTTTTGAAAGGCTAAATATCGCTTGTCTGAAAAATATCACATACAATTAATGTTTTTAGTACCAAATGAATTGGATTGTTTTATACATTTAATGGAAAGAGACTTTATTATTTTTGTCAATATGCATGAAGCCTATTTCAATTCTATTTTGTATGAATAAACTCTGATTATCTATTCACAATTATAATTCCAATTGTAGTGTTTTGGGATTGTAATGAATTTTCTTTGTGTCTATACATGAAAAATGAAGAATCAAGAGAATTATATGGCTACTTTAATTTTAAAATGTTATTACTATCTAATTAATTAGAACAAAAGCATGATTGAAAAACTATGCTTAATATTTTGATTCTAATTGTTTGTATTATATATTTTGCTCACATAGATCGAGAGACTGAAAAAAAAATTTATTTCTATTCTTCCCTATTTTGAATGATCTAAAATGACCATTTGATCCAGAGTTTAATGAATGTAGTTGAATTTATCATTTATAATAAGTAGGCAGGAGCTAAATTTAGTTTTTATAAATGTATGATATTTAATATATATTTATAACTGTCTCCATGCATATAAAATCCATTAGAGTACAGCCTCATTTAAGCCAGACTTATAGTTATCATAGCAGGAGGACTGGGGATTTGGGTCATATTTTTTTATGCAGACAAACTTTGTTTGAAAGGAGAGAGACAATATTTAGAGAAATAGAGGAAGAGGATGGTTGAACAAACCTGTTTCTCTTATCTGTTTGCTTATAAGTTTGATTTATTCATGATATGAAAATATTATAAAATATAACTTTGAAAATTCTGTACTAGAAAATAAATTTTTCCTGAGAAGTTGACATTTATGGAGCCATGAAACTTTCAAACTGGAGAGAATGAAGACTCATAATCTAAGTTTTTCTCAAAAATCCTTCTAAGTTATAATCATCAAAGCGTTTAAAAAATGGTTAGATTTTAACACGGAAGATTATGAATATTCCTTAATCAACTAAGAAATTGTTTAAAATGTCCAAAATTGTTACTTATTGTGGCATAAAGAAACTGCATAGCATAGAGTTCTACATAGCTAATCTAACATCTGTACTCAAGTATTAGTAACAAATTGAAATCTTTTCCATTATGTGTAATATTTAATCCAATTCATTTAATATTAAATATTTAAATAAAATAAGCAGGGGCATGGCTAAATAAAACATTCTTCATTTGTGTCCCTTTCCCCAACAACAGCAATTTGGTGTCCACCCTTTGACAAAGGTGCTTTTTTTGAGAGCTGTGGGATCCAGCGACAATGTCAGGGGACCTGGAAAAAGTCTTGCCCACCCATGTGCTAGGTAATAGGCGGACAGACCATGGTCTCAGCTGTGGGACCTGCAGTAGCACATGATTTGGATCCAGTCCCTCTGGGATGCAGTCCAGAAGCCGTTGTGAAAAACGCAGACATCTACCCGCAGATGAGAATGCCTTCGTGAAAGCCCAGATTTCTAAAGGAGAATTTCCAGCACATTGGTGGAGCAAAAAAATACGAGCTTGATGTATTGGAGAGAATAGTTAGTAAAGACAAGAGGAGGTGATTACTATTTCAAATACAAAGAAAGCAAGCAAAACTTCAAGGAAAATGAAAAATCAATGAAACATGACACCACCAAAGGATTACAATAATCTTTCAGTAACCCATCTCAAAGACATGGAGATCTGTGATTTACCTGTTAAAGAATTCATAATAGCTATTTTATGGAAACTCAATGAGTTATAAGAAGATACCGGTATCTCAAGAAAAAAAGAAACATATATATGAAGTGAAAGATGCGTTAATTAACTACATGAGGGAATCCTTTATAATGTATATATATATTAAATCACCACTATATACACTCCCTCCCTCTCCATTTATTCACTCAATAAGTATTTATCAAGAACCTTCTATATACATACTCATCTAGGACCTTAGGCTATATTAGTGAACAAAATATGAAAGTTACTGACTTCATAGAGTAGTCATTCTAGTTGTGGAAGACAAACAATAAGTCATCACATGATTAATAAATACATTTTATAGAATGATATTAGATGATAAGAGCTTAGAGAAAAAAGAAAAAGTAGAATTAGTAAGATAAGGGGCATTGATATCATGGACATAGGAGTGCAGTCTACAGTATTAAATATAAGATATCAGGGTAGGTTTTATTAGTTCAGAAATTATTGTAGGAAACAACACAATTATAGAAATAATAATTACAATTATAATAACTATTATGGAAGCAAAACGCAGGACACTGTGAGAGTATTCACAGTCTGGAAGGTCTGGGAGTTTCTCTAAGTAATTGACATTTAAGCTAAGACTTGAAGGATAAGATCTGAGGTGACATTGAGTTTTATTGTTTAGCACTCTGGTCTCTCACCTCTATTTTGGAGTACTCTGGGGCAGTAAGTAACGGTTACAAAAAGTGTCACCTGGCTGCTTGCTACTTTGAAGAAGTTAGCATTATAGCTTCCGTTATGTAAAACAAAAGAGAGAACATAATGAAATCTCAAATTTTTCCAGTGCTGTTTGCCTAAGGCCATTGTGTATATTCTGGACAACTCCGAGGCTTGGATTTGTGTTGAATTATTGCCAGACAAATGTGGGAGGACTTTTCTTCTTGCCAGGTATAAGCTGCTTTACCCCTGTTCTCTCTGGGCTGATATCAGGGGAGGGATTTGTAGGCACTGCATACATTCCCTACGGGAAAGCCCGGAAGGAAGGAAGCTGGTGAACTAAAGGAATTGCTGTTAACATGAATCATTCTTCTTCCGGGAACTCTGGTTTTTATCAGGTAGAGACTAATGATCAAGCAGATTGTCATTCCAACTTTGCTGTAACACATTCTCATCCTCCAATTTTTCCTCCTTAAGGCAAGATGTTTAAAAACAGAAATCGAAGCAATATTCTAGACCATGAAACAGTGCACATATCCATTTCCTCGAAGATCATGGAGTTTAGAACTGGCCACAGGTGTGATGGATTCACAAGATTGTAGGTTCTGTGTACGAATAAAATCTTTGAGAATGGAGCAACATGTCAACAGAAATACAGTTTTCTAGACTAAATAAATGAGGAAAACATTCAGAAGTGCAGTAAAAAATTCCGGGAAACACTTAAAATTTTATAGGGATCTAATATAGAAGTGCTCATGAGTAGGGTTACCCAAATGAAAGGTGGAAAGAAAGGTTAGCGAATATCAGCAAAAGATTCATGTGGAAAAAGGAGATTCTTTAATTCCCCCGACAGCTGTCTGATCAAATGCTTCTTCCTTCTATTTCGTTATCCTTTTCTCCTCATTCCCCTTCTCCACTTTCCTTTTTTCTTTTTTCTTTTGCTAGTAGGTGAGAGTAAAGAGAAGGTGGAAAGCTATCAGCTGGTGATTTGGGTGGGTTAAATGGAAGTGATTGGGCACATCAGGATAAAGGGACATTGGCAATTATCTACCCAATCTGTGTTCCAGCCAGAAGGCCGATGACTTTCAGAAACCACTGGGGAGACAGCGGGCTAGGCAAAACAAAGTTCCTCCTCAACCTCAGATACATCCTTTCCTGAATCCCTTCTTCTATACCCTATGTTTTCTTTCCTAACTCTTCATGGGCTCAGCACACTTTCTGGTTTGAGTGATGGGGCCAACTGTTTCCTAGCTCTGTGACCTTGGACATATTACTCTATTTCTTTGGATCTCTATTTCCTTGTCTTCAAAATGTGAATAATAATTATGTCTAAGCAGTAGAACGGTTGTGAGAATTAAATATAAATAATCTAAGTAACACCCTTGAATGGTACTAAATGTTTCAAAAATATAACTGTTATTATTACTATTATCATTATTTATTCATATTGCATTTTGTATATATGAAATTCAAAGCATCCACTCAACTGTGTATCAGACAAAGTATTAGAGAACACAGAAGTGTCCAAGACACAATCCCTAGACTCAAAAATATCTTAGTATAAAGCAAGAAAGTTACATTTGGTAATTGCTTTAATAGATGTAGTCGCAGGACGCTTGGGAGTACCGAGCAGAAACTCCTAAGTAAGTCAATTCACTTCATGCCAATCTTGTTCACCTATCCAATCTCTTCTCGTGCTATTCTCCAGGTTTCTCCCTTTGTTATTTCTCAGCTAGTACTTCTAAACAGATCTGACTTTCACTGGAATTTCCTTTTCCTTATCTCCGTAATCTTCCTACCTTCCACAAACGTACATTGTGAACTCATCTCATACCTCAAACCCCCAATTAGGAATTTCCTCCTTTCTGACTGAACATGCTTAATCATTTTCTTATTTGCACCACAATTAGTAATAGGTCTGTTCTTATTCTGTCTCACAGATTAAATCGCAGTTTTTTGTTTAGCTTATGGTGCCCCCCCATTAGACGGGAAAGTCCTTGAGAATGGTGCTTATGCCTTATTTACTCTGGTATGTGTAAAACAGAGTAAAAATCCTAGTACACAGTTGGCTTTCGCTTATGTTTCAAAATTAACTAGAAGTTGAAATTACTCTCACTTGAAATGCTCCATGCTTTATAAGTGACCTATTCTTGCCTTTACTCCATATTCAGAACCCCCACTTATTGATAATGAGCCTTCATTTTACTGTTACTATGTATTAATGACTAACAGAATTTCTCTTTTTGGAAAATGCAGATTTCCAAATCCAATCCATTTCTTAAAATGTGTTTAGAGAGTTGGGACCCATATGCCACTGCTTCAAATGGGAAATATCAATGTGCATAAACCTTTAAAATAGTCAACTCTTTATGTAACAATCTCTCATTGTTTTCTGCACAATATAAAACATTTAAAAGACCAATTATCAAAATTACATGACACTTAATAAACTCATTAATGGATATGTTTGGTGTAATAGCAGAAATGACGTACAGTATTAGATATGAATTATGTTTTACTTCTATATTGCAATAAACAAGGAATTAAATAAATAATTTATTCACCATTTTCAAATCACTTTTTCATTTCCAATGGGAAATATCAATGTGCATATCTTATTAAATATGTTCATTTTGAGCTTTTTAAAGTTACTTTGTTTTCAGCTTTAGTAACTATCATATCTGTGTTCTGCTCAGCTCTTCTCTTTTTCTGGGAATATTTGTTGCTGACAGCCATGATTCCATGTACCCTTCCCTGGAAATTGCCAGAGGTTCCAGAGAATCCCCTCTCACAAAGTCGTACTTCCTCTCAAGGCTCAGGCTGCATCCAATCATTTTCTATTATGGGGATTAAAAAAGTCTGGACCACGTGCTTTAATTTGAGATAACTCTGAAGGGTCATCTCAGCTCTAGAGATGGTAGGACTGGTTGAAATCTCAGTTTCTGAAGCACTTAGTACTTTAGTTCACACTGGTGGTGAACCAAGATGAAATATTGAAAAAGATATTACACTAGCTTGTGAGGTATAAGAAAAATGGTAATTATTATTAGGAATATAGAATTATAAGACTGTTACAGAATACTGAGTGATAACAACAGGCTTACGATGATTAATCACCAATTTGTGAAAGCCAGAAGGCCTAACTGGGATCATGGAAAGAAACTTTCATCTCTTGTAGCTAAGGGCAGAAAGGATGAAGAGCTAAGCTCAGGATTTAATTCTAAGAGTAATGGGGCTACAGAAAAGGTTGAGTTCTCAGTCCCATCATGCCTCCTATGCCAAGGGCAGAGCCCTAATAGGAAAGGAATGAGATCCTGAGACTTTAAGTTGGGGATTCTGCATATGTACAGTTGAAAACCCTAAACTTCCCATTCCCTTAAACCTTCTGGGCCTGTAGAAGTGGCTGCTCTGTAAGAAGATTTCAACCTTGTTTGAAGACCAATGAAGATACTTTATAAGACAACACTTGACTCTCCATTACTGGCAACCAAGGAAACAATACTAATCCGGTCTCAGCTCAGTTCAACTGGGGATGTGCTCAGTCTAGTAAGGAAGAAACTAGACTATTGCCAAAGGAGCTGCAATATGTGCCTAATATATATAGGCAGAAATCTAGATTGTCTGCATGAGACTGGATTCTGAGGGAGTTGGAGCATAAATTTAAATAGGGGAGAGTTTACCAACATGGAAACATTCTCCCGTGGAATAGAATTTAATACTTAGTCATGAACCTTGAGAATGGTGTTAACAAGTAGCAAAGATGATTCTTGTAAGCTTTATGTATGGGTGTGTGTGTGGGGGGGTGGCAAACTGGTGGCAAAAAATGGCCCACACTACTAACTGAAGTAGAAATGTTGTCATCACTTTAGCGGATATTAGAGGGTAGGATCAATAAGCTCATAGGAGTAGAAATGGTACTGTTGATCTATTGTGTAAGGCTAAGACTATCCCACCATCAAGCTAGATATGTTGTACCAAAGAGACCAGAAGACTCTCTCTCACACACCTAGTAAGGAATGGTGAGAATGGTACCAACATTACTGATAAGCTCAGTGGTTACTATTCTGTGTCGATAGGGCTGACAGCGGGAGATGCCTGTTATAAAACTGAGTTCCTTGACAGCAGTGGGAAAATTATATCCTGAAATCAGAGAATCCATGACAGTAAATGACATGGTGGTGCTTAACATCAGAAACAACAGCACTATCACCTCAATGAGTGTTGAGTTTGAAGTGGTAGCCAGAGAATTACAGAGGGAGCTAATAGAGCACACTGTTGTTAGAGGCAAGTTATATGGGCAGCCAAAAAGTGGACTGGCTTCATTTTTAACTCAAAAGAAATCAAGAAAGGATGATCAGGAAGCTGAAGGCAGTCACTTCAACAAAACGTGCCATGCTAAGGTTCCCTACTTGAGCCAGCTCTCAGACTCAGAACCCACTAACTAAAGGAAAGTTTCCTATGAAGCAGAGTCCAGCAAGAGGTATTGTAGGGTGAAAGCCAAGTGGAAATTGGAGGCATTCATCCAAGAGCATAAATCAAAAACAATACTATATCCTGGAAGGAGGGACAGATTACTGTTACCTCAAAAATGAGACTCTCAAACTTAAATCAAATTGTGATCTATGTTATATCTCTAGCTAATCTATCAATCTGGTACCAGTTTATCATCTTGAATCAAGATGGATGACAGTGGACTAACACACAAAAAAGTAGTAGATGCAACTGTTGCTGTTGTATCTAATGTGGAACTTTTGTCAAAGTAGATTAACATAGTTTCTGGCGTGTAGTATATGACAATTTATTTGGCAAATGCTTCCCTATCTTTACTTAGAGGAAAATCAAAAGGAATTTGCACTCACATGGGATGAACAAAAGTATACATTATAGTTTTACCTCAGGGTTTTATTAACTCTCTGTCCTCTGTCATAATATAGTGCAAAGTGTATTTGACCATTTGGAAATTCTGAAGATTCAAACATTGGTCCACAATATTGGTGTCACTTTACTGATTTATTCAAACAATCAGAAAAGTAAACACATGAGTCCAGCAATCAAGGGTATAGAAATAGAGTTGTCTTTCTTATTGTTACTTTCTATGACCCACTTTGAATTTATGGTTCCTGTTCCCAAAAGTTTAGACCCTGCAGGCCTAGAGATCTTAATTCTCAGAGAAGGAAATCTTCCAGCAAGGGACAGAGTAAGAGTCTCATCAAACTTAGGCTATAGCTGTCATCCAATAACTTTAGGCTTCTTGTGTAAGAAATGAGCAGACAAAGAAAGGAGCCACCATTCTGGCAAGGTAATTGACCATAATTATTAGGAGAAGGTAGAGCTGCTAATATGAAATGCTGAGTTTTAATATTAATTGGAGAAGTATGGCAGCCACGAAGAACATTTCATGTAGAGGTAAAGCAAATATAAAGTGTCAAAGGCAGCAGGATACTTGGCTGTTGAGAAAAAACAAGGACGCCAACTTGACTAAAATGCATTGAATGAAGGGAGAGTGGTGGAGATTAAAAACCAGATAATCTGATCTTTGTCAGATTTATACTTTAATTCTAAATGTGAGAGAAACCGCGATGAATGTTGAGCAAGAGAGTGACAATATGTAAGCCGTAAACAAGGATAAAATTGAAGGAAAGGGAGAGATGAAAAAAGAACACAATGAATAGGGTAAGAAGTTCTTAAAATCGTATTCCTATCATAAAACCTCAATTTCAAATGGAAGTAGATAAGGAATTATGTCTGATACCAACCCAACCAAACAAGTTGCTTTTATGACTTATAAATTTAATGTATTTTATGTTCATAATTAATATTTTTATTTTATTTGTTAAACTATCTCCCTTACTCTGTCTATAAAAGTTTTAACTATCTTGTTAGGAAAATGTTTCAATGGAAGCATCTTTGTCTGCTATCTTATTTTATCCAAGATTAATAGTGTATTGAATAAGGACAGATTCTCAATATGTACCTTGTGGTTGTGGTCACAAGATTTCTTAGGTTCTATGTATTTATTCTGGATCATGTCTTTACCCCTACCTCTCTATCCTCATTCATTTAATAGCTCATCTTCTGTTAGGTCATAAGTTAGGGCAGACCAATCAGGCATTCATTATCCTTCTTTACTGAGATTCTTTTTTAAGCCTTTTAAAAAAAATCTTTAAATTGTTTGCATAAATGTATATCATTTGATTTGGTGTCAGTCTATAGAAAGCACAGAAGTAGCCAACAGAGAGTAGGTTTTTCTAATTTTTGCAAGTTCAAAAAACACATATTTATTGAACAATTTGGAAGGTTGTATGTTTCCGTACTTTGCACTGTTAAAAACAACAAAGCATCAGGCATGACCACTGACCTTAAGAAATGTAGTGGAAAAAGGAACAATATTATATATAAGAGTTAGGAATATTTGAGATGTATAAGACAGAGGAAAAATAAATTATAATTATGATATGTTTTATAGGTATACAGATATTGGAAAGAAGGATGTATCTAAGTTAGGGAGATTTAATGGAAGAATTGGAGCTTTTAAGGATTATTTAGATTTAGTGCCTTCAGCTAAGAAAGCAGGGCTTCAGGGATGAGTTAGATTACACTTGTGGGGATGAGGCTACTAAAGAAGCCAGCTTGGAAGTGAAGCATGTTCTTGCCCTAGTTCTAATGGTGGGAAACAGTAACAGTGAAAATGATGCTGTAAGGCCACGTTCCCCATCTTTGAAATGTTTGATTTCATCTTTAGGTTTCAGATTCCAATGTCAGAAAAAGTGGACATCAAAACCCATGACAAATGGAATTTTCATTGCTGCACACTGCAGTCTGGTAAAAAGGGACTTGAAAGAGTAAATCTAGAGTCCAGGCTGGACTGGATAGAGAAGCTACTGAATCTTTACTAGAATTATTAGGTAGGAATTTTGTGCAGTAATGAAGACCTTGGATTTTGTTATTGTGTGGAACTAGAAAAGAGGGTTGAGACTAAATATTTCAATAGAGAAACTGATAGGACTTGACTACTTGGTTAGCTATAGAGAAGAGTAAGAATCACTGAATGAAAGGAGCAAGTGGGAAGGAATGCTCACTATAATGTGGAGTGATAAATACAAGATTGAAATATATGGGCAGATCCCTATTATCTGCTTCTTCTGACTATCCATTAAATGTTAGACTTCTCTAGAATTTGCTCCTCTGTTTAATTTCTCATCCTCCTATTCTATTTAAATATTCCTATCCTTGACTGTTTTCAACTTCTACCCTTTTGTATTCGTGACTTTCAAATGTATATATTTAATTCTGACTTCACCCCTGAAAGCTAAAATCCTATTCACAACGGCCACCAGGATGTATTTATAGACTTGCATAACTGACATATTCAAACTTATTTTCCCTTTGAAGCAATCCTCTCTTCTTCTCCTAAGTAAATAGCAGAAAGATGTCCATTTGTCCAGGATAGATACTTAAAGTTTCCAATTCTCTAACAGTCTATGCAATTTTTCCCCTTATAAAATTTAATGAACATAAAGAATACTCCCACAAAAATGTTCCAGTATATTTTAGGTACTTCCATGGGTTCACTTTAATGTGGGAAATACTCATGCAGATAATTTGCTCAGCAGTTTTTTATCTGCTCCATATCAATCTATATTGCTGATTACCGACTTTTCTCTCCATTTGATTATGTAAAAAATAGATAAGAATTGTATTAGTGTACTTTCTCTAAAACTACCCCATTTTTACCATATTGTACCATGAACAGAAAACATTTGTATTTATATTCCATTTCCCAGTCATCTTATTAAAATACCAAGAGACCACTCCTAGACATCATCTCAGCTCCATGTAACTTTCCTTGTTGTCCTTTTTTATTCTCTTATATTAACAACTAACCACTGATGACCATTGTATGAAAATGATATTGCACAAAATTTTATTAGCTTGGTTTTAAAGTAAATCCCAAGAGACCCTTAGGATGAAGTCAGAAATACTTCTAATGCTGAGCTGAATGATATTAAAAATATTGTTTCTCTATAACTTCATAATCAGTACTCCTACATAGATAAATTAAATTTATCTATATAACTTGTTCTTTATATTATCACTTTATTTATCATATATATCTATTATCTTTTATTCTTCTCTTTTTTTTTTTTTTGGTTAGTTTGTTCCAATATCTTTCTTGATCTAAAAATCAAGCTAACATATTCTATCTTTTGCTGTCTTGTTCATTTAAAAATAGAAAGTGATATAAACATGTTTTGTGTCTAGTAGAGTAACCTCTACATCCTTAATCAAATGTCAGTAATATTTAAATATTACTTTAATAATTTGTACATCTTTTAGAAGAAAGCAAACAATAATTACTATAATTTCTATGTATATTCTAAATACTCTTGCAGAGTTTATTGGATGATTCTATGTTCACTGCCTGTCTATCTCTATGTTCTATAATTACTTAAGAGATACCACTAAATGCTCTTCCTGTTTGTGCAACATTTGACAGGTTTTTCATTACCATGTTGTAAAATGTGATTTCTAGTCCTTAAACATTCTCTGTACCATTTGCATCTCTAGAAAAGCATTTTAAGTAATTGCAAGATACACTTACATCACATTAAATCATTTCAATTGCATGTGAATAGTCTTTAATGATTAATAATATTACATAATTTTTATATTAATTTATGTTGAAATGCTTAATTCATGTCAAAATATGATGAATATTTTTAGTTAAGGAAAGTGACAAGGCCAATTAATTTATGTTATTAAATTCTGACCTTCCATTTTGAGTTAGACAATTGTATAATTATACATTTATTTGTTCAGTAACTATGCACTTATTCCTGACTGTAAATTGGAATCTGTACTAGGCACTGATAAACAAGGAAAACAGAGTTTTGTGCACATATAGCTTATCAACTAGGTCAAGAAGAAGACTCAGACAATTAAGCAAGCAATTAGGATGAAATCTGCTGTGTGTTTGATGGAATGATATGATGACTACTATTTATATCTTTCTATAGTTTGAAATTAATATTAAAATAAATTATTGACTTTTCTGAGTTGTTATTTGGCCAGATTCCAGTGGGATAATATTTCAAGTTTTAACATAGTTTTCAACTGATAAATAACTTTGGACAATCTCAGAAATGCTATTCCCTAAATTATTTTCTTTCCTGAATTACATCCACTTTTAGTAGTAGTAAAAATGTTCCAGGATTATCTTTTATTTTATATTTTGTGGCTTGGTATATATTTTTAAATGAACTTTTACATAAGGTTACCATACTATGTAACTCACTACTAAATTATTTATTCAAGATCCAATTCAAAAGATGTCTCTTTCAGAACTCCTTCTTTGTTATTTAAAGTACATTTTTAATTCTACAAGCTCACCTCTGTGTAAATGTTATTTATATAATCTATAATGTGTTGTGACCTATATATATGTTTGTCATAACTGTCACTTTATTTTTTACTTTCAAAGGCAAAAATTAAATTCCTTGTCTATCCTTTAGACATTCCTTAAATTTGGATCAAGTGTTGAAATGTATGATTGTAGTACACTTATTGCTTGATGATGAAAAATTTGCGAAAGGTCCAGAATTGCTCCCAGAGCACTTGACCAGTTAATGACATTACTGACATTTGTTTATTATGTACTATAATGCAGATTTGGAGGTTGTGGGTTTTTCCCATTTTTCTCATATTCTCTGCTTCTTATGTTGTAAATTTCTTGAAGGCAGAGACAGTATCTCATTCAGCTGCACGATACCTAATAAAGTGCTTCCCATATAGAAGGCAATGAATAAATATCTATCAAATTAACTAATAAAATATCATTGTTTTAGTCAGTTACTGCTACTATAACAAAATACCATAGACCGTGTGGCCTAAATAACATAAATTCATTTTTTTCACAGTTCTGGAGACTCGAATTCTGCGATCAGGGTGCCGGCATAGTTGGTTTCTAGTGAGAGCTCTCTTTCTCGCTTGCAGATGGCTGCCTTCTTGCCGTTTCCTCACATGGTACAGAAAAAGAACTCTGGTGTCTCTTCTTCATACAAGGGCACCAGCCCTATGGAATTAGGGCCCTTATAACCTCATTTAACCTTATCACTTCTTCGCATGCCTTAACTACAAATATAGTCACATTAAGGATTATGGCTTCAACATATAAATTTCAGGGGACACAAACATTCAGTCCATATCAATTATTAATATAATCATTAAAACATACAGTACATATTTGAACTTGCCATCACGTATATCACAAATCAATTGCGGAAGTAAGTACCAATGTTATTTCTTTACTGAGTTAATGTCAGTTTGGAAAAAAAAAGTACAATGTTGTATATACATATTCATAAAAAAGTCTTACTTTCTTTTTCTAATTAGTAATATTTTTCAGAATTTTTCTTGTATCTTTTATTGGGCATCTTCAAATAATTTCCAAATTTAAAATGGAACACCCTCAATTTCTTCTTTCTCTAACCTGCATGTCTAACTAGTCACTAAGTCCAGTCTACTTACTTCCTACATGCCTTCTGAATCTCTATTCCCAGATTATTTCAATGGCCACAGCCTCAGTTCAGTACTTTATTTTTATCTGATGTAGAGACTAATGCAAATGACGACAAGCTGATTACCCTGGCTCAAGTGTGGTGATGAGCTATGTGGATGAATGTTGACCCTGGAGTTGTTTGACTGAGTTCAATCCCAGTTCTGTCTTTCAATGGCTGTGATGCCTTTTCAAATGTGGAATATGTTTATTTCCTCTGATCATTTATAATAATTATATTGAATATAATTAATTACTAAATGAAATAGTACTCTCATCTAGTAAGCTCAATATATTTTTCATTCTTTCCTTCCTTTTTCTAGTCTCTATTCTCTATATTCTCCCCAATGCAGAAATTCCCTTAAAGCTCCTATTTGTAAACGTTGTTCTCCTGCCTGAATTGTATTATTGACTTCCCAGAAACCTGTAGGATAAACCCCAAGCTTCTTATTCAAGACCCTTAAAGATTTGAAGCTAGGCTACCTCCTTCAGACCAGACATTTCACTAACCACTTGTGTCTGAAGTCCACATGCCATACTTCATGTGGCTTTGTAGGTATTCCTACTATTTGAATAAATTATTTGCTATTATTGATATTGATATAATTATTTATCTCCTCTATCATCTTCCTCAACATTGCTGCAAATGGACATATTTTGCTAACTCTTAAGATTTTATCATCTTTTCTTCCAGTCAACTTATTCCTTGAGGTTCTTGTATATTCTAGGCATGTAATAGAGAGATTAAAAAGGTAGGGTCCAAGCCCATGCAAATTCTTGATAGTATTAAGGAGGACAATTTTGCAGGCAAGTAAAGTGATACTCAGAGAGGTCAAGCAACTTATCCAAGATCTCACATTCACTAAGCTCTAGAGACTACAAATCAGATATCTAACTTCTAAGTCAAGATGATTTTTACTTCACCAAGTAGATTACAGAGCATAATAAATATAAATGGCAAAATTATATGATTTTGATTGGGTCCTCATATCATATATTGGCAAATGCTTTTGTAGAAATCTTTAGGTTAGTTCCTTACATTTGTTAAGTCATATAATACAACAAATGATATTTACTAATAAGTTATATATAATGGAAGGTGGAAGAGCAAGGCATGCCAATGAGAAAAGATGATATCTTGGTAGTTTACAAGTGTAAGAAATATGCTATTAAGACTCAGGAGGAAATAGTAAGAAATCAGTGCTGTATATTTATAATTATCTTTGGTAATTTAGAAAAGAAAAATGTGTGCTTACATAAATTAACTAATTCAATAGACACTTATTGAGTACCTGCTGTGTGCCACATACTCTCTTACAAGCTGTTAATAAGACTTGTTTCTATTCTAAGTGAATAGACTATTAAACACAGAACCATGGTGCAATGTGTTAGATGCCCAAGTAGGCTCATTAGCATGATGCTTTGGGAGTAACAAAGATACTGAAGGTATCAGTAAAGGTGCCATAGATCTTTAGTAAAAGATGAGTAGGTTTCAACAGGGGAAAAAAAAGTATATCAGTAAATTTGTAAAAAAAAATCGGTAAGTCAATAAAAACAAAAGGTATATCAATTTACAAAGATTAGCATGTGCCAAGACATGGTATCATCATCATCGTGTAATAATCAGATAACTTACTATATAATGAATATATTTCAGTTATTTTATATATTATTATTTTTTGCATGTCTATATACTGGAAGTAATTTTGAAACTTTCTAAATTTTAAGTGTCATGCATATTTTTTAGATTTTTTTTCATATATAACTTTTAAATAGGGTTTACAAATTTTATAATTGTTTTTAGGAAGTTTTGTCTTTTTTTAACTTAAAAATTCTTACCAGTATTCTTACTATCTATGTATAATAATGTCTGTACTTTGCTTGTTTTAAGAATTTATTCATATGTAAAACTGTCTTATGCTGAGAACTTTTTAGAATATTAGAGCTAGATTGTATAACTTCTACAATCATAATTGAAGCTAAAGTTAAAAATATATAGAAGTGCGTAGAAGATTAATGGTCAGGGTTATGGTCAGGCTCAGAAAAAATAAAATAAAAATA